>NC_133935.1:10709380-11017870 GCF_031877795.1 Strix aluco
CCCTGCTGGTGACTGAAATCATTCAACTTACAGGTCCTATGACAGTGCAAATGGCATGCTCATGGCAGCCTCCGTTGAACCCATCAGCGCAAGGATTTATTGGAAGGCATGTAAAGCCGTCGCCTTTGTATCCTTTCTGGCAGCTGCAGAAGACCTTTAGCCCGAGCTGTGTGCATTCCGCTGCCTTGTGGCACCCGCCGTTGTTTTGTTTGCAAAGGTCTGCAGCTGCATGGGGGAAAAGAAAACAGGTGAGTAAAGTCTGCTTTTAAAGAGGATGTTCTTCACAAAGACAAACCACCTCCAGAATTTTAAAGCACACTAAAAATAATAGAACAATTGTTTGGGGAAAAAAATTGTTTGAGTTTTCTGAGGCGTTCCTGAACTTGTGCAAAGGCTATCCTTTATGGCTCTGAAGCTCTGGTCGGGATGTCCTCGATTTAAGAGACATGGCACCACTCCCCAGAGATTCTGCTTCACCTTTTGGCAGCCCAAGAGAGCTTCTTTTTGGGGACTCTGCTCTGACCAGGGTGACTTTGGAGGAGATGAGACGCCTGGCTCAGAAAGAAGGACTGTTTCTGCAGTGATGTTACTGGGGAACTTCCTTGCCTAAGGTCATCAAAGAAAAATCCATAAGTTATACACTGCTGAAAACCCTGCTGTCTCCAAGATCTGACTGAAGTGTGCTTCTTGCTCATACTCCTGCTTGGTAAAGCCTGGTGAAACCAGCCACTTGCATCAGAAAAAGACTGATCTGTATATATCCTAAATTTGTTCCGCTTGCTGCACTGTGGAAGGTTTTAGGTTTGATAGCCAACATTTCATACTGGATGGTAACTGCATGCAAGTGCATGTGCAAAGGGGGACAACCTGCTTTCTTGCAGCAGGCTGTGCAAGAGGGAGCTCACCTGTGCATGTGATCCCATCCCCGTTGTAAAATGGCTTGCACTGACATGTGTTGTTCTCCATGCAGACAGCGTTGGCAGAGCAGCTCGGGGAACACACTGGCTGCAGAGCTGTGGGGAAGGCAGAAGAGCTGGGGTGAAGATGCTGTTTATATTGCAATGCCCTTGTTTCATGCAGAAAGAAAAGCCCTTGTACTAGTCTTGCTAACTGGAAAACCTGTAAGAATTTTTTCCTGACTGCTTATCTCTCAGGTGATATCTTCCCTCAGGTAGCCCAAAGCCCCTCCATAGGGAGGTAAACACTTATATTCCCTTTTCACAAAGGAGGAGACAGGGAAGTGAAGGGACATGCTCAGAGTCCCTTAGCCTCCAGTGAGGGCTTCTGACGTTATTAACCCTTTCTCTCTCTGTTAAATTTCAAGTGCTATCCACCCGTGGCTTCATGTGATGGAGTGTAATGAGAGGAGGCAGAGACCTAGCTTGGTTTCACATAGCCGGCCAGTCCATCCTGTTTCACAGAAGCAGCGTCCTGTTCCCAAATATCCCTCGTCACACTGCCCATTGGTCTTGCATTCGCAGGCTGCAAAAGGAACGCAGAAGGATCACTTAGAGAGCTGCCTTTGGGAAAGGGGAAAATCTTTCCCTAGAGAAACATCATCTAGACCGTTAGTTTAGATACAGTATTATTTAGCAATTATTTAGATAAATTTAACCTCATGGTTTTTCACCATGAGGCCAGCCAAGCAGTGGGCCAGACTGTTCAGAGTGGTTGGGTACTTTCCATCCTTGGATTGCAAGCCCTGAACAGCCTGGTTTGAGCTCAGAGCTGACCCTGCTTTGAGCAGGGCGTTGGACTAGAAAACTCCTGAGGTCCCCTGCAACCTGAATTCTCCTGCCATCCTATGATTTTATAACTGGCATTCATTCAATGTGCCTCTGAAAATGAAAATGAGTATTGATCTGCATTGTGGTAGAGTAGCAAACTTCACAAAGAACTGTGTCAGGAAGGAGTTAATGGCTGAGCTGAAGACCCAGCCTGATGCTGTCCTAATGTGCAGCAGCTGCTGCTTGTGGGGAAGCCTTTTAGCCAGAGAGAAGTAAGATATGCAGGGAGAGAGAGTTTGGAGAAGCTCTGTCTGGATAAGGAAACCAAATATGAGGTTAGTGACCTTTGCTGTAAAACATGGGCAAAATAGCTGTAAAAATTTCTTTTTAAGGTTTTACATATTTTTATGACTAAAGGCTTCTGAATTCCTTTTATACATGGGGTGTTACCCCTTATAGCCTGCAAACTTAAGCATGAGGCACTGATTTAATCTGTCGGTGTTTTTTTTCCCCACTCTTTGGGCCCTGCAATAACTTGTCCTTCTGTCCATGCTGAGACCTTCTTAAGGAATTATTGGTGGCTCTCTGCTTTATAATGTAATGAAGAAACATCCTTTCTTGGCTTATTCCTCTTCCTGAAATATCATTGTTTAGAGAGGAAAATAATGTGGAATTGGAGAAACTGATTCTGTGAAGACCTGGTCCTGCTGAAAAGGGGTTTCACTGGTTGTCTAATTTTTGGCTGACATAAATATACATTGAAGAGGGGCTATAAAACATTTTTCCTGTTCAATACCACAATCTGGGTCAGACTACCAACTCACACAGTTTATGCTATGTTGTGTTATGCTTACCTGTAATTTATTAGTTTTATATCTTGAGCACTGGTATCTAAGCCTAGTGTCTTGTCTCCACCCCGAGGATATCTAGCTTATAAACATCACTGTATGTGCATCATGAGCACTACAGTTGCACATGGTTAGGACGGAAGGGTTAATGTTGTAGCTTCCCATCTGAAGGCTTTATGTTGGGAAAACATTTAAGTTTAAAGGGTGATATTGATCCTGGTTCCGCCTAGCTTACATTTAAAACCCAACAAACTGGATTATGTGAGCAGTTTCTTGGCTGCTGTCCCTCTTCACAAACTGCCTTCATCTCGGTGTCCTTTTTCTTCTCTTCTGCAGTAGTGGTGCATGGCCTTGGTCTCCTGCAATTCTTGAAGAACCACACTGCTAGAATACTGTCTTGCATATGGGGATGGGGGAGAAGGCTGTGCTGTAGTTGAAAATGCTTCTTGACAGAGACTCTGTCTCCATTCCCTGTTACTTATGTACTATATAAGAATAGGAGGAGCCTTGCAGAGAAAGCTAAGTAAGCTTCTGCCCCCTGCCTTCTCCCTTCTGCGACTTTGTGCTATCCCTCCATGTGAGAAGGCACTCAGGAAAAATGTTGGTGTTGAAAGGGGAAAGCATTTCTTTGTTTACTTAACCCATCACTGACAAAATAGTTTAGGTGTGATATGGGCAACAGCATGGAAAGGAAATGTAAACGTACGCCTGCAGTTGGAGCCGTATCTGCCTGGCAAGCACAGCTCACACGAAGTCCCGTTGAAGCCGCTGTTGCAGTGACACTCTCCTGTCCCACTGTATCCATCATCACAGGCCCCGTGGTTATTGCATGGGGTCTCTGGTCCCCCTGGGCAAGCTGAAAGGTTTAAAAAAAAAAAAAAAGAGTGGCTGTCTAGCTCAAGTGTGTTTATTCACTGTCACTGTTTGTTGTTTATTGTTCTGTAAAAATCCTTGAACAGGGAAAGGCCTGTAAATGCATCACTGTTGGGGTGTGTAAAAGCAGCTGTGACACTTGTGAGTGCAAGCCTCATGCTCTAAATTCCTTGACACACTTTTACAACATCTGTCAGAAAGGTGTTGTAGACTCTTCCAGCCCTGGGTCTGGGTGCTTGCTCCTTCAGACCCAGTAGTGAATGACACTGCCCAGCCCCTGCCCCAATCCAGCCTTGCTTGTGCACCTCCATGTGCCTGGTGCTGCTGGGGTGAGCCCAAAGGGCAGCTCAGGCTGGGTTAGTCAAAATTGCTTGGGACCCCTACGTGTCTGTATGTGAAATCTGGACAGAGTGAGCTAGCAGGGCTACATGTCCCTGGACCTGTCTTCCAGCAGAGATCTTAACCCAGATCTGGGTGCCTTGGTGCTGTTCCCTGTGGGGCTGACAGGTGAAGGATGACACAGTTCATTAGTGTCTGCTAACAAACAGCTGGAGCTAAAGCTTCCAAAACTGTCTCACACCTGGTTAAAGCTACAATTTCTGAGTTTACACTGGTGGTGTGTGTGCTTGCAGGTGGCTGAGGACTCATACACCATGTGTCTGGTGTGTCCTGTATCGCTACCGCCAAGCTGATGTGTGTTTTTGTGTTGAAAGGACTTTCAGCTGGTCACTGATTAAAACTTGCTAGGTTTGGTTACAGCAGAGCAGTCTTTACTCTCCATAGCATTCACTTAGTTTGCTACTAGCATGGAGTTTAAAACTTGCTGTAAACACAAAAAAGAGATTATTTGGAGTGGCAAAGCAATAATAATTTCTGTTTACTTCAGCTCTTGCAATAGAGTTCCCCCACCTTGTGGCTGGTCTCTTGTCATGTCCCCATCCTGGCTCTCACAGTTCAGCCTGCTGGGTGCTACGCATCTGGGTTTGGGGAGGGGGGGTCCTACCTTGGCAGTCTGGCCCGAAGTAGCCCTTGCAGCACTTGGCCGTCTGGATGACCATGGAGCAGTTCCTACGGCAGCCGTCCCTCCGCAGCCCGTAAGACTCGTACGTGCACCACTGGATCCCTTCCTGAGCATTGCGCGTGCCAGCGCAGAGAGGGGGAGAACCACAGGAAGATGAGTGGTACGCGGAGGTTTGGGGTTCTTCTTTAAATCACAGTTTCTGATGTGCACTGAATTAAAATGTGATGTGTGAAGAGTGCAGGTGCGAGGCCCCCACCTCCTCTTTGATTCCTAACTTGCAGAGCAGACCCCCATCCTCATTAATGGTGCTTAGAACTCAACTGAAGCACTTGCTACAGTGGATGCTGTGTGAGACCGACAAGCGTGCCCCATCATCAGTGTCTGGGTGTTTGCCCAGGGACAGCTTTGTCCTGGAGGCTTTATGGCATCACTTAACAGTGTGGTCTCACTGTTGAGGGTTCTCTTTTTATTTTTTCAAAGCAACTTACTCTAGTTTGCTTGTGTGAAGTACGGAGAAGAGCCGGTTACACTGCTTAAATGCAAGATTTTAATGTATTACCTTTGGTTTTGTTCCTGGAGGGCATTTAGAATTGCTGAAACAGCTAACACAATGCCCCTGTTGTACAAAATGGAAAATAAAAAAAAAAGTATATTAAAATAATGGCAACAAAAGGCTATTTGATATGGACAAAAAGTCTGTTTTACGAGAGCAGCAAATAATGAGCAGAGAAGAGTGTAGGCTTATTATGCCTGAAACAAACTATAGGAATTCTGGAGAAAGAAGAGAGGAGAATGACATCAAAATAGTCACATTGGTTCAGTGCCATGAAATGCAAGAAATTAGTTTTGATAAGTTCTAGAAGAAGAAACTTTGCTCTGGATTTAACAAGCAGGGGAAAATAAATAGTTGATATTCTCCAAGCAAATATTGACATGGGCTGCATCAGGTCTGGATGTCTAATTTGGGGTAGAGGTAAATGGCTACTCCTCAGGAAGTGCTAAACTGATCTGAGGAAATGATAACTATTTCATTTAACAAAATCATGAAGCAAAAGGTAATTTGAGCAGATGGGATACACACAAGTGTTGGTTTTATAAGTGAAATATAAATTCCAATAAACTTTTTTAAGACTGATTACATGGAATTTTTTTTAATTCTAGGTAATTTTTTCATACATTCAAATTAAACTGAAGTAAATTTGGTCTTGAAACCATTTCAAAATGCGTTTCAAAACTTCCTGCTTGTGGGATGCATCAAGGTTCACAGAGGAAACTTTGTCCACGCTAACAGTGGCTGTTCAGGTGTGCTAAAGGATATTTCTGTGAAAGTAAGAAAGGTGAGAAACCAAGAGCCTGGTTAACAGACTAAGCAGTTCTCTACCTTGTGTCCTTAATATCCTGTGCAGCTGGGACAGCAACACTGTTCTTTTGTAATCGGGAGCTTTGTAAATGCAGTTTCTATGGCCAAATTCATAGTGTGGACTTGTATTAATTTAAAAGCGTGATAAGAAGATCTGTCCTTGCTCAAATTTATGCTTGCATTTGTAAGGTACTGTTAGGGCTCACTAAGGTGGTCTTAACTGAAACTGCTTGTCCTGTGTGGTGCTTAGCGTGGATACAGGGTTTCTGTTGTGTACCTTTCAGGCGTTGTGTTGCGCTTCTCAATCTTAGCTCTAACCAGTGCGGCAGCTGAAGCCAGCCTGAAGTGCAGGACTTAATCTCAGTAGTGCCAAAGCTGCTGTGAGTGTTTCCCCGGTCTCTGTGAGGATGGAGTTTGACCTTTGGGGCTGTGCCTTTGTCAGGGTGAGGGACCAAAAAAGGGGACTCACCATGAAATCCATGGTGAAGAAGCTGTCGCAACGTCCTCCTAGGCTGGGGTCTGTCAGCAGGCAGTCGATGCCGTACGCGATGCCCCCATCAAACTCCAGCTGCCGCTGCACTATCTTACACTGTCTGTCATTCAGGAAAAGGGCGCCCTGAGAGATGGGATGGGGAGAGGGGGGCATGACAAGTCATGAGACAGTCTTCCTTGGGGCCAGGCTGAATCCAGGTCCTGCATGGGTGTTAGAGGTAACCCTCCCTCTGGTCTTTTAAAGATTCCCCTCCAACCTGGGGACCTACAGCTGAATGCTATAACATGACAGATGGGCAGATCTTTTGCCTTTCCTGAAGGGGACAGAGTATGCCAGCCCTGTATCTACAGATTTACCTTATGCACATTTAGGGTCAGTCACATTTTCAGAGGCAGATGCTTGCCAGGTATGATCCAATACATTTGCAAAGAAAAACATGCTGTGGTTCTGGCTTAACAGGCTGCATGCATGCCTGCAATCTTAGCTTGTAAGTGTTTACAAACCAGTTTGCATGCAGATGCTACATTCAAGGGGCTTCTGCCAAAGCCAGGTTCACCGAATAGTTTTCCATCGTGTATTTCATTGTAGGAGAAGTTAAAATGTGCTAATATTTCAGTTTTGAGGTAACTAAGAGCTGTTTTGAACAAATAGCATCTTACAACACAGAAAATGACAGCTCCAGAGAGTCTTGCAAACTGTCTAGTTTGCTGAATTTGTTGGGGTGGCTGCTCTGGTTTTGTGGCTCTTGGCATGGACTGGTGAAGACCAACTGAGTTTTGGTGCCACTGACCCTTTCTGGGGGTTATGTGCAGGCACAGTGGGGTCTGCATGAGTGGATCCTGCAGCAGGGACAAGGGGTAAGTGTGCTGGCAGAGTGAACACTTACAATATGCCCATTATCCCCACAGCTAACGCTGAGGTTGGAGCCCTGCAGGGTCTTCAATGAGGTGGAGCGGGGAAGCTGGTAGGCCAACACCTGGGGAAGAAATGGTGGAAATGCACATGTCTGGGTTTGCATGTCTTGGCCTTGGCAATGCTCCTAAAAAGCAAGGGCTTACCGCAGCATCACGGACAATGTGGAATTTGAGGTACTGCACCAGCTTGTCAGTGTTGGACTTCTTGAAGAGGAAGTCCTGCTGCTCCTGTGGCAGCCCACGGATAGCTGTGTCTGTGGGCCAGAAGAGCGTGACGGGTTTGTGGATAGGATCGTTGATCAGCCCAAGCAGGTTGTTTTTCTGCAACATACCAAAAATTTGGGCAGAGGATTAATGCTCCATCTAAATCAACATTGACCCTATGGGATCAATGTCTAGTATAACTGGGATGCAGTGGCCTGTGGGCTGCCTGGTTACCAGCCTGCAAACACCCTGAGTTGAGTTGTCCAAGTTGAGTTACATGGCTGAATTCTCAGAAGTGTTTCAGCACCCAGGGCTGCCCACTGAAAACCAGGCTGATGGCTCACCAAGTCATACCTGGGTCAAACCTTGGCCACGTGATTTGACATATGGTAGGACAGAGCTGAATGTGGAGAGAAAAGGTGGATGTGGGTCTGCTTGACATTCCCCCTGCCTCTGTGGGAGAGGAACCATGTGGTGACCAGGGTTGTCATGTACCGTGTGAACCCTTTGGCTCGACTGAACACCGTCCTGCTAGTAATGCCACGTGCCATGTCTGTGCTTTTGCCTTTTTTAAAAAGAGTGTTTAAAACCTTTGCCCAATGGCTGCTGTCTCTTGTGTCCTTACCTCTAGCAGACTGCTGAATAGGATGTATCCATGTTTGGCTGCAACAATTTTAAGGCTTTCCTACAAAGAAAGGAATTTCAGTAATTTATCTAATAAATATGTTACGTGGGTTTTTTTAAAAAGCAGATATTAGCTTGCTTTTCCCTGTAAGTCATTTTTTGTTACGAAATCAATGCCACTGTAAAAGCCCTGTGCAGAAGTCCTCTTATACTGTTCTTAGTATAACTGTAACTCCTGAATGAATTTTAAATATAACATTTAACTTATTCAGCAATGTCAAACAATGTTTGTATAAGGTCTTTTCAGTATCACTGGAGTTTTTTTGTGACTTACATGATTTATATATCTAACAGTAACTGTGGAAAAGCCCCTGCATTGAGAATGGCAATGAACTGCACATACCTTCTTAAGGGGGAAATCCTGCATATGTGATGGCACCAGAATTTGGTTTATAACATGGATCACACCATTTGTGCCCACGGCATCGCTGAGTATAATTTCAGCTTTGTTGTTCAAAACCAGCGAGTTCTGGAAAGGCAACAAAAACACGTTTTCTGTGGAACCTTGTGTGAGGGTGAGGCTGATGCCAAATTTCTTTGGTACAATGAGCCCAGACCATCCTTTCTTTGCAGCAAACAGTAGCTTCAGTTTTAATAAATTGCCCTTTGGTTTTTCAGACTCTCATCATGCTCATAAAGCCAGAGTCTGAACCTAGAATAACTCATGTCAAAGCAAGGGTTGTACAACTCCACTCTGAATAGCAGATGAGTGTTGAACACTTCAGCTAAATGGACAACCTTCTTTTAATGCTATTTATTTTTGTGCACTGAGGAGTAAAGGGAACCATTCAGGTTTTAAAAAAAGCTGAATGAGAACAGACTGTTTTATTGTTCTGTCCCCTGCTTTTTCATGCTCTGTTGTTACCTGAGAGTAGCTGATGTGTATCGGGTCCCCTTGGAGAGAGGTGATGTTGGTGATTGTTGTCAGGTCGCTGTACAGCAGACTGGCACAACTCACCATATGGTACCGGAGGACTTGAGCCATCACTCCTTTGGCAATCCAGTCCTTGACCTACAGCAGAAAGTGGAGGAGTTGAGAAGCAGTTGAGCAAGGCGTCTGAATCCAAAAGCTCATGGCCAGCTCACCAAAAGCTTCTGGCTGCCTTACTTACTCGTGAGTCGCTGTTTAGTACATCTGTGTGAGGTACAAACAGAGTGAAAGGGCCAGGGCCTGCAATATCTCTGATAGACAAGGCCTGTCAAATTTAAGAGGACAAAGCAGTAATGAGTCATTAATGCACATAACATCATGCAGCGATGGGGACAGCCCTGCTCAATGGGAAGTGGTGCCTGCAGCCCTGTTGCTGTTGCAAGTTGGGTTCCCTTCCCTGCAATGCAAGGGTGAGAGAAACTCTTGGACACTGTGCACTTTTGTTCCCAGCCCTGTCTGTCACCACTGCCCATGGGTATCAAATGGAAGATTTTGGTTTATGGCCAAGTTGCCATTTCCTCTGCAATAACGAACAGGAGAAGAAGAGGGAAAGCTCTCAACCAACACTAAGTGTAGGGAGGGTGGAGGAGGGCTACTCCCTTCTGGGCAAGGGAAGATGAATAAACTCTTTCATCTTGACTTAGTCAAGAGTGGATGTATACATGTATTTGTACATGCATTTAGCTCATATGTGGTTGCTTGTACCCAGGAGTAGATTAATTACTGTTAGAGGGACAAATGGACCTGGGGTATTGCAGGCACTTTGCAATGACCACTGACAAACTAAAGAGAGCTGTGCTAAAGTGATAGGAAGAAATCTGTTTACCATGGTAGCATAATTAAAGCTAAAATATGAGTCTTTGGACTAGCAGGCCAGTATACAGATTCGTGCTGCCCTGAGGCTCAGGCTAAATGATTACTACTGCCAGTCTCCAAGAAGCAGTGAGAACTGGCAGCGCACATTGGCTGTCCACCAACGCAGCAGCATCCTGCGGCGTTTCTGAGGGGCAACTGAAAACAGCATCGCAGTTTGGAAATGCAGCAGGGGTAGAAGAGGGATGCTATTTGCTCACATCAGAATTCATGAGAGATGTGCTGGAAGATCTCAGACTGTGAAGGGGTGAAAGCTTCAGTTTTATGCCTGGTCTGGGCGCCCTATGTTTCCCTGGGATATTAGTCTTTACTATTAATTCTCTAGAGGTTTTAATGACACTTAATAGTTTAAATTAGAGCATCTCCAATATTAGTGGCTAGTGATCCAAATCTAGTTCCAATTAAGTTGAAGGATGTTGGTACATGCCAGATTCATGCCTGCTCCCTGCCCCCTCCTTGGGGCAAAAAATGAAGAGAGGGACTCCCCCCCCACCCCCCCCCCCCCAAAAAAAAAAAAAGAAAACTTGACCTTTTCTTACCTCTAAGTGGAAATAAAACCTAGATGTGTTGGAGTCTCTAAGAAGTTCCTGAAATCAAGAACAAGGCTTTGTAACAGTGCTGCAAACATGGAACAACATCTGTGGAGTACAAATAAATGCAGCACTTGAAAGAGAACTTCTGGCTTAGAACAAATGCTGCTCATCTGCATTGCTCCTGTTCTTTTCTTACCTTGCTCTATCAAAGAACAGGCTTCTTTGACACCTAAAAGTACCAGTAGTAACTGCCTAGTACTGCAGTCATAAGGATTGTCCATCAGGTTGTTGTTTTTTTTTTTTTTTTTTTTTTTTTTCCCCCCTGAGGCAGGTAAGGTTACCTTGCAGCATCCTGTTTCTATTCCTGATTTCTTGGATTGGGATTGTTTCAAATTCTAGGATAGATTTACCAATTTGTTCAAGAAAAAAAAATGGCATGTTTCAAGAGACAACCATTGTATTAAATAACTACCTGAAGAAAAATGAGGGACTGAAAACACGTACAGCACTGTACCTGGAAGATATTGCTTCGGCACTTAAATCCATCCCCAATGTAGTTATGTTTGCAGGTGCAGGTCCTTTCTGTCAGCTCGGTGTCATTACAGATGGCAAATTCACTGCAGCCTCCATTATTCTTGTAAGATGAAAATTTAAAATATTTAATTCCTTCATTGCCAGGTGTACAGAATAATTCTAGTTCACCACTTTTTTCCCCCATGTATATAGCTTAGAAAGACTTAATCCCAACAACTTTTTGAAACTAGATCTTACTGGAACTTCTGACAGTATATGCTTTCTTGAAAACAATAAAGAGCATTTAAGGTTCATAAGAAATAACTCTCCTTTTATGAAGAAGATGTAGTTTTGATTCCCTCCTTATATCTTCAGTTCATGGTGTTAATAAAGATCCAAAAGATTTCCAGGCAGGTTTCATTCTGGACCTTGGGGATGAGTTTTAGCTGCTCTGTTGAGGCACCATTGACTTGCGCTGAAGGGAACTATTTACAGCTGTACATCACTTCTGTGGTGCTAGGAGACTGGATTTCTAGAAGAGCATTACCATAGGACTGCCTATTGTTCTTCAGCTGTCTGATGGCCCAGGCCAGCTGGAATGGGGACCCACCACATGTGCTCTCCTCTAAAACATCTGTTCACCCCTGGATGCACCACCAGTGCGACGTAAGGCTTGGAGCAGCAATGATGCACCTCACTCGGCCCCCTGCCTCCAGGAGGCTTTCTGCGCGAAGAGGAGATGTTCCTCAACCAGAAGCAATGTGTTGGGGTTCAGAGCTCTGTCCAGTCACAGGTGAGTGCTCCCCAGCTAGAACCTCAGTCTGCAGATAAATTTCTATCCTGGACTTGAGAGCAAATCAGCAGAAATCGAGAAGCCATCTTGTTTTCTTTCCTGGTGCTTGTTTCATGGTGTCTTTTCTGTTGCTGGTCATCTCGGTGATCCTTTCCCATGGGCCATGACTGGCAGTGGAAGCTCTCTTGGGAGCTACCAGTGGGGCCTGACTTGACAGGCCATAGTAAGTACTGACTGTAATTAGTGGGCTTGGGTGCACTTGTTATTTATTTGGCTAGCTCTAGGTGGACTTCTGGCAATCTTGGGTTTATCATAGCTTCCCATAAAGCTTTGCTGCACAGAGGTTTGCCAAAGTGAAGCCAGATTAGCCTTTGGTCTGACGGTAACACTTCTCAAAACTATATTTTTAAAAAAATATATGTATAATTAGCCTAGCGTAATTAACCAATTGGAAGCAAAGTTGCTGGAACAAGGCATAGGAAAAGGCAAAAGCATACAGAATCATAGGAAGTAGTAGATCATAACTTTGAGCTCCCCTTCCTCTGGCTTATGTTTTTGCCCTTGCTCTTTCATCTCTGCAACCTTTCAAGGTTAGAGAAACTCTGCTGACAGGCCAGGCTGGGAGGGTGAGAATTATTGTCACTGCGCTCGGAGCGCAAAGGATTAATATGCCCGGGAGAGTGGATATGTCCCTGCTGCAGCTTGCCAAGCAAAGCAATGCGGCTGGTGCAAGTACGTAGTTTGCAGTGTGTGAGCTAGCTCATGCGAAGCAAATGTGGCCAATTCTCAGCCTGCAGTGGTAAGTGAGGGACAAAATGAGGAATGCCATGGGAAGCACTGCACTGTGTGTTGTGGAGGGAAAGAAGGGAAATGGTTGGTGTAGAGAATTCTTTTTTTCTTTTAACCTCCTCATCAGGCGAGACTTCCATTCTGCCATCCATCATCTCACCTCCTCCGTTTCACTGTTCACTAAGCCACCTCTGCTGCAGCTTGCAGTGTTGATACCCTGTGTTCCGCATCCCAGGGATGCGTTCGGGATGCAGCCTATGTATGGCCATAGGGACTGTGGGGCTCTGTTCTTTGACTTGCCTCATGGGAGCTCTGCCCTAGGTGAGCCTGCAGGCTGAAATTCCTGCTGGAATTTCCACTGGAAACATCTACTTCAGGGAGCCCAGGCCCTTGAGCACCTCTTTGCCCCAACATGGATTTCATTGGTAATGATGCAGCAGTGTGAGGACTTGATACTCTGATTAGGCTGGAAAAATTTCAGACTGAGAAGGGGATGTGTATGTTGACAGTTGATAATTTCTCTTGTTCAGGATGCACAGATACACTCCCAAATCACCCTAGAGGACTTATTGACAGGAGAACATTGAAAACAAATAGGTGTTTTGATCTACCATAGACTACTCTCTTTGGTTCCCAATCACCTGTCTCCTAGAACAGCTAGAACTGGTCCCTGAGCATCAACAACCTGAACTAGATTTTTTTTTTTTTTTTCCTCATTGCAGGTAACATGTAGTAGATCACACTTCTTTTTCTTATCATTTGAACCAAGCTCTTTAATTGTCTTGCCTAGAAACTGCATTTGTTTTTTTTTAATATTAACTGAAGTGTTCATAAGCCGTTTGTCCCCCAAACACAAATTTAGATAGTGTTTTTTAATATGAACTCTAGCAATGACAAAAAATTTGCTGAGAAGATATGACTTACATTTTACCACTACAGATGAGGGTTTGTTTCTCTAGGTCTGATCTGAAGTGGTTTTTTAAGAGTTGGTGATGAGTCTGGGCCCTCACTTGTACTACATCCAGGCTGTGGTCCAGGAAAAGCCCTTACTGCATACTTGGTTTCTAAAATACTGACAGCACTAAAGCATGTACTGAACCAAGCACATTTAAAAATTAGCTAAGTTAACATAAGCTGATTCTGGGCATATCTGGCTTAGTTTTGAAGGCATGCAAAACCCAAAAGTGCAATGATGATAACAAGATCTTAAATACTCTCCTTAAATGGACACTTACTTGTGAACACAGACTGATATATGTACATCTTTTACCATCTCCAGAGTATCCCTTCAAGCAGTTACATACCGCCTACAAAGCAAAACCAGAAGACATGCATAAATGGAAAGATGTTTGATCTTTTTCAGCATGCTTATATTTAATTAATTTTTGCCTGATTATGTCATAGTGATATGGTGTACATCATCTCTTCTGCAGCAGTGTCTTAGCCAGCATGAGCAACCATAAACTGAGATTGAGGAATAACAATTTCCAGGAGGCTCTATCTGCCCTTTCTCTGCCTATCCATCTCTTGTCTATCCTCTGCTGTCCTGCTTATTTGAAATGATCTCTTTGACATCTGCACATGGCCAACTTGCTGGCAAAATAGGCTAAACCCCTAATTTGTTTCCCTCATTTTATTTGCATAGGTTGGCATTCCCCTCTCTTCTCTTCCCTTTCCCTGTTTTTTTTAAGTGATGAAACAAATCTTTGAAACACAGTTGGAACTGTGTCCTGATGTTACTGACAGCTGGTAATTCATTTGACACTTGTGTCGTGATGACTGTTTTGCACTTGCAGTTATCACAAAGATGAAAAATTAACATGGTTGCAATGAAATTACTTCATTCCTCTCCAATTCAGTGCTTAATGGTTCTCAATTTAGAATTCACATTTAATGTGTAGGAGATTGAAAATTCAAGGAGATTTCTGCAGCATAGATAAAACTGCTAGGCAGTGTAATAGCAGTGTTTTATGTACCTGGATGACTGAAAGCCCTACAGAAAGCAGACTTGTTTCTGTCATATAAGTTTGACTCTGCAGTGCTGGGATTTTGTAGTGGAGGTTATTATTGCTTCGATGTTAACTATATTCCCATGGGTAAGGAAGTATAAATAATCATGCTCTAGCTACTACTACCATCCCCAGTGAAGGGTGTATGGAAGAAAATAGCCATCACCTGTCTTGTCTAGAGGGATGGGGAAGGAGTTAAGTGGCTCTGTGCTCCCATCAGAAATGTATTGATTTGCAAATGACAGGCAAGGCAAAGAGTTAACTGATCGGTACTGGCAACAAGGGTTGATGGGGTTATTGCCCCTCCTGTCCCTGGACACCTGAAAGGCTGGAGGTGGCCTCTGACTTCTGGTCTCTGTTTCCTGCATTGCTTTTGAAGAAATACTGTTGTTCAGTGCTCACAGGAGGATTACAGTCCTGCCAACAGCCAGTGTGAAACTACAGGGGGATGATAAGAAGTGTTGCAATCAGGGTGTTCAGCTGCTTCTGAAATTGTTATAAAAATAGAAACACTAATCTGTGTCACTTAATTGCCTGGGCCAATTTGTTTCTCCTTTCCCCCACTGTCCTTTTATAGCTCATTTTTCTTTGAAGAGTATGTGGTACTTCTGCATGGGAGACACAGAACAGTGGAGGAGTGAGTGGATGCTGGTACACTGTAACCCCTATACGACAACTGTGATTCAGGATGTTTTGTTTCCTTGTGAAGATGTTTGAGCTGTGCTGGGAGAAGGGCTAGTCTGAAATGGAGTTTTCCCATGGACAGTTTCTATAACAATAAAAGAAACATTATCTGGCAGTACTTTCGAACTGACAGGTTTTCACATCAAAACCTCCCAAAGAAGAAAAATAACTGCTTGAAAGAGCAAGACACTGCTTTCTTCTGCAATTTTGGGTTTCTTTTACTGAAATTCATTTTTTCATGTTTGTCCATGCTCCCCATCAAATACCTTTTTGAGGGAAGCACATACTTTTCAGAATTTTTGTTATGAAATCCACTTTTCCATTTAAAAACAAAGTTGAGATGGGGAAATCTTTCTTTACCCAACTGTAAACAGTTGGCCAGTTTTATTTATCTGCACTGACAAAGTACTCACTTGATTGGGTCCAGTCTGTGTGCATTCTGCATTTCTATCGCATCCACCATGGCTCTCCAGGCAAGGGTTGATTTCTTTATAAAACAGAAACCATAAAATAAAAAAAAAAGAGTGACTTCTGAAAACTCAAGAAGGAAGAATTTTAAGTAAAGCATACTACGAATGCAGGTTTATGACAACTGTGAATCAATGAAATTAATTCTCTTAACTACTTAATACTTCAGTCTAGGTCTTGCAGTTGTCTTGGTGAAGGCTAAAACCCTGCCATCAGCATTTCTAAAACCATACCTGGGGAGGTATGAATCAACAGTGTCTAAAAGTCTTTAAGTTTGCAGTGGTCAGAGGAGCATGGGTGTATCAAGCTGCTGAAGATGGGCCTATCCTTGTTGAGAGGTAGATTTTTTTTTTTTTAATAAGCTTTGGTGTCACACCACACTGTTATAGTTGCATGGTTTGCCAAGTACTATCAATCACGTGGCAGGTAGAGATGCCTTTGGCATCAGGGTCTACAGTATCAGGAAATGACTTCTGGGTCATAGTGGAAGAAGGATCTTCCATCTACAGGAAAACCTGCTCCTGTAATTTCCTTCCGTGTGATATATGAGACATTGCAAATGCTTACCCATGCAGACTATTCCATCTCCAGTGTACCCAGCGTTGCAGATGCACACTCTATTGCCAGGCGTTGTTCTTCTGCACTCTGCCTTGGCAGAACAGCCACCGTTGCTAGTCTTGCAAGCATCAATAGCTGAACAGTGACAACAACCCAGATTAAACCAATGTGATTAAACGACTTTTTGCTTTTCAGATTAAGTTGTGTCTGTGTTTTAAAGGGATTTGCTAACATTTTCTGAACACAGAATCTTTCTGATTTAAGAGGACATAATTTCATTAGTGCCAGAAATTTAATACATTTTACTGATTACAAGAGGGAAACCTGAGAAGGTGCTTCTAGTCTGGAAGGTAAGAATTCATCCTGGACTGACTTTCAGTCACTTCTCATCTTCTGATTCTGCCCATTCCAACCAAGTACCAAAAAAGGGACCTTCACGTTCTTCTCTAGATTAAATGGCCATTTGAAGCTTTCCCTTAGCTTGCCTTTTTCTGCACACAGATCATATACCTTCTCTTGCAGGAGGTCTAGAGTGTAATACCACCCAGCCCTCCTGTGACAAAAAGTCCTGGTTATTCATATGGATACTCGTGATGTCTCTCCAACTCCAGATGAGTCAGAGGCTCGCAAATTCAGTTTGTTTGGGTTACCCTGAGAGCAAGGAGGGAGCATTTTCTGATCTTCAAATGTTGCTTTCATTTTTTGCCTCAAATGATCCCAAATTGCTGTTTCAGCAGCTGTAACAGCCAGAGTGGGGAGATGACTTGTCCTGTAACTGGTTTTGCCCAGGAATCTTGTACAGGGGAATAAGGGTGAGTGCAGAGCTACTATTGGGTGACCTGTGTCACCCACCTCTTCCTGTGCATGGGGAACTTCCCACCTGTAGATCAAAATGGATTTGGTTGTTTTGTGCTGGAAGAGAAAATGAAAGTAGTGAAACTGCTAAAATCTTGGATTAAGACCCTGCCAGCCATTGTGAGTAGACAAATATGCTTCTGTTCCCAAAAGCATTAGTATTTTAATCAGTTAAGGATTAAGTAAAAGCATTAGTATTTTAATCAGTTAAGGATGAAGTAAAACAACTGTAAAATTAATTGCAATCACTGTAGCTGGAAGCAGTCTATTTTGTAAGTCTGGATATGCCACACTCTTGGAGGGACACCTAGGATAAACTGCTATTGCCCCTTTCTGAGGGTCTCTCAGATCCTTCTGGTCTAAAGAAGCTGATTATACCACCCCAGAAATCTGTGCAAGCTCAGAAAGCTGAGGAAACAGTAGGGCTATACCGCTTGCAATTGCTGGAAGTGCTATTGTACCCTGAATTGGCCTCTCTTTGCTGGGCTTTGTTGGGAAAAGGAGTAAAAGTCATAATCCAGGTTTCATTACTCTGAAAACAATGGGGCCTGGGTTGTGCACAGCATGTTCCCTTTTCTCTGGTCTCCCTTAGCACAATGCCTCGCAACTTGGGAGATATTGAGCCCTTTGTTTGCTATGAATCTGCACCTGTTGGGCTCTCAGTTGTTTTGAGCAAACTGGCAGCGATTCTTGTTTTTTAACTGGTGCATAGGGAAGTGCTCATCTCTCACCAGCTCCACCGTGACCAGAGTGCTCCAAGAACATTTTTTTCAAAAGGGAAGAAATAAAGTACACTTGCCTGTGCAGAAAGTCCCGTTCCCCTCAAACCCAGCTGCACACTTGCAGTAGGCAGTGCCATTTGATAGGAGAAGGCAACTAAAAAAGTAATAAGAGAAAGACAACATTTAAAAAAAGAAAAAGAAATGGAGTCAGGTCTTCTGAACAGCCCTTGTTTTTGTGCATTGTTTCAAAGGTAATGTCACATAGAAATAGCAAAGCATTTAACCATACAGTATGCTATAGTTACGACCATAAAAATGAACCTACTTGGACCAGGCTTTCCAAATGCATTTTTTTATGTATTATTTTAAGTATTAAAAATACATGCTTTGGTCATCCAGTGTCCTCTTTTCTCATGCAGAACTTCAGAAGTTGCATGTCTGCTCACCCAAAAACTGTGCACAAATTTTTATTTTGTGTGCACACAATTTATTGAGGGATGCAGCAGAACTGCTGTGCAAAGGCAGGAGCCAGGTATTTGAGTCCTCTGTGTTCAAGTTTGGTTTTTTTGAACAGTTTGGCCTTCTGTAGGCAAACATGAGTTTACTGCCCCCTGAACCCTGTATAATACAGGGATTGCTCCGTGGTGTCAACGCAGCCAGCACAATCCCATCCTTTCCCGCCACTCCTGCTATGCCTATAGCTATCCTTGTACCTACAGGGGTACGGCAGTGGATGAATAAGGCTCAAGAGAAAAACAGTCTGCTTCTCCTGTCAGAAACACTGTTTTGATGCCAGTATGTGTGGGATCCCCCAGAGCAAATTTGAGAGTGGAGTTTTGACAAAAAAGCCTGGTACAATATCACTGCTGTGAACTGCAGCGGGGGAGAGAATGATCTACGTCTGTGAAACAGGAGGGTTGTCCTTCTGGTTTCTCTGCTCTTACAGATAGAGCTGTGGCTGAAAATGAGTCTTGCCAGTGACCTTTCCTTGGTTTTTAAATGTCTTTGGTAATGTAAATCTTGCTGTCTGGTCAATGATGGGGTTCAGGTGCGCTTCAGTACATGGCTCAAAGGGGGTGACTTGCTCCTTTGAAAACTAATTAGTGTCCTAGTATTGGTGCTGGACTGCTGAGAGTTGTTTTTTTTTTTTTAAATATATTTTGATGTGAAGAGGAGAGCTGTTTCTTGTCAAATGCAAGTGACTTCTCGTCGGTGAAGTCACTAGTGCCAATGGCATTTCTCAGTTGTGTGTGGTGGTGGATGGGACAAATAGGAGGAGCAGAAAAAGCCCACTCAGAAACCTGCCTTTGTGATCAATCTTGCCCTGGTCTCCTGTTCTTTTTAGTGCTGCAGGCTCCATTTCTTTGTGTACTGCATGGTAGGATGTCTCACTTCTTTTTTTTTTTTTCCTCTCCTTTTTCTTCCCCCCTGTTCCCCCCCAGTCCCATTTGTTTCCCCATTTAACATGCGTGGTTTGAACTTTTCAGTGTTATCACTGAATATGTTACATTAACACTGCTCTTCCCCTCTCCTCCATATAAGTGGATTTCACACATACTTAGCACTGGTATGGCAGGAGGCATTACATGCATCCTCTTTGATTTCTGCAAGAGGAAGAAAAAAAAAAAAAAGGAACAGGGATCAGAACATTTTGAGTCAAAATTCTTCTAGTTTCCCAGTATTTTGTTCCCACCATGCAGAGCTGGAGTCTGTTACGAGTTCTGCACCAGACAACTGCGTTCAGTCTGTATAGAGACTCCATCAGTGGGTACCACTTTGATTCAGTTGTGAGGAAGAGGCTTGTCAACGTATTGCCAGGAAAATATTTCACCTATTGCCATTTATCTGTATTTAGTCTGGTGAATTTTGCACATTATTAGTTTAATTATAGAAGTGTAGGTTTTTCTAAAGGAACTGAAATTTGCTCAGATATAGTAACTATAGCAACTCCAACTATAAAGTTAATTTAATTACTATTTTTTCCCTGGGCAAATTTAAAACTGATATTGAATGATATTATTAATGTGCTTATACCATTTTTTATTTTATGCTATTATATGTAGAGTTCTGAAATAGTTATTTAATACATTTTAATTATGTCTAACTAAAATATAATTTTACTGGCTATAGGAGCTCTATTAAACACAAAATGATTTATTTGATAATTAATTTTTATTAGCAAGAACATAATTTAAATATCCAGTGTTTTGTAGCTAAATCAACTTATTGAAGCACTTGAGAGGCTTTTGATCTGGGGATCAAAACGTGCTAGTGTGGTGGTTTGACTGCCAGGCAGATTAGACAACTGTTTGACCTTCTCTCTGCTAGGTAACTCTGCTCTGCAAAATATATAGACTTAACAAATGGGATGTTCTTTTGGGACAGATACAGGGTGACACAGGTAGAGAATTAGCTAAGTAAGGCCTTTAAGTCTCATGAGCAGTATCTCAACCAGCTCTCTACTAATAAGGTAACTAACTGCCATAGCATGGAGTGTCACCTGTATTTCCCTGCGTGTGGGAAGCTGCTGGCTGTCTGGTAGTGCACTGGGATCTGATCACAGCTGTAGTTCTGGCATTTCCTGAAATGCTCACTTCTCACCCCAGAAAAAAAACAACAGTGGAACACTTACCGGTCTCGCATGTCACCCCTCTCCAGCCAACGTCACATTCACAGGAGCCGTCCCCGTTGATCCCACTGCTGCATTTCCCGTGGACACAAGCGCAGGCTGTGGGGAGAGATGGGAGGGAACCCCCGGGCAGTGTGTGCAGCAAGGCAGGGAGGGGAAGGAAGGGCAGGAGGGATGGCCCAGACACCTTCTGCTGATGGCACCTTCTGCTCTAGGCTATTTCAATTGGCTTGTGCCTATTGGCTTCTACCTACAGAATAAATCTAATTTCAGAATATGCTTATCTTTCCTCTATTCCCAAATACAGGGACTGAAACTGCATTTTAAGGGAAAAGCATTGCTGAAGAAGCAGTGCTAAAGAGGGTTATTCTCACTAGATGCTGTTCTAAGCTTGTAGTGTGCTTGAAGGAGGCACCAAATCCAAACAAGGGAGTACAGAGAAAATACCATAATGGGGAAAGAAAAGGGGTTAATGATGTTTTTAAGACTGGTCTATTACCCTGAAAATGATGTACCTTTCCAGGATCTAGAATGGATGTGGTTAGAAGAACTAAGGGGAAGTTTTTGACATCTCACAAGAGTAGCAAAGGTGCCTGTGTGATTTGGGGATGCTCAGTACCTTGATCACAGCTGCGGCCGTATTTGCCTTCGATGCAGCTTTCGCAGGCCGTACCAACAAACCCCGCTCCACACTCGCAGGCACCCGTACCGTTGATGCCATCCAGGCAGACACCATTTCCAAAGCAGGCGTTCCCCGCTTTTCCTGGGCAGGGCTGGCACTGCTGTCCGAAGAAACCTGCGCAGCACTCCCTCATCTGGAAACCCAGAAATGCCGTGCTGAGGGTCAGGGTCAGGGTAGCAAGCATGGCAGCAAGCATGTGGCTGACAGGTATCATCTCTTGGGACTACTGCTGGGTGGAGGTGAACTATAGATCTGGATTTTTCACAGTGCTTCATCTCTGCTGGTCTCTGGCCACACTCCTTACTGTGTTGGGGCTCAGGCTGCCACCCCAAGTCCTTGGTGGGACCCAGGTGTCCTCCACCACCCCCAGGGAAAGGTGGACAAGATTGTGAAGGACAGGCATGGGATTACCTTTCCCAAACCTGTGCTCCCTCTGCACCACGTTGGCTCCCAACCTTTCCTATGCTGCAGCCGTCATCAGCCTTTAACCTTCCAACCTCTGCTGCATCCAGAATAAAAGGCCTATAAATATATTGTCAGGGACTGCCTTGATGTGCTGCATATGTTTAGTGGGGATTACGAAGAGGGTGAAGTTCAGGAATGGGAGTGTCTGGCTTTTACTGCGACAGAAATGGTGTACTCACAACGACGGTTTTAGCACACTTTGTCTGGCACCCGATCTGGATGGTGTACATTCTCATGTTGTTTTCCGAGAGAACACAGTATTTCTTCACCCCTGCCTGAACAAAAATTGGAGAAACAGCTGCACTTCTGAGTAATATTGATCAATTAGTTTCAAATATTTTAAAAAAAGGGACATTAACATTATGTATGCTGTGCACTGCCTCACACATTCACAATGAAAATGAAGTAAATACTTTTACAAATAAAAATGCATTAGCTAAGTGATTTTTGCTAGTGAACATATGATCAATTTAACTCGGTGCCCTATGGCATTTTAAAGATGTGTCCAACACAATTGCTCAGAATTGAACAGAAATTTTTTCTGAAGTTTGACAATTTTTTTTTTTTTTGACACATTTCCTGTTTTTCTTAATTCTTGGAAAACTGAGAGCCAAAGTTCTGCCAAAACAGCTGTTGAAGTGTTATCTTCCAGGTCTGGACACAGTTGTGAAAGAATGCTTGCTGAAGACTTGCCATTCTCTTTGTACACTTGTTAGATTTGAGATGAGCATCCTGCTACTCATCGTCACGGAAATGTTAATGTTTTTGAGTTTTACCCATGCACTTCAGCTGGGCTTTGTCAGTCAATTACTTTATTGGGGTGGATGGGATTTGACCTGATTTGGATTCATGTTTAGTGACATAATTAATTAAAAAATAGGAAAAGGTATAAAGGAAAATATGCTTCTATAATCCCAGCAGAGGGGCTTTCCCAGAGAAATTTAGATGCCAAGAAACTCTAGGTCTTATGCTGGTTGGCAGGAACCTGCAAAATATCTGCAGTTCTCATGTACTGGTCCTGGGCATCCAAAGTCTCTATAGTCTCCAACTATAGTTCTCCATTGTGAACATAACTCACTGAGTTTGCCCTTCCGTTCTGATTTGAAGGACTAAGAGCTGCTTCTGTAATTCCCCTGGTAGCAAGCATACTCCAGACCATGCTCAACTCCCTCAGTTTTGCATGGTAGAAGTCACCTTTGCAGTTAGAGGAGGCTTCAGTTGTCCCAACGCACACTAGAAACTGGTCTTTCAGGATAAGGCTGTCTTTAAGCTGCTCTTGATTCTGCTCCCTTGCTCTCAGGGTGGATTGAATCTATTGACTATAAGTAATATATGTAGCAGGTTGAAGTAACTACGATAACTTTTGTTGAAACTGAGGCAATTATATTAAAGACAGGGTTAACTGCATCTCTGCTCAGTTTTGATAAAAAAAATAATTAGCATTAATGATAAAATACTTACTATTTCTTTTGTTCCTGGGGGACACCTTGATGGGTATGAACAACTTCTACACTTTTCCTTAAGCAACACAGATGGGAGGTAGTTAACAGACTGTAAATGCATAATTTCCAGCTGTATTCTTAAACCTAGCCCTCAGGGTACAGTCAGGATGACTCCTTTGGTAAAGGTGGTGAGGGTAAGCTGGACTGCTCGGCAAGGAAGAACATCCCTACCAGTGGGTCTGTAGGGATGCCCCATGGGAAGCCTTCTCCCAAGGGAAAGGAGAAGGAAAGCTCTGTTGGATATTTCTCTTTGCTTTTCTAAAGCAATGCTTCTCAAAGGCCTCCCCGTTGAAAGCACAGCAAGAGGTAAATCACCTTGGACACGCTTTGCCTGTGGCACAAGGGCAAGGAGAGCTTAGAAATGGAAAACTCATACCATGTGTATGTCCTACGCTACATGTGCGTGTGAATCATTTGCACACGTAAGGTCAGCTTCTGCAAAATGCTTAGATATATGTTGTACCTAGTAGACCATGTTTAATATTATTCCTGTTTAGCTAACTATGTCCTTACTTTTAGTAAGGCTTAAATGAATGTTCAAGTATGTTGCTGCATTTGAACATAGCAGGGAAAATAAATTTCCATGCAAAAACAAAGGACTATGTGCAAAGGACCTGAGAGAGCAAAGCTGGGGAAAAACCTTGAGTGAAATATACTCAAATATGGGACTGTATCCCAAGGAAAAGCATTAAGCTGCAAAAGTTCATGCCTGTTAAATATGTTGTAACTGAAGCACAAGTCTCACTTTTTCTTCCTTGTCTAGTTTGTTGCATCCTTCATAAAAAGGGAGGTAAGTTGCCTGGTTGCTGTCTTATTTGACTCACTCAGGAAAGGAAACCTTTCTCTGCCAGTTTGAGGAAATCACATCCTATTCTTTAGAGGAATGTAAACCTGTTTATATTTCATATGTAAAAGAAACAAAAGAGGGAGAATCCTTTACTCAAAGGGTATAAGAAATTCATGTGCATGTGCAGTTGTAATCTACACTTGGAATGAAAAGAAAAATTTTTCCTTACTAAAAATATTTTATTTTTTTCCACTTGTTTACTTTATAAACAAGTGGTCTGCCTAAGAAGATGTATTAGAATAGTGCCTTACAATTATTTTCTGAAAATTAAAGCTCAGGAATTGCTTATTCCTGTGCTACTCTGATTACATTTTATCCAGTCTGTCAGTACACCAATTGCAGGATCAAATATGTCTTAATATATGCTAAAACTCTGGTAGGAATATCCCTTGTGAAAAATGCGTGTATTCCTTACTGGGAAATAGTGTCACTTATCCTGTACATTTGAGCTGTGTTTGGCTATAGACCCCTCCCATGGGCTTTAAGTCTCTATACGAATAGAACCACTTACGATGATCACGGTATCATTAATGTCACATCTGTTCTTCTGGATTTCCAGGACCTTTCCTAATCCATGAATAATTCCTTTGTCTGTTGCAACATTTGTATAGCTTATAGGTGCATCATTTATGAATAGCTGCAAAAGAAATGCAATCAGTTAGAAAGCAGCAGAGCTGTTTGGTAGCTATATGGTAACTAGAGCAGTAGGAGGTGAAAGGAGGAGCAATGTGCAAGTCTCACTTCAGGAAAACCAATGAATGTAGTTAACTTCAGGCATCTGTTCACATCCCAGTTGCTGCATTTAAGAGCTTCACTGGACTTGAGGGCATGAGATGACCTGCAGCCTGTCGAAGTTTCTTAGCAACAGGATTTGGCAGAGCAGATTTTTCCACCGTGGGGTGTAAAGGTAAAGGGTTTGAAGAAGGAACCTAAAGCAAGCCAAGAGCTGGGTTTGCTGTCTGTGGGGGATGAGGGACTTCAGGGAAGCTCTCCCAGCTGCTCCTTCAAGGAAGACTTTCATCATCTCACTGCTAGTCCACACTCCCATTGTGCCCTCACCACCAACAGCTCCATGAGCACATACTTTTCAAAGGCTCTGCCGTGGGCAGAGCAAACAGCAGGGCTGAAACTGCTTTAGTCAGAAACTTGCTGTCCTCCTCTGCCTATGCCCAGAAGGAGCTCTGGGACAGAGAAGAAAGAGGACCAAGTTCCCTTCCCGTCTGGGCCACAAAATTGGGTGTGTCGCTTAATCTGGCTGTGCCTGATTTTCCCATGAGTGGTGTGGAAAGGCAATTGATATTTGTTGCCCAATGCTTTGAGCTCTTAGGGTTGGAAGTGGAATAAATCCACAGAAAATAGAATTAATGTTTTATAATTGAAGGTGGGTTTCTAATAGCTCTTGGAAGTCAGATTAATGACTGCTTTGCATTGCAGACTTGTAGCTGCTAGAGACAAGCGTCCACCATAGTAGCTTCTAAAATGCAATGCTAAATGTGAACAGCACAACCGAAATCCAATTCAGTCAAAGATGTCTTCAAGGGTGACTCTGAATTAAGCAGGTCTGAGAGAGACAGTGCATTTGAGTGACAACTTCTGTGCTATTACATCCCAGAAGCTAATGGGGGCTGCACAGTTCCTTCTGACTACATCTTAATTTAAAGTTGAAGCTAGATTCGTAAAAAGCAAGAAACGTGTTTCTCCAAGCAAGTGCAGACAGCAGTACCTGGCCGTTGTGGAGGAAGAACCCAACCTGGTAGGAGAACCCTAGCATGGTCTCCCTGTGCATGCCGTTGTGCAGGCTGTTCTTCAGCAGCTTCTCATCCAGCACAACATGATAGCGGATTTGGCCTTCATCCTGCAAACACACAATTAAATTCAGAGTTACATAACAAAGCAAGGAAAGTTATTAGGGATAGCTTTTCCCAAAGGGTATAAGCCAAACTTAGATTGCCTGGATTTAAGGAGAAGCTTTGCCAGCAGACATGTTATTTCATATTTCCTGCTGTGGAGAGCCTGCATTCCTGTCATAAAGAAACATTATTGACCATGGGGGATGAAAGGCTGTTGAACTGGTGAGACCACGGTTTGCTTGAGCCTGGCAGTGTCTCTTTGTATAAGGCTGGCTGACAGATTCAGGGAAAAATTAGTCAGATGACTTTTTTAGGACTCTGAACTTCAGGAGTTCATTTGACATTGAAAGTTGCATATTCATGAGTGCTTTTATAATCTTCCCCATACACATTCTTTCTTCCTTTGGGAATCCCTGAATCACCTATATATGAATGTTTACAGTAATTTATAGTGTTTGGTTTTCTTTTTTTTTTTTTTTTTTAAATCTTTATGGTCATCTTCTGTCAATAAAGTCTTAGAGCCATACCTGTTAAATGCAAAGTTTTCTACGCCTCATTGCTAGAGTGTATGAATTTTTCACTGATGTGGTGAAATTTTCCATTGTACATCAGAATTTTGTGAGGGCTTCCCAAGGCCTCTGCATCTTGTTCCAAAGCAAGGGACTCCCAGAGCTCTCCCTGACTTGGAGGAGGAAGCAGAAATAGGATGTGTTTGTGAGAGATTTGTAGATGTGAGAGAAGCTGGGGCATGTGGAGGGTTTAGGAGCTGTCTAGCCAACAGATAAAGTGCTGCTGCAGCTCTGTGTCTTTGCAATAAAAGGTGCTTGTGGGAAATCCTGTTGCCTACTGTCCCCTTGTTCTGAACGTTCGTACTGCTCCTTGCTCTTCTGCTCCTTCAAAAGTGTGTGAAAGCATGAACCAACACCAGGTTGCAAGATTTGTGATGTTGCCTGGCTTTGCCCATGGGGTAAAATAGCGGTTTTTACATCCCTTAGGGTGGGACCTATTCTATTTTGACTTCTGCATATTTGACAAAGAAATATTTGCAGGCAAGAAGGTGGAAATTAAGATAGAGATAATCTTGATCAGTGTCCAACCTTATTTAATCCTCCTGACTTGGATGATTTGGAGGAAAGTTAACTCTCCTCCATCTTAGTTTCTGTCTTTAATCACTAGCAAAGTGAGAACAAAACCTTGCTTCATCAAGGCCAAGAAATGGGGTCTCTTCCCTGTGCCAAGCTCTTCCTTTTGCAGCAGTTTCTCCCAAGGTGTTTCATGAAGAGGATAAGGCTTCGGCAGGCTTAACCTTATGGTTGTTTTCTGACTTTCTTTGTCAGATTGCCATACCAGGCAAGGTTGGGAGGATAGAAGAAGGACAGAAGAAACATTGGTAAGTAGTGGAAATGAAAAGGATTTCTGTGTGTGTGTAATCCAAATCCAACGGGATTGATATCCTGTGTGTGTCTCAAATTTTGCTATAAATGCTTCTTACAGTGATGCAGAAATGATGTCGTGTCATGAAAACTAAAATAGCAGTCAAAAGTAATTTGAGCAGGTGTAGCTTGATCACGTGTGAATTCTTCTGGTGAGGCAGCAAGCCGGACTTTTGCCATGGGTCTGTCAGTTGGTGGTAAATGTTTTGGGATGAGTTATTTGAACCCTGTGCTCCTCAGCTTCCTGGCTGTAAATGGAGACCATGAAAGTAGGGACAGAGCGCGTCAGGGTAAATATTTATGGAAGAGGCAGGAGAGTATTAATGTCATTGAGCAAGTCATGGGCGAAGCTTCCTCTGCAAGGTGTGGCTCTTGATACGTGTGTTCGATAAAGCTGTTTCAAACTGGAGCAAATACAAAGAAAGGCACTGGGATGACGCAGGAAATGGATAGCTTATCTTGGGAGGAGACCCACAGGATTGAGAAGGCTGTTTGGCCTTGTAAATATGTCAGGGCACAAATGCCAGAGAGAGAAAGTTGTTTCAGCTAAAGCATATTCCTGGCATAAGAATCAAGGGATATAAACTGGCCGGAGGTGTGTTGTCAAAATAATATAAACTAGCTCTGGGCATGAGGACTGATGTTGGCAGGGGAGGTGGATTGGACTCGTCTGCAGTAGTGGGAGGAGCTGGTGTCCAGGTCAGGCAGGAGCCTGGTGTGGGTCTTCTGGGAGTGGGCAGCAGCAATGGGGTTTAACCAAGGAAACTTTTCTAGCCAGGAAAATTTTGGAAATTTTTCTGAGTCATGGGACTGACCAACAGTGCTTGTAAACTGGAATTAGAAATGGTCTGCAGAAAGTGGCTGGGCAATAGTGTTCCTGCAGGAGTGACAGGGCAAGCATCTGGATAGTTTTAAGAGTCAGAATATTTTGTGGTGTAATTAATGATGGGGTTGTCAGTGATGACAGGGGTCTGGACATGTTCACCTAGGAAACTCATTTCAGTGTTATTCCTAGTCACTCCTGTACTGGATCTTATTTACAAAAAAAACCAACCAAAAAAAAGACTGCTGATGAAATGTCTTTGATATTATCAGCATGGTTTTAATCTAGAGAAGGACAAACCCCAGAACAAATAGCTAGGCTCTTCCAGCAAGCCAGGTGGATCCATCCTTCCTCACTACCTCTGGTGTTAAAAACAAATCCCTCTTCCTATTTCTGTGTCCTCTCAATTCATCCACTTGAAACTGAGGTGAGATACTGAGTTGTTAAGACAAGTCTTGTGAGTAATACGTACCAGAGTAGCAGACTTCTTATCCCTTAGGTAATTTTCTATGGCATCATTATTTGGGGCAAAGACTGTGTATGTATTTGCAGCTTCTATTTCATTTGCCAGGCTGTATTGCTGTTGTGAAACACATAAAAACAAATCAGAATAACCATTCATAGTCTGATACCAGTCCAAACGCAAACAAAGCAGAAACCGCTTCTAATCTTAAAATGATGTGAAAGCTTACAATAACATAGCCCCGGAAAATGGAGTAATCGGGCATTTGCTCCAGGCGGGCCAGCAGCCTTGGCATGGCGGTGCTGCGGAGTGGGGTCAGAACCTGAAAAGGGAGCAGATATCCCACGTCAGCGCATGTGCACACGCTGTGGTTGCACCTGCAAGGATCAGATGCAGGACAAAATGTTGTTCTGTGCAAATACTTTTTTTTTCCAAAAGGTGTTAATTATTTTCCACTGCTTGTTGTGCAGAGGAACAAATCCTCCCTGTGTGGCTGTATACCTTATCAATAACGTGTATGATCCCATTTGTGGATGCGATGTCGCCAGCCACGATATGAGCGCCCTCAAGGGTGACGTTCTGAAAGAGGGAGAGGAGAGAGGGTCTGCTTTCACATCACAGTGGTGGTGTTTTCCCTTCGGTTCATGCTGTGAATTTCCACACCTTCCCAAACGCTTTCCTGGGGCCCACCACAGCTCTCCTCACGCCAGTCCACACCGGAGGCTGGGTTACCCTCAGGGAACCATGTGCAGGAGAGGTGTCTTTGGGACTCTGTGCTGTCCCTCACACACAGACTGGCAAAGTCATGGGGTTGCTTGCCCCGGGGTGGCTACTCGGGGGTAGGTGCGTTCACCCCTACCCCATACAGGATGAATTCCTGTGCTGATTCACGCCCTCCCATTTCTACGCAGTTTTGAAGGACACCATTCATGATTTTTCCCTTGGGGCATGGAGATAGGGGGAACTTTTCCCTCCCTTAATGGAGATGAATTGCTTAAATGTGCCATACCTATTTCCAGAAAATCCTTCTTAGAACATGGAGTACTAAATAACAAGGCTGAGGGGGAAGGGCTGTCAGTTGTAGTTATTAACCATTAAAAATACCTTTAGGTGGTTTGGGACAATCAGGTTGCACATGTGGACACATGCATGGCATCGCTGTTTCCTCCTACCTTCCCAGTTCCCTAAAATAAATTATTGGGTTTCCTTGATACTTTTTGTCTTAAATTAGTTCACACAGGCTGCTCCAGGCAGGGACTGTGCTTCTGCTTGACTATGAGACTGTCTAGCATTTTTAGCAGCTACTAGGATATTAGGAATAAATAATATTGTGGACAAATTTCAGCTAGGTAAAGTGGTGGAGAAACTCAAGTTAATGTTTCTCCCAGAGGGCCCAATATAATCGATCCATTCCTTTAATTTTATGAAATTTTCTTCTTTTTTTAAAATACAGGTACATGTCTGTGTGGATTCGTAATATGAGAAAGTGGGAGTGATGGTTAGGGTTTGGTATATGATACCACAGTGGTTTGCAGGTCATCTCACCCCGTTTTCTTTAGACAAGTGTAGAAAGTTGCTCTGTAGAGATGTTGCCAGCATGTCAGATGATGATAAATTCTGGAAATCGGCAAAGCTGTAAGCTCCTGTCAATACATGATACCTAAAGGAAATTAACTGGATTTGAAGGTTTTGTATTTTTCCTTTTTTTTTTTGTTCAGATAAATATGCTTAGTGTCTCTAAAACCGGTGTAAAGCAAGAATTTTTTGCACAATACCTAGTTCAGCTATGTTCTGATCTTAGCTAGGCCTTTAAACATTTCTGACATAATGCAATTAATGACTTTGTTTTCAGTGGAGTTGCTACAGAGATTTATACCACTGTAACTAGAAGTGGAATCTTATGTCCCTCCCTTAAAATTATAATAATTGTCTTGCTCTAGTGGCTTCAAACAAAGGCTTGTTTGGCATAAAAAGCAATTCATTAAAAAAACCAAACCCCCAAACCATTAGCATACTTCAGTAGAGTTGGGATGTTACTCTTTGACATCCAAAAGGCTTTCTCATCTTCATCCATGTTTTCAATTGCTTGGAGAGAAGGCACGAGGACAGTTAGGTTTGAGGTGGTTGACAGTACCGAGTTTATCTCAGCCTCCTGCATGAAAGTAAAGAGGGTAAAATAATTCATCCTAAGGACGATCTATAAATAGCAGCTGGTGACTTTTTAGCAAGGTGGAGTATATGACGTGCTTTGTGACCAGCATGGAGAGGAAAAACTATTATACTGAGCAATGACTTGAACAAAAGTACTTAGAGCTATACAAAAATGGTGTCTATTTTTAACAGGATAGATTGCCAGCATTTAAACAGCAGGAGCAACATTTAGGTCAGAATTGTTTTTTAGTATGAAACACCTAAGTTGCCTCCCACAGAAGTTAGTCTGTCTCATGGATTCTATTTTATGCATTTGAATGTTAAAAAAGAATAATCATGGTGATAAACACTAGTGGTTACCAACAACTTCAAGTAACCTGCTCTTACAGAGCACTCCACACTATTTAATAGATAGAAGGCTTATGAACCATGAAATAAGAAAGACACATAACATAATGTTCCCATTTGGACTAAGACTATTTAACATGGCTGGGATTTTTCAAGATCTCCAAGGGATATCTGTGCCACTAGTACTGCAGTGAAGCTTTCTGCTGACAGCTCTAATTTTAGATGGGGGATATGAGCTCTGTAGTGTTCATGGACTGCTTCATCTTCCATATGTTTGTAACTGCCTTAAGAATGGAGAGAGCCTCCACTAGAGAAGATTTTTCCAGTTTTGTGGATTTTTTTGTGGCGTAGAAAAAGGAGAGCTAAAGATTTGAATGTGTTCTTGCTGAAAATGTTCTCCAAACTTCTCACAGGCTCCACAACTTGCCGTTTTTGGTACTGCAAAACTTGAGGGAGCAATATGATCTTGGGTTCTACCTTTTTGCAGCTGGTATGCTGCCTGAAAGCTGGCTTGCTTTCGATACTCCTTCAATATCCATACTGGGTTTTAAGTCAAGAAGGGAATTGGTTCCCTTAAATAGCTGGGAATTTTGTCTCTGTTAAGATCATCTTTCTTTTTAGCCATCATCACTGTCACCTTCCAAATATTTAAATATAGAAATAGAAACAGACTTCCCTTTCTCATCCTTCCTGACCAGCAAGAAAAATACTTGGTTATGAAAAGTGGTAAACATCACATTCCTGCTCAATTATGAAGTTAAAAACTCCACAGATGGATATACCTCCCTATTTTGTTCATGTTTGTAGCTATCACTATTTAAGGGATATCATTTCTCTGAAGTGTCACAGAAATTTCCAGGTCCCTGTTTCAACCGATTATACAGAAACTGCTCCCTGATTTCTGCCCCCCCTGCCCGCCCCTTTCATCATCTAAAGAGCACATTAGCAGATGAACAGCCTTTCCTATTGTGCTCATTTCTTTAACTTCATTTCTCTGTACAGTGTCCAGTGCTGCAGCCTGAGCCCTGGGCCAGGCAGATAACTGATTTAAATTAGCCACACTGGCCTCTCTTTTCAGCAGGTCCCTGAGGTCCCTGTTGCAATTGCGTGCTTTAATGATCCCTGAGCCATCTAACTTTGGAAAACATGAAAGCAGTTAATACACTGTGACGTCTGATGCTATTCATTAACATATCCCTGTTCTTTTCTGTTTGCCATGTATTTGCTATATACTTCTCATATTTAGGTTTTAAGCTCTTTGTGGGAGAAACTGTTTTTGATCTTTATTCATACAGTGCCAACCACAGTGGGGTAGGACCTCTAATGTTACTGCTGCCCTAGTAATAAATGATAGCACGTGAAAATAAAAAGTAGACAGTGGCAATCAATCTAGAACATTGGGGTTTTTTTCCATCTAAATTGGTGTTTCTTCCCTAATCTGAAGCCAAACAAGCTAATCTGTTTCTTCATGTCCTGCATCTCAGTCAAGCCAGCACAGACTGTTTTTATCCTCGTTTGCTGAAGCAGCAGCAGGCTGACCAGCCATATGGTTGCATTTTCCTGGGATGGGGCTCAGTGAAAATGGGAAGGGTAAGGCATTGCCTTCCCTCTCCACTTGCTTGTAGTTTTATCGCATGAGAGAAGTTGGAAGGAGCCACTTGGCATATTCAGGCTCTGCTTGAACCCCACTACTTGTTGTCTGGACTAAAGTCCATTTATATACAGAGCTAGTCATGGTTTATGTAGCCCCCTGCCTCAGAGAGGGGCTTGTAACTTGCTGTTTTGCTTGTGGAGCTTCCTTACTTGCCTGAATTTGGGATCGGGCAGAAATAAGGAACCAGATGATCAGCCCCGCCATGACTGGCAGGAGAGGCACCCTGATGCCTCTCCAGAGCTTGGGCCTCTGCTGTGTGATGGGAGTATTGCTGTGAGTTTCCCATTTCTAAAGGCTAAAAGGCTCATGTTTTTCTGCAAACTTAAACACACTAAAAAAAAAAGTGTACTTACATTAACCCATTGGTTAAAAGTTGCTGCTTCTGATAGAGTAGATAACTCCTGATTAGAAACAGAAAGAGACAGCAATGAATATGTAAGCTATACTTAGCTCTACCAAACTACTCTTGCTGTAGCCTGTGGTGTAACCTGCTGTGTCTGGCCTGGCTGATGTGATGTGAAAGAGGAGGTTCTCAGTGTGTGTGAAAAGGGAGGACATTTGTGTTTTTGTAGTACTGATATGTGCTGGTAATGGGAATATGGTGAATTACCAACTCTTTTGAAAAGCAGGCCATCTATTGCTTAGGTGTATAAGGTGTACCTGACCTTGGAACGTAAGGTGTACTGAGCTCGGGCTGAGCATTAATTTTCTGGGAATGTAAACCTAAACCTTTTCAATGCAAAATTAATTGGAAAAAAGGTATGTTGTTTTGTTTGGCCTTTGTACAGCATCTTACACATCATCCTGCAAGTGGAGAGCCTTTATCCTGCCACAGTACTTTGAACAGAGATAGATGATCGTATGAGCAGGGATGGCAGATAGTGCTAAGAGCCATGTAAGATTGTTGCCAATGGCTGGGGCAGCTGACACTTTCATTTTTCCTACGCTGTTAAATGTGTATTTATTTCACCAATTTACTTGTTTTTATTTTATTTGCCTGCCAGTTAGCATGGTTTGTTTTAACATGATAAATTGACCATTTCCACTGAGATAGACCTCAAGGCAGAACTTCAGAAGAACTGGGTGCTCGCTGCTGCCAGCTGGGAGGTGAGTGCTTAGCACTTCTGCAATTAGGCCTCTAGGGCTGGCATTTTTCAATTTGTCTTAAAGAAATATGCTCAGATCCCTTAGGCCCCTTTCCAAGCTGTGTTTTTTAAACACAACAGATGATTTTTGAATCGGGCAAGAGTCTCCAGCAGGAATGCTGCAGATAACACTGGTGGGCATCATATTTTTCTAACTGTTTATAATGGCTTTGCTATGTCTCTGGTTAATATCCAGTGTGAGAACTGTGCAGTAGATCCTGTGCTCAGAGAAGATGACCATCTTACTTACAGCTGCAGCATTTCCATAGCATATTCTACCATCTCCTTCGTAGCCCTTTGGGCACACACACTGCCAGCCATGAGAAGACTCAAACTGACAAGTTGCCTTTGAACCAGAAAAAAAGAAAATTTGTCAAATACTCAGGAGACCACTCAAGAGCAAGGATAACCTGTAAAGCCATTTGTATACAAACATAAACTTAACAAAGGATCTTTGTACTATCTTTCACAGATGTCCTCACCCTCCTGCAGGACAAACCCCATGAGCTGAGGGCACTAACTCCCTCACCTGCCCACTGTGCACTAAGCCTACAGCAATCTAAGCCCTTGCTCCACCCTTTCTTATTTGCTCCCTATATAAACTGGGCCCTGTTCCTTCTCCCAACTATGGCAGATCCATCCTCTGCTCCCCAATGCGCTTTGCTTTAGCTCTGTCCCTGCCTGAGGCTAGCGTGGCTCTTGCAGGCACTACAGAGCACAGCAGAGCCTGCAGATCTGCTGAACACATGCAGCTACTGATAAAGCTGATAGATGCCTGTGTAGAGATGCGATGTGGGTAAACATCCCAACAGGCTAGTGCATCCAAATGGTAATTGCTGGTAGAGAAGCAGCATTTATTTATTCCAGGCTTGAGATAGTCCTTCTGTACAGGCAGAATTGGGAGCAGCCCTTGCAGTCTGACATCAGCGCACGTACCATACTGACGTGGTTTGCATAGCATTTTTGGTGCTTGTAGCACTGCTTGGAAAGCTTTGTTCCAACTCAAACAGAAATTGCAGGCTCGTAATGGCAAGGAAATTCTATGGAGTGTGCAGGAGGTGAGGTGTGATATGTATCTGAACACTTTGTTCAGGGAATGATTAATTACTCACCAGATGATGGCATTTTCCATTTTGTTCCAGGCATGAGTTTATGGGTGTGCATTCAATTCCATTCCCCCGAAATCCATCCTTACACTTGCAGTCATTCTGTCGTTTCAACAAAACATAGCAATTCATTAAAGTGATTAAAATAGTGTGCATATTCTAGACGTGGTGAATTATTCTCTCTGTGTTTCTGCGTAGCTCCATTGACTTCAGTGGAATGACACCGATTAATATCTCCGGAAGACCTTTATACCTGACATCTACTAATGTACTTACTAAAAAGTATTTGCTGCCAGAACACCACCACATAGGAGGGAGGGAGCACTGGGATAGGAACTGAAGGAGACTGATTTGGGTAGAGTGTGCCGTGTGTAAATAACCTTGTGGCTGGGATGGAGAGGAGAGTTTGGGGAAGAAAACAGTGTAGGGAGAACTGACAGAGCAAAATGGGTGAGGACCATTACTGAAGGTGACAATGAATGTGAGTGGACGTACCTGACCTGGCCCAATGTATATGCAGGTGGCATTATCGTGGCACCCTGCTGCGGCGGGCAGCAGGCAGTTGTTGATGGCTGAGCAGTCCCTTCCATTGCCTGTCCATCCTGCCTGGCAAACGCATGTGTGCTCTCCTGGGCCCGTCTGAATGCACTCAGCCTGGGGGACATGCAGAGGCATCTGTTCAGGACAGTTAGGTGCACCTGGCTTTAGGTGCAAGGCTTGTCTAAGCAACAGCGATGCCACTGTCTGGGGAAAGAGCTTGAAACTGCAGTGCAAATTGTGATTCTTCCTTCTGCAAAAGTTTCTGCCCAAACTTTTCTTACTTTTGCCTACTTTTCTGTGGTGTCAGGCTCTGTGGGAAAAGCACATACTTACATTGATATTGCAGCCACCTGGGTTTAAAGCAGCACAAGGATCAATTTTGCTGCAGCTCACGCCATCTCCCTCATAGCCAGGTTTGCAAACACAGCTATAGAGACAAGAGAAGAGAGGCATTAAATGTGATAGGACAGCTGTAAAGTGAAGCCATTGTTTTCCACTGTAACCTGCTATTTATAGGCAGCTTAAAATTGCTAACCCTGGATTCATGATGCAAATAGCTTAAGTGCATACATTATGTTTTTTTTCCAAAATATTGACTGGGTTAATTAAATCAAATCAGGGATCCATTCTCTGTGTATGAGACGGAGAATGAAATTAATTCCATGCTGATGTGATCTTTACAAAGGTGAGCTGGCGTTGCTCTTTCTCTAGCAACTCAGAAGATAGCGCTCTCCCTGAAATGCATGAGAATGAGCCCCCCTGTTCCACTGGCTTGTCGTCCCCCCCCCCAAGATTAACCCATTTTGGAGGGAATTTCTTAAGCACTCAGCATCCCCCATTCAGCTTTCTGTGGTGACTCATTATGAATACACTGCGGCAAGAGGCAGACTTGCTGCATGTGAGGGTGAGCGTGAGGCAAGTGTAAGGCAGCTGTAGCAGTTAAACAGGGGTTTGTGACCACTCCTGCCAGGATTGGAGAGCCTGTGCTGAAGTCTGTGGTGTTGTGGCATGAAAATCTTACCTGAGCTGACCAGAGTGAGCTATCTATCCCCAAACTACTTGAGAGTTTGTTTTTCAGCAAGGTTCAAACTCCTAATTCACTAAGGGATGGTTAGAAATAAGAGGTTCCCAAGAGCCTTTGTAGATGTTGGTAGGAAGGCAGCCTTTTGAACAAGGGTCAGATCTGTATGCATCTATCTTACCAGTGTTAAATATAAGGTACAGGATAGGGCATTGAGAACTCTTAATTACTACCTTGCAACTCAATTTTGATGCAGTGCAGGTTTAAGCTTATTTGCTGCACAGCAGTATTTCAGTGGCTGATGTTTGTGTACTGCTACTAGGCACTATTTTGATCAAGTAAATGGGGAAGAGCTGCAGCATAGTTAATATTAATTAGATGCAAGTTACTGACTTACCTCACTGCACCATCGCTAAGCTGACAGTCTGCATGTGCATGGCAGAGCCATAGGGAGGGCTCACAGGGAACCACCTGCTTATCACAGAGTTTCCCTGTGTATCCACTTCTGCATGATCCAGGAAGACAGATCCCGTCGCTGTCTATTCGGTTATCGCACTTCCCATAAATGCAGAGGCACTCTACCAAAGATAAATTACAGTGTGCAATTCCATAGTGGTAAAAGGCATCTATCCTTAACATTTCTTATGAATCGGGTCATCCATTTTTTCTAGAATCTAAACTTTGCATTTTTGTTGGGGGACTTAATGTTTATTTTTCATAGCCTTGTCTTTTCAGGTGTGTTTCATGGGTAACTATTTAAAATCTATTGTGTCTTTATAGTGCTCTTTCTATCCATGGATTTCAAAGTACTTCAGAGAAGGAGGACCAAAATACTATGTCCTAGGCTCTTAAGGCTAAAGTTACAACTTTTGGCATACTTTCAGTGATATGGGAAGACTTTTAATACTTAGTCCACAATCCTACAAATTGCACAGTGCTGGACTAGTACACAGAGCAGCCGCACAGACCTGCCAGCACTTTGCTGAGGCTGGGCTGATTAGTACTGCTGGGAGGCACAGCAGTGTGCCCAAAGGACATAGCAGGTAAGCCTTCTGCAGTCCCAAGAAGTGCTAGTGGTGACAAGTTAAGCCAACATATACTGCTTTGGCAGGACCGGAGCTTAGGCAATACCACCCTTTCTCATGGAATTTGTCTTTTGGTTTTTGTTCATGTACCTCTGAATCTTTGAGTGAGATGTGCTTCATGAATGACAGGCTGTTTCATAGCAAAAAAGACTAAAAATGATTTTGTAGATGGGGAATACATCTATATTTGATGTTGTATATTCTGTAGACTCTCAAATGTAGTATGGTTTGACGTAGCGGGATTAAATCTGTCAGTATATAGAAGGTGACTGCTAGAACTATAAGCTATTCAATAGATCAGAAATTATTCAGTAAAGATGGTTATGAAGTGGCCCTAAACACAATCTGTTTATATCTCTGGTTGTTCTTAGATTACATATATTTGTCATTGCAGGACGAATCTGGTCTGTTGTAGGCAATACCAGATGGGAATGGAATAGCAAAGATTTTCTTTTCAGTTACTTATGTGAGGGAGACAGAAATGAAAAGAACAATAAATTAATATAAAGGAGGCTATGGCCCCTGCAAAAAGCCCAATTAAGTCGGTTAGAAGACTTTCACTGACTCTGGTCTTATGATGTATCCCTTTGAAATAAGAAATGAAAGTACCCCAGAGAGATCTTGCCCATCCTCTATAGAGACTGTTTAGTGAGCAGTTAATTCCTACCTTAATGTTACTAGAGTCCAAAAGAAATATCCCACGCTCTTGAGCTGAGGACGTATGGCTGTACTTACCTTTGTCACACTGAGGTCCGTATTTGCTGGGGTCAGAGCAGAACTGACAGTGTGAGCCTTGAAATGCCTTAGCACAAACGCAGGTCCCATTTCCATCCAGGCCATCCATGCACTGTGATATGGAAGAGAGGTGATTTCTATGTATGAATTGAAATAATTCTTTATCCTTTCCCCAGAGAAAGAGACTACACACCTTCCCATATTATGATTCTGACAGACTACCAGGAAGAACCTCAGGTTTGAAAAAAGTGTTTCAAAACAAAAGCTTTCCTTGTGCTTGTACTTTGCTGTTGTGTATTCTACTTTTCTTTGCAATTTTAAAGTGAGAATAGTGAGCTGAGTCATTACTCTGTGCAAAGTAAAAGTATCAGAGAGGGTCACCCAGCCCCAGCCTTGTCTGTGTGCTGGTGTTGGAACCACAGAAACCTGCAATTTGGACATCTGAGAGGAGACTGATTCATTTTCCCTCCTCTGTATAACTGAGCTTGAAATTCATGGCCATCACCGGACATAAATGGAAGGTGCAGCTCTTGAGGAGCCTAACATTCCTGTTGTGCAGAAGTGCTTCAGTGACTTTTGGGACACAGCCTGTCGTTCCCCCATGGGACTGCAGGGTGCTGCTGGATGCTCTGCTTACCTGCCCGTTTCCTGAGCAAGGTTTGGAGAAACCTCCTGGACATGGACTGCAGTCAGGGCCAAAGAAGCCTTTGCAACACTTTGGTTCCTGTGAAGTAAAGCAAATATCCTCTTTTCTAGTGCCTTAGTGCGGAGGCAGTGCACAAAAGACAATTCTCCATGGTGTTTTGGCCCTGTAGGGCTAGCTGACTTAAAAGGCTTGTGTTGAACCAGAATCACCTCCACAATGGCCACGTTAAAACCGGGAGGGGTGTTGGCAGCCCAAGAAGGGGATGCACAGACCACCAGATCCTTCTCTGGTTCTTATCAGATTCATCAGCATTAGAAATCCTCATTCTGTCACCAGTTATGATGGTGCTTGTGTGTGCCTGCTCATATTGTGAGCACTCTTGTATTTGCCAGTAGGAGTGCAGTGCAATTCAGAGGCAGGCAGTCTCCTTTGCATCTGAGAACAGGAACTCGAAGATATGTTTTACCCCAGGGAGGTGTTGTGAAAGCTAGACACGCTGCTTTGATCTTCCTCCTTCCCCTCTGCACCAGTGTGGGATTTAGCTGCTACGCAGCCCTAAATGTTTTTCTTGGCTGCATCTTTTGTTTTATTCATGAATTGGCTCCTTGATCCATTTATTTATCAAGAGCACAGAAAGTGTATTAGAAAAAGATACTTATTTACATTTGTGATTCAAGGGAAATAGGAATTAGCAAAAGGCTCTCAAAGTTTATGGATTTGTGGACTTCTCTGCTTGTTGCTTAATGGTGGTCATGAAATGCAGAAGCCTATTTAGGAGCCCCGGGAGCCAGAAAGATGTAAGTATGTAAGTACTTCTCAGGGACTAATGACTTCTGCAAGGACTAGGCTTACCAAACAGATCAAGTGGAGCATGGTTCTTGGGAGTGTTTCCCATTTATTGTTACCCAACATCATGTGAAGTCCTTGGACAGGAGGGGCTGGGACCAGGGGGGACCACGCTGACCTGTTCTTCATGGTTGAAGCTGTATGGGGCAATGACAACATCCGGGCTTGGAGCCTTATGTGAAAACTTCTGTGTTACAGAGTATGAGAACATTGTTGCCAATGACATATAGCAGCTAAAAAAACTCACTGGAATTTGCCTGCTATTTTGCTCTAAGATTTACAGTAGCTCCTCTCAGCCCCCTGTAGAGGGTATGGAAACTACATGGACATCTCCACACATCTCTCAGCTCCAAAAGGAAAGGTCACAATGCAAAAGACAATATTTTGGAAAACTTTTATATATGTTTTACCTTAAGGAACCGTAACTCTATACCTTTATTGTTATATTGCAGGCTCTAGTACAGCCAGTTCTTTGAAAGGCTGGGCCTTCAATAATGCATCTGCGTTTTGAGAAAGGCTGGAACATGCACAAAATGAAAGCATTAGTATTCTAAGCAACATACAGTTCTGTGATACAGTCTTAATATCATAACATAATTTAACTGAAGAAGAACAGAAAGCACCTTGCATTTAAAAAAATACTAAATTATATATTTTTTCATAATAGGAACTTTCTTTTCATTATTACTGAATAATGGCATATAGGACTAACTACCAGTGAATTTTTATAACATGGGGAATAAAATTCCTGTGGTAGTTGGACTTGAGTTTGTATGTGGAGAAGCATGCAGACAGATTTGCATCTCTTAGATGCAAAGCAGATGGAAGATTTTCAACGCTTTCTGAAGCTGCTTCTGCAGACAGTTGCTTCTGGGAGGATGCTTAATCAAAAGGAAATTTTTAACAGATGTGAGGTCTATTTTAAGTGTATCTCTCCTCTATTTTTTGTTTACTAACTCTCAAAGCATAATTGTAGCAGTTCTCATTCCTCACTTCTTTCTTCTGACACAGCCTATCCAAAATAGATCTTACTTTACCTGAGAAAAGAGTCAGAGCTTCTGTGAAGTCTATGAGGGATCTTGCAAAAGCAAACAAAATAATGCTGGATTTACCTGATGCTTCAATCATTGCTAGAAAGAGACTAAAGTACTGCCTATATTTGTATGTTTATGCAGTCTCTTGTATTCATATCTGATTCTTTCGCTCACTGTATTGGAAGAGCAGTAATCAACAGTAATCAACCCTTTCCCCCTATGCATTTTGTACAACTGGGGGATCTGTCAGGAAATGTCACTTACAATGGGCTTTGAATCCTGTGGACAGGTAGCCAATGCATGTGATGAACAAGTTGCACAGTTACCCTAGATGAAAACAGTAAGGATAGTCACTTGAAAATGCATTATACAACAACTACTGAGATGCGTACTTATGGATGGTATACCCTGTAAATTTTAAGTACATTTGTCCTATGACTTTTAACTGTTACAGCATGGATCTGGAACCGAACAGCAACACCAGGGCTATATCTGCTGGCTCTGATTTTTTCTGAGTGGTTGTTCATTTTCACCTTCCCCTTTTTATCTTCGTTTGTCCTTCCCCCACTCCCTTCTTTTAAAGAACTGGAAGCTTCCTTAGCAGAAGATAAACATGGGCATGAATGCACTGACATCCTTTGCTCAACCCAGTATATTAACTGTGAGGGTCTAGTGCAGTCTGCACACTTAAATTCAATGAGAATTTTTTATTTCTTCCTAGGAAGACCACAGATTAGTTGAGTCTCATATACAGGCAGTGTGAACAGAAATTTGTCTTGTGTATAGGCGGTGAAGAGAAAAATATTCTTTGCTCCCATGTCATAGATCTTGTACTGCACTATGATGCAGTGGTATATAGCTATTTTTATGTCTTCACCTTTTGGTTGCCTTTCCCCACTAGCTAATTTATCACCATGTGGTGGTGACAGACTGGCAATTACAACACTGAGGAGATATAAACTCCAGGGGCAGTTTTAAAGGTGAGTCTTCTGACAAGCTTGACATGCAATAACTTCAGAGAGGTTGAGCCTTTCAGAGCATGGATATGGAGTTTGTCAAAGGCATGCTGGTTGTGACTGCTAATGTCTTGTGTTTCAATCAAGTTAGAATAAATCTTAGAGCTGGTATCTGATCTGTCACTTCACTGTGTTTCATAGTCATTGGACAAGTGATCATGAACCTGAATTACGGCATTTTCCCCACAGATATCGCTGGAGCTGTAGGGAAAGAATCAGGTACTGATTTGGATTTAGTAAGCCCTCATGTTGTACAGCACTTAAAGGAATAAAGGACCAGACTTACAAAAGCATTTGGGCATCAAATAGTTGAGGTATCAATGCCACTACTGTATTTTAAAGGTCTGTGGGTCAGTCATATTTTAACAAATACATTTGAGAGTTATAAAAGCTCTTTGATAAGCTACACAGTCATGGCTGAAGCTGACTTAGGCTCTTACTTTCTGTTCTGTTTCTGAAAATCTCTGCAAGTGCCTCTTTGCTCCTTTAGAACTTAAAAATCTGGCTGTTTGCTGTGGAAAATGTATCCCTCTGTTGGCATGGCTCTCATTGCTGCTCACTGCCACTCAGTGTCACCTACTCACTTGCTTTCTCCACCTGAGATGGGCTCAGCCATTGATGTGTACCTGCTCCCTCCTTTTCCTAAGGATAGGAGTCCGGTCTCTCCCCTCTGCCATGCTGCAGGGAGGGGACAGAGAAAAGCATCTGCACTTCCATGTAAGGTCAGATTTGCCCATTTTCAGCAGTAGATTAAGATACTGTCTTTGCACTGAAGTGACTGAGGTATAGGTGTATATATATTCCTATATGTCAGGTCTGCCTGGGAGCGATGACCTCTGGGAGGAGGTGGAGCAGACAGCTGGGGACAGCTACTACTTCAGTGTTCAGAGCACCTCTTGTCAGAGGGCATCAAAACTGGCCATAGTCCACATATCAGATAGGTACTGAGGACCTGTTGTCCCTCCTGTGGTCTTTGTGATGCTATGAATAAGCACTGCTGTTGTTCAGTTAGGCTCAGGTACAGCTTTCAGCATGTGGGTATGGTTACATGGATACGTATGTGTTAGCATAGTGGTTTTCATCTTTACAGATGTAAAGATCTTGTAGGTGTGGACACCTGCCAGTTCCTACAAGGTTTGTCTCTTTTAACTGGTACCACAAGTAATATTTACAAGGTGGCATTATTGTTGTTTTCTGAGAGTGATGAAGACGCACAGTGAAAAGTAAGAACAGCAAAGCCTTGCTCCCTTCTGGTGTTCCCCTTGGTAGCAGTGCTCTGCTTACAGCCTTGGATATTAAACTATATTTTAAAATATGTATGAAGCTTTCAAAGCTGACAAAAGTGCCTAATTTCAGTTTGGGGAATAATTTTTGTGACAGACGTGCTTTGTTTTGTCTTAAAATAATTTTTTTCAGTGTTGCTTTAGGCTTGATCAATGGCAGACATGGATTTTAGGTAGGTTCCTGGTAAAGAATTCAGATTACTGAAGTGTTCTGGGTGTTGATTGCTTTTTTATCGGAGATTGTTGCTCAGTACTCTGACTGGTTTATGATTATATTGCACATACGGCACTTTGTAGTTATTGCCAGAGGTAATAGTTCTTTACTGCCAGCTCTTGTGTTTTTCTTCATTAAATTTTGATGCTGTCCAGCTCTGCTGGGCACCTCTTTCAAGGCTCTGGTTCCGGACTGTTGTAAGTTAAGATAGTAAATGTCTTGCATTACTGCACCAGAACTGGCCCAGATATGTGCTTGAAAATGGTCCAGAAACAGCATGTTGGAGCCACACTTACTGCAAACTAAAAGCTCAGTCTGTTACTCGGTCTTCTTACCAGAAATAGTATCTGAATTGTACCAAGTGTAAAGGCCTGTACTGTGTTACCAAACTGAACAAGGTATGTTGAAATTCACCCTTTGAAATATGAAACAGTTTTGTAATTCCTGATTTGAAGAAAACTAAGAAAGCAGGGCCAAGGGAAATTGTGGCTTCTGAAAATAACATATTTCTAAGGTATTAATATACAATTAATTTTTATGTTAATGTTTTAACTTGCTGGCTCCTTTCCCTGCATGTTTAGTAGAAATGAAAATACTGATTTGGAGTAGTTTGCCTGGGAACTTGACACTGTTTACCATGTACTTGTATGCACAGATGGGATTCAGGAACTGGAGGAAAAAGTTTGACTTGGAGATGCATTAAAGTGGTATAGGATGTGCTCATATGAGTTCCCTGTTTGCAAATTATTTGTATCTGTGCAGTACTGCTAGCCAGGTGACTGTATATCATCAATATATTGATTTACAAAAATGCCTGATTTTTTTATGGACAATATCAGAGAAAGTAGTAAAGAGAAAGCTAGAGTGCCTTGTATGGAGCAGTTACGAGCTATTGATTTGTCATGATTCTCTTACCATTGCAACTTGACTTCTTGTCTCGTCACACCGATGTGGTAGAATTGGAACAATTGTGGGTGGGATAAGAACTCCTGCAAGAGTATAAATGCGTCCATTTTTTGCAACAATATCTGTTTCTTCCATTTCTTCTCCACTCACCAATACTTGTCCCTATGAAACAATACATTATTATTATTAATAAAATTTCCATAGCTTCTCAAACTCTGATAATTTAATTTCAAGAATTTCTAGTCATACTTCTTAATTTGCTATCTATTTTTTATTATGCTTGTTTAATGCAAGAAGCATGCATATCTTGAACATTTTCTTGAATATTGGTCTATAGCAGTATCTAAAGTTTTCCTCTTAATCTGCAGTGTTAGTCTGTGGAACTGGTGACTAAAAGAATGAGAAGACTAATGGTGACTTCAGGCACTGATTTAAGTGGGCAAGGACATGTTTTGGTCCTCTCTTTGACAAAGTGGGGAAAAAGTAAGAATCTGGGATCTATTCAAATTCACAGAAGGAAAAAAAAAAAGAAAAAAGAATATTATTTCTGCATTTACTCAGGCAACTGCTCTGCCTTCACAAGAAAGTTCATAGGTGCATCTCTTGTCCAGAACAAAAGGGAGTTATGTAACAGATAATTTTGGTTTCGCAAAAGTACTGACAAATTAACACCTTTAAAAATGTGTTCACTAGGTTCATCAGGATCAGAGACTATAATATAAAAGATAATAAAAGAATATCTATGCATACACTGAGAAGTGTTTAAAATAACAAAAATATGTAACAATGATTTAAAATATTTTAAATAGATTTAAAAAAAAAAAACAACTAGGCAGAGCATAAATGAGGATCATTCCTGGACTGGGGCTAATCATAAAAACAAAGAAACTGCAGACTGTCCTTATATACCAATCATTTACTCTGCATCCTTTATAATACTGATTTCTAACAGTAGGTGGGAATGGCAAGTTGAAAATTTCTGCATTATTATAGCAAGAAATTCCTCTGCTACTGTCTCCCCTCCTCCCTTTTTTATTCCCCCTGCATGCAAACAGGTTGTCTAGATTAGAGTGAGCTGCTCACAGGTGAAAGCTGCCTTTGACTTACAGTGCTGGTCCTGTTAAAGTAAATGAACTGCTTCGCCATGCTTCTGATGTGCTCTATTGAGATGAGGCTGGCAACCTCTAGCTGAAATGAATATAAATTGAATGAAAGAAATGTAATATCATTATTCTTTTCAAATCCAGATGGATTTAACAAGAAAGACCACCTTTCTCTTTAGGGTGAGCAAATGACCCTATTAGCTATGTGGGCAGCCTTGCGTTGACTAATCTGCTTGTGTAACAAGGTTACAGTGATTAAATTTTGACTGAGCTTGCTGGTCACTGCATGTGAAGAGCTTGTTGCCCAAAAGGATATTAATTTTTCTCCTAATTTTAGCAATCAGTCTAAGTAAAGTTATCACCTCTCCCTAAAAATAGCTCTGTTTGCATCCTTAGACCATTGTGATCCATGTGAAGGGACACGTGGATCTTATGCCTCTGCTCCCTGTGATCACGCTCTATGCCGGGAGTGACCTTGGCCTTGGATGCCGCAAGTGGGGCCTTTCACTAAGGATACGAGCACTTCCTTCCTTCCCCACAGCAGGGGCTGAGATGTGGGTGAACTTCAGTCCCCTCTAGCCTTAGTTGCTGGTGGTGGTTCTGCTCTTTGTTTCCAGCCAAAAAAGGTGGGGAAAACGGGGCTTAATTAGAGGATGACAAAAGCACCTCCCTTTGTTAAACAGAAGATGAATCTTAGCAAAATAGGCTCAGAGAGAGCTTGATGTCACTAGCAACAAGTACGTTTTCTGCTACTCATTCCTGCAGCCCTGCCAAGCTGACAGTATCCCCTGACAGTGATTCTTGCTCCACAGTGGACTAAGGTAGCAGGCTCAGATTCAGGATGATTATATATACATATATATAATTTTTTTTTTTTTCCCTGCTTGGGCTAAGTCCCAACCACCAAAAGGTATATTTTAAAGTGGAAATAGTTACTTGCATGTAACACACTAGTGTGATACAACACAGTTTTAATTTGCCACGATTTGAGGACTAGCTTGTGCCTCTTAGCAGGGTTTTGTTTTGATTAGTGGCACTGAGGTGAAAGGTTTGTGTTTTCTGTTAGTGACCTTTATGTGACTACCCTTAGTGAAGGCAGAAGCACAGCTGTGCTTTGCAGCCTTGCTGTGCAGCACTGAGTGGAGATTGTTCTTGGAAAACCTCTGCCTTCTGAGCAGTGAAGGGCTTGAAAATGCTCTTACAGTCCGGGTCAGTAAAGCAGCTGCACTCACCTCAGTGTTGGAGACAATGTGGTATCGGACCAGCTCCAGCAACTTCCATGAACCCTGCCAAAACAGAAAAGAGGCTGTTTTAGCCCAAAATGAGTCACACAAACCCAACCTGGCCTGCTGAGAGGACATGGGGATGAGAACAGTGTCATCGGCTGATGCACCAGAAACCTCTGGGTGAGTGGTGGTTCTCGGCTCAGGACATGCGCCCTGACGCTCCGTTCCCTCAACCCTACATCACCTTTTATTTTGGCACGGGCCTTTCACAACTTGCATGTGTGTTGGGAGAGGCAGCAGGTATCCAGGGGACAGGATGCCAGTATCCACTTCCTGGGACCCCGCCAGCAGTGTCTCCCAGCCAATGGGGCCCTTGTGGCATCTGCTCCCCTTGACTGTTCCCAGCAAGGGTGACACTTTCCAGGACAGGGTTTGGGGGATTTGCCACGTGGCTGGCTGGGCTGTGCCGTCTGGGCAAGAGCAGGGGAGTGGGGGTCAGGTGTGGGGGATCGTCATCACTTTATACGATGGGAGACCCTAAATCCTGTTCCTCTCTAGGTGTTGTCTTGATCTTTAATTGTTAGAGATGGCTTAATCCTTTGTCATAGGAACTCAGCTTAGATGAACACTGGAGAATGTATATATGCATCTGCTATATATCTATATAAATATTTGCTATCTGAGAAAGATTTGCATTATAGAAAGACTATACCTCTGCAGAAAGAAGGTAATCCAGAGCCTCAGCTTTCATGTTACTCAAAGCCTCATTACTTGGAACAAAAACTGTGTAAGGCCTGTTGTCCTGCTGTAAATCCATTCCCAGACCAGTTTTCTGTTTTGGTTTAAAAATAAAAGTGAAATTACATATTAATATTGAAGAACATCTGAAAACAATCTTTACGGAATTGCTTTCTGGATCCTTACCTCTATCAAAGATGTAAATTGGCTGTATCTTCCATTATCTTGAAGTACTGACATTATGGTTTCCTGAAATAAGATGAAAGTAAGATTTATTTTAGCTGAGAACACAGAATAAATATGAATTCTTATAAGACACTTTTTGAATTACTGTATGAGTCTTGGTTATTACAGATAGAATATATTTGGGTTTCTTTATTGTTTGGGTAGCTGGTGGTGTCTAGAAATGGCTGAGATGGTAAGCACCCTTGTCCTGGTGCTATACTGGCTTATAGTTAGAGTTTGTCATTGTCCTGAAATCCTGTGTCGTCACAGAACATACAAACTGTGTGTATGGGGAAAGTGTTATCTCTTCATCCCCAGTAAGAAGGGGTAGAGAAATAAAATATTTGCAAAAACACCATATAAATAAGTGAACTCTCAAGGGAGTATGCTAAGCAGGGCACCAAAAAGCACAAAGCATCCAAAATTATCAGTTTTTATAACACTAGCCATTTGGGGGGAGGATTGCTGCTTTGAATACGAGTCTTTCCTGATATCTGTCCAGATGTCCCTCCTTTTAGTATGTTGTTCTGTGAGATGCACTGATCGTGACTGCCAGTTTCACAAGGAACCACTCAAATGCAGAGAGTACAACCAAATCCTCCGTGGACCAGCTTGACATAAGAGCAAATGTTTGTTTGCTGTTGAAACTGTGTCATTACCTTTCACTTTAAATGTTGCTTCTCTGAGTTGACACACAATGGCTCAGTAGAGTTTGTCTAGCTGCCATCAGTCATCCTCCTTTGCATTTAATTAATGTGAAACTATTTTAAAAGAAAGTCTGACATTGCATGTATATAGCCTAAGACTCACCTCTTTGCTGCTTTCAAATGTTGGCTCCACATTGTCCATGGCTTTGTCAATAATGTGCAAAATCCCATTGGAAGCAATAATATTTCCCTGCAAAAGTTTTCCTTTCCTCCTTCCTCCTTGGATTCTAATTCTTAATTGATTATCCTGAAAGAAGCCAGGCAATGGATAGTGAGCTCTTTATTATGGAATGACAACAGAGTGAGTATGCATACTGAGTAATGTCTAACACCCCCTTCCATTGCCAACACCTGGGCCAGTTAAATGTGGGAAGGCTAAAGGTTGCTTCCAATGCTTATCAAGGAAATGGAAAAACTGTCTTTGACTTTGGATCAGTACTGTGTTATTTTGTTCCAGGACAGCAAAGTTCAGAAGAGAGGCGGGGACAGACCCTGTGGGGAGAACAGTGTACCTAAAAGGGTTCTGATGACTGCTAGTAATAAATGTCTGCCAGGAAATGATTTAAAATGTGATTGTACTGAAAGGGTCAACTCCCATAATCTTCAGGGACTACAACCCATTTCCTTATATTATATGTATATTTAAAACAACAAAATGTTGCTGATTCTGCACTGTACTAAAGCCTGTAGGAAACTAACAGGCCTCAGACAACAATGATATTTTCCTGTTACAAATGGAGTGCACACTCATTAAAGAAATAAAATAGATCTCTCTTCTCAGATGCCACTGATCTACTGCAAAACATGAGAAGTACTTGATTTCAGCCTTCATATAGGCCTGAGTCATTAAGAGACATTTAATGGACCAAGAACAATCATGTTAGGTTATAAAATCTGGTTTATCAGCTGTAGAAAACAAATTTTTTAAACTATGGGATCAGACTGCCCTGATGTTTACTGACATCAAATAAGCTGGACTAGTGATGCACTTTACTCCATATTTTTCACAAAAAATTGCCATGTGCGTTTTATTTATGCTGAAGACTTCTATTTGCTGCATCATGCAAAGGATGCTGATGCTCAGTGGCAGGTGGAATCTGCAGTGCAGCTGGTGCTTGCTCTGTGTGAGCAGTACACAGAGGTTTCCAGCATAAACTCTGGGTTTCCCCCCTGCCCCTTTTTACTTCACCTAGGCCCTTGTAATGCACCTCCCCCCTTTGTTGGTCATCCTGCAGATTTAAGATGATTTAATTTTAGCAAATATTTTTAAAGCGGTCTGTGTTAGACCGCTATGTCACTCAGTGGTGATGCATCTCTAAAGGTAATTTTTGTTTTCACTGATTTTTAGTGGGAACTTTGATGCTGGTGAGGTTTCAAGTTTCACTTGAACTCCTTGTAATGCGTGACCACAGCTGTGGGTTTTCATAATCCGGCAGCTATCTGCAACCTCATGTCTCACTGCAGAAAGATCTTTTATACTCCTTGATGAGTGAACAGAGAGTAGTATTCTTGCTGAGGTAGGCTGGAAGGCCACTTACCTTTTCTCCCTGTGATATCTCTCCTGATTTGCCAGTCAGAGTATATATTATATTAGTATTATTCAAGCTACTGGTATTCAACTGACCAGCAATTACATGGAGTTTCACGAAGTACTGTGCTTTTTGTTTATTATTCAGAAGATCCTTTATCTAGAAGAGCAGAACAGAGATTTATTTCAATGCAGGTTTAATCTAAAAATAATCTCGGGGTAAATGCTTTTTTTCCTCCAGCTGTTACGTTCTGAAATGATAGGTTTTCTTCTGAAGTGAGGTTGTAGGGTCAACCAAATGGAGGCCTCTCTTTCAGCTCAGGTCAGAGTACACTGTTATGTCCCTGCATGAGTAGTAAGTGTCTTCAGAGTTGTCCTGAGTTCAGGGGAAGGTACTGGATGTTGACCACTTGCGTATCAGGTCATTTTCTTTTTTCTTTTTTTAAATCCATTTTTTTTTAATTGCCCTTACATAAAAGGTGACCCATAGGCCTCCCTGCTGAAAATTCAGATCTTAATTCAGGCCCTGCCTCAACCAAGAGAAAAAACCTTGAGCACAGCCACATAAGACAATCCAAAACTTACTTGAAGCATGACTGCATTCTATCCTGACTTGCCAAATTATTTTGTTTTTCTTTCAAGTAGGAAAAAGACAATCTCTGGCCCCTAGATTTAAATGTATCCAGAAGTGTACCAGAGCAAAAAGTTCTTCTGAATCTGTTGCATCAAAACACTTTTGACACAGATGAGATTTCTGAAGGAGCTAAATACCCCCAGTTTAAAACCCTGTCTGTTGTTTACTTACATTTGTACCTTTGAGCCCCTTGTTTGTCGGTACAAGCACGGTAAATGGTCCCAGAGTACTCAGCGGCCATTCATAGACATTTTCTTATAAGGAGAGAGGGGGAAAAAAAAGTTTAATTGTGTACTGAAAAGCTCATTGGCAGAAGGGACTATGTAAGCTGTGCCAGGTATGCAAGGGCAGAATAAGAAAGAACACTATCTGTGATTACTAAATGTTAATTTAAGATTCTACAATCCAAGTTATTGAAAGATGAGAGGCAGATGGGATGTGAAATCCAGGTGCTGCTGTATATTTGACACAGGATGAGGCAAAATATTCAGAATGCTTCTGGCACCCTAGATTCCGTGGCATGCAAACCAGGGTTGTGGACATGAAACCAGCATTTCTTTGGAAATGTGTCTTTACAGGAAGATGGCCTCCTGCTTTAAATCAATTCTTCATGGGGTGAGGGATATGCTGCTGATAACCGGCTGGTAGTACAAATATCAGCAAACACATAGCTGGTAATAAAAGCTGATGCACTGAAAGTTAATTAAAGTTCATTTGCTACCCAGATGGTATTTCTGTTTCCAAAACAGCAGTAGGAGACCACTGATTCTGTAGCTGAAGGCATTAAATAATTCTAATATTCAGCTCTTTTTCTGGAGATTTAAAATCAGAGCTAAAACTACAGTCGTTATACAGGTATGTCATACCAGAAAATATATTTCAAAATTAATATGCTGTTTTACAAAACAGTGTGGGCTATTCTGCTGTATATTCTTAGGTTTTGAAAGACGTTTATACGGAGTGAATGTACTGTAAAATAACCTGTGCGGTTAACGTGTCTTTGTAGCTTCTGGGTAGTAAATCAAATGGCACATTTATGTCCAAAACTTAACCAAAGAACACAAAACCTGTATTGTTGTTAACAAATGGTGGCACCCAGCATGTCAGGCACTTTTCAGACATGTAAGGAAAAGCACAGAGAAACTGCAACTGAGCTTTCAGTGCTGAGGCAATAGATTTTGGTCTTCAGTGCTGAATGTGAAGGTCACTGCCAGGCTTTGCCCTTGGCCAGCTATGAGGGATTCTTATTCTGTTCTGGTCAGGAATTCAGCATCTTTATTTTAGTTGCTGGGCTCAGTGCAGAGGACTGAGGTAATTATATTAAACAGAAGGAAATTTTTCATATTTACAAATTTAACTTGAAGATCCAGCTTGATTCTGGCAGTGTTTGTTCGTAGCTCACATTTGTGGCCATGCAACAGAAAATGATGAAGACAGTTATGCTGTTCTCTTTGTGAGGTGGCTACAATAACTGTGAAAGGCTGGAAGCTGTGAGCCCTGACAGGGTCTCCACCTCATCTCTGCGGGCAACTTGGAAACATGGAGTCCCCACAGCTGTGGCCAAGATGCTCTGGATCCTGAGGGTGATGGAGACCATGAATGGGATCAGTCTCTTCACCTTGCCTCTCTCCTCTTTCCTGGTGAGAGCAATGCCACTGCTGATGGTTGGGGATGGGGGAAGAAGGACCCAGCTGAGAATCTTTTGGACTTCTGTGTGTTGTTCTAGGTCAAATTTCAATTATCCAAATCAATGGGGGCAGGGAGGGAGAGGAAGTGGAATGATCCCACTTATCCCACCAAGGGACAAAACCCACTGGTGATACCAAATGATGTGTGAGGGGTTGCAGAAAAGCATTTCTGCTTGGAAATTCTTGCAGATTGCATGGCATGGTGAGCAAAGGCAGCTTTAGGTGATCAGAGGGAGTCTGTGGTGAGTAGCGTGTGTGCTGTGTCATGCTGTTAGTGGCACCTTCCTGCAGTGGGGAGCATTGAGGCAACACAGAGCAAGATCAATCCCCCCAGCAGGAGTTGACTCTGCTTGCATGTGGTCACTTACCCATGAGTGATAAGGCAGATGTCAGCTTGCCTTGCCACCGTCCTCCCACTTCTGCATTCAGGTCTTGAAGACGCTCCATAATGTTTCCGTAGCACACAAACCCATTCCCCACGGAGCCCCCCTGGCACATACACCTGTAAAGGAATCGTCATTTTAGCTGTGGGCTGATGCTTCATGGTGTCATCAAGGCTCTTGCTAAACCTGTGCCAGGTGTTACCTATTGCTTCTCTGAAGGCATTTTCAGGTAGCACCAATGCATTTTAGATTAATCTTTGCTTCTGCATGCTGTGATGTATGTCATTGTGTAGGGCAGCCTGGTGGCTGCTTGCCTGATGTGATGTCCTTCTGCCAGCTGGGCTAGGAGGCAGTGGCATCTGTCTTGCAGGAGCAATTTGACTGGGGGCTACATGGCACCCCTGGCTGCGGTGCAGACTCTGGTCCCCAAATGTTGTGGTTTGTGGAGCTCAGAAAGCCACTGAGCTTGCCTTTCTGTGGGCAACAAGAGGCTAGGGCGTAAATGTGTGGGGTGCCACCCTTGTGTCGGGGAGGCAGTTTATGAAGCCACCACTTACTACGTGGTACCTAGCAGGATTAATGGTAGTTATGTATGAAGGGGGCAATGGCATTTCACCAATCCTTGTGATAGCTCTATGGGACTGGTAGGAAAAGGCAGGCAGGGATGTCAGTCCTTTCAACAAAGTAAAGTGGCTATTTGTTACCCTGCTCTTTAAGTAATACAACCATTTTGGGTAGTGGTACTTCATCTTTTTTTCTGAAGCTGCTGAAGCATGAAATCTCACTTTTTTTCAGATGTATGCTTTATGCTGCTGCTGTCTCTGCACTGGAAATAGCATCCCATCTGTAACACCCTGGCTGTCCCCTGGGGACTCCAGACTGTGAGAGGTGCCAGTGAGGTACAGCTGACCCAGTCCTATGTATGTCCAAGGCAGGCTCAGGTCGTGGTACCCATGAGAGTGACAGGCAATGCCTTGAGATAGGCTCAATGTCCTTGCTGCCTTGGGATGAGCTGCATTTGAAGTAGCAGGTTGCAGCCAAGGCAAAATCTAAAGGAAGTTTATGGAAGAACAACCCCAAGTGTCACTCTGACACTTTCTATCCTATGGAGGAGGGAACACACTTCATGAAAACTGAGTCTTATGGCTGTGAAAGACCTCAGCATTGCAAGAGACATGGGGAAAATATTGTTGGTTGTTGACGTGATTGACACATGCTTGCTATTAGGTGCTGACAGGTACAAATGGTATGAGTTTCAAAGAGCAACTAGGACCTGCATGTGCCTTGACCTTGTGTCAGCCTGACTGTTTACAGGGAGAGGTGGTTAGTACTTTCTAAAAAATCTGGACTCTTTAAGCCTGCATCAATGCAAGGGACTGTCAATGCCTGTTGGTTTTGCCAATCTTAGCTCTTTCTGTTGCAGTCTTCAGAAAATCAGTCCCTGCTTGGCTGCTCCTGGGAGACTGGCTGATGGTGTCAGCTCAGTCCTTTACTCATCTTCAGTGCTAAAATTAAAACAGGTGCTTGTCAACATGTAGCGTGCACAGAAAGAAACCCTAACTGTATTAGGAGACTGAACAACAATATGGTATGTGTTACCAAACATTGGCTTTTAATAGTGCCTTTCCTAATTAAGTCTCCAGCATGTTCAGTATTTGTATAAGCACTATCCATAGTGATTCATCTCTATGGATATTTTTCTAAAGGCATCATTAGAGAAGGAACATTACTCCATGCAAGCAAAAGATGTTCCTTATATAACTAATGACCTAATCGTTTGCATGTGCTGGTGGTTGCAAACACACATCTGCCACTCACACCCCACAGTAGTATCAACCTGATGCCAAATCATCTCCTGTTTCCCACGTATGGTCTCTACCTTAGCTGTTTCTCTGGTGGTAGCAATATTTGAGAATCCCCACAGTCCCTGCAGTCTGGGGGGCTGCATATAGAATCAGAGGGGTGCTGGGATTTTGTCTGAGGCTCATACTTTGACTCCTTCTGATCTTGGGTAAAAATAGTAGTCAAAAAGCATCTTGGTTTTTTAGGACGTGATTCGGATGGCGAGCCTTCTTCTTTTTAAGGGGATGTCTTGGGCAGAGGGTATGACTGGAGCCAGGATGAAGGGTTTAGGGTTGGGAGCTGACCCCTTTCTTCTGATGGGGTAAATATTGCTGTATTGATGTACATAGCCCCCTTCACTTCAGAGCAGAGAAGAAAAAAACAGAGGCTTCAAAGGAGCTGAGGAATAGTTTAGTTGAAAAAAGAAACTACCCTTGAAATATTGCATGTCAGATCAAGGTTTCAAAATAAACCCCTTCTCTCTTTTTCAGCAAATGGTCCTAAAGAAGCAGGTGGTTAAACATAGTTATTCTTTTGGTTACCATTTCCAGGGGCACAGCGAACTGCAGAAATACCTATGTAGTCTGAAACTTCTTTTATGAGGACAATATTGCTTATAACTGAGTGGGTGTCCAGTAACAGTTTGGATTTGACTACCAAAGGAAAGCATTTAGCAATTGCAGATTAACACCTATTGCATGGGATTGAACCCTTCAACCTGTCTGTCCCCTTAGCCCTTCTGATGCAGTAATTTACTCTGTGTGCCCAGGCTCAGGAAGGACCAGCTGGGTGACTGACTAGATCAGTTTTGTCTTAGCTTCGTCTGCAGGGTCTGGTTTGCAACTCAATACTGCATATGGCTTTATAAGTTTTGCTTTGAATGCACTGTGTACTGTACAGGCTGGGTACCTCTAAAAAGGAACAGCTTTACAACAAACCCTGCTAGACTATTTAAACTTAGTTGTTTGATGTTTTCATGATACGCTGCATGGACAGTATAAGCAGGTCTGAAAAAGACGTAAACTGTCACTGCTTCAGTTTACCCAGGAGGGGGAAGAGAATTGTATATCGCTGGAAAAGGGGAGCTCAGCTTTCTGTCTTCATTTTACCTGAAACTTGTATAATGGAGTTTTGTTTTATGAAGCTACTAATTCCTACACTGAAGAGACAGTCAGAGTAAAAATAAGAGTGAGATTAAGAAAGAAAATAACTGAGTTTAGCTAAGGGAAATCTAGTTCTGCTCAGAAACCAGAGAGGTTATGGTCTAACGTGCAGTGTAATTCTGCACCAGTTGAAGCTTTGTAGCTTCTGGGCAAGGCTGAACATAATTACTGTGCTGAAGCAATGCCATAGAAAGTGTCAGCAATCACTCAGGAAAGATCTATGTGGGAACAGAAAACAGAGACGATTTTGATTTTCCAGGAGGTTGTTATGTTCATAAACTAAATGCTTGTCTTTTCTACATCTTTGTCTAAGAGATTTACTCCTGTACAAATAATTTGATTCTGGAGAAAGTGGAGGTGACTCTATACGGGGGAAGCTAACAGCACAACTCTGTCTTTGATAAAACCAAAACCAAAAGAAATGCAGGTTTGTGGCCTCTGTTGCAGTTTTGTGTTTTAGAAGAATTAAAAAAAAACCTCACTCAAACAAGCCCTCCCAAATACATTTCAAATCTGGGATGCAGCCAAAATACAGTGTCTGTCACTTACCAGAAACAATTTACTGTGCCCACATTTACCAATCAATGTTTTTCTTTGCAAAGTTCCTCTTTCATAAATGGATTTTCTTGAGTTGGAAACTGTTCATAATAGTTTCATTTCTTTTGCCAAATAGATAGTTTTAGTTTGATTTGAATTCCATTCCTTCCTTCTGTATTGTTTTTTGCCATTAAAGGTCACAGAATGAATGATGAGCAAAGCATTTGGATTGCTCCTACCCCCCCATCATAAATTTTTAATTTTCCCATTCTACAATTCTCAAAACTTCCTCAGCTGTTGAAAATTGAGTTGCAACAGTGAAACAGTGACAAATTAGGAAAGAAAGGTCTTGATTTATGTGATATGGAATTTTATTTTAACTTTCAACTTATGTTGTGCAGTATAGTAGTATACTATACGAAGTATAGTATAGGTATATATTAAGTGCAGTTTGAGTAGTATACTATGCTCTAGAAATGAACTAGGGGATATTCTAGATAAACTTGTTTGAAATGCACAACAGCTTACACTAAAATGATGTTGATATTACACTGTAAGAGAAAGCTGCATGATGAAGCAAGAACTGTCAATAAGAATACTCTCCTAAGTGAATGCTTTCTGTCTATATAGATCTATATGATAAACAATTTGTTCCCAATTTACAACTAACGGCCTGTCTTGTCTTTCACATTCAAACTCTCAGCTCCTGAAAGCCAACATTTCAGGGACACCTCTTTAAACCTAGTAGTAGCCATCGCTGGGCTATAGAAACGTGTAATACAAATTGTTTGGCTTAAGATAGCTTTGTTAAGTGTTAAAACTGACTTTCCTCCTAACTTCTGTGTAGCAAATTTCTGTACAGGAAAACAAACTCTGCCAGAGGTTTTGCAGTTTCCCACATGCTTGTCTCGAGGCTTTGAGGAATCTGCCGAGGTTGGTGTGGCTTTCACAGCATGGGGGTCAGATTCCCTAATATTAGTATATCAAAAAGAGCCAGGGCTCCAGCACTGTCCCATGATAATTAATGCCGATTAATTTTTAGCATGGTGCCTGGCATGTTTCTGGCCCACACCAAGTAGCATTTTCCCAGGCAGTGCCCAGGCACAGTTGAAGGGATAGTGTGTGCCAGGGACCTCTGCCAAGAGGCAGTTACTCTGTTTTGGAAGAAGAGACTTTAGCTGTGAGCCAGACCATGCTGCTTGCCCTGAGGAACAGAAAAGAAGTCTTGGTCCTTTTTATTTATTAGTGTAAAAATGACCTCTGGGTGCTATAAAAATAAAACTTAGTAGGTATTAGCAATTGGACTGATGAAAGCAAACACTTTGCTAATTGGTTGACCTTAACCCCATTAAATCTTGTAATTTGTCCTTGATAAAGAAACTATTAATGATAACTCCAGGAGGTGTTCATCCACTGGATTTGTTTTAGCAGCCTGTTTACTAGGGGGAGGAGGGAGAAACTGGGTAAAAGCTTTAATAAGCAAAAAGACTCACGTAATCTGTCCTGGTGCAATCATTGAGCATTTAGCTTTTTTATGGCAGGTATTGTTTGTTTCACAGATGTCTGTCATGCTGCATCCTTTCCCAGGTACAAAGTTGGTGTAATGCTCCTTACATTCACAGTGGGACTAAATCAGAAGGATAGGAGAGGGGAGAGAAAAATTAGACACGGACAAATTGTGGATTTCAGCATACTTTCTGGAACTTGAGTCTAAAGACAGTGAGCTTCCAAAGCCTTAGGTAATCACCTGATGAGTTCAGATGCAAGTATAAAGCTTATCCATATTTATACAATTCCCTTCTAGGTTTTGTCCACTCCAGAAAACTGCTGACTCTCAGATAAATTGCCTTCAACTAAAGCCCTTTAGATTCACTTCTGTGACCAGAGAACATTTAAAACCTGTGTGGGTAGGTCAGATTTTTTACCTCTGTTCCCACAGTCCTCTGCTTCCCTAAATGAATGCCAATGCATATTATTAATAAACGAGGTGTATCAGCACTTATATGAACGTGAACTGCAGGGTGACCCTGGATGACTGACTCCCTTTTTGACTCTTCAGGGTGTGCAGGCAAAACAAGCATGGTCTTCTTAAGCCTCTCTTTCTTGGTGGCAGGAGTTTTACACATGGAAACCTGAGCCAGTTCCTGACAGCATGAATAATATGCAGCCTTTATATGGTGCCTTTCATTGTTAGTCCTCAAAGCCCGGATTACTTCTTTCCTAAATACATTCACTAGGCATTGATCTGTGGTACCTGTGTAAGGAGCTTACCGGTCCTACAAGCCCCCTGTGGTCAGAGAGAGAAAATATAACTGGGAGAAGCTTAATTTCAGTGCCTAAATTTTGGGGAGGCAAATCTGAGCCCAAATATTCTAGGAAAAAGAACACTATTACCATTCCCATTTTCAGAGGGGAAAGCACCACATAGATGCATAGAGAGAAAGGTAAAGGGTCACTGGCAGGGCTTATGCCAAAGCTAGGAGTAGAGCTTGGTCTCCCTGAGGCCTGCTCCTGTACCCTCATGGCTTCTTTTCAGAGGGAAAGCATTATTCTTTCCTAGGCAGTTGACATAAGAAATGTCTGGGGCACCTGTTTGACACTAACCTTTCCTGGACCATCATATATGCAAATGGTAGACTGTGCAGGGCAATTTCCATATGTTGCTTGGCAGGGGTCTATGGGTAAGCAGACTTGACCGTCCCCTCTGTAACCTTCTTGACAGGTACATTTGTGCTGATTTGGTCCGAGGTAAATGCAGTCGGCGTTAGGATCGCAGATCTTTTCAGAGCATGGGTTGATAGCTTGTGAAAAAAGAAGTGAAGTAAACGAATTATTGCTCACAGTTCTAAAATTGAAGATGAAGATTTGCCAGAGCACCTCCATGCCAAACAAAGCCTGGGTAGACTAAACTTCTCATAACAGCCAAGTCTAAAGTATCATGGCGGCATGAAGACAGAAGGGAGGAATGTGTTTATACTAACATGGCAACCAACTGTTTGCTTTTGAACAGAAATGATCTCTTAACTTGGCAAATTGAGTTATAAACAGTTTAAAACGTGTAATGTGCTCATTAAAATATCACAACTATTTCCCTGTTCTCTGGTGGACTTTAACCAGAGAAGGTCAGGTAGGTGATACAAGGTCTGTACAAGCTTTAAGCACATGTTAGATCAGTTGGAAAATATTTCTCAATACAATAGGTCTTTGCTGTTTTCTTTCCGGTAATTAAACAGTATAATGTCATCCATTCAGCTATATGGAAAAGTGGCCAACAAGTGCTTTAGTTGAGTCTTCCACACTGCTGTAGTTTCAGGACTGGACTGGAAGCTCACCAGTTATTTCCATGAGCTCTTTTTTCAAGGCAATGTCACTGTTTGTCCTTGTTCATAGTCCAGCGGTGCTTGGAGAACGCCCTCTAACACCTTTGTGTCCAGTTTAGTATATGGTCAAGAACATATTGTAGCTGGAATGTGGCAGGCTCTGGACTCACCTAAAAGGTGGTGCTGCTGACTGTCTTCCCCTCTCCTTCTGCCTTTCATCCCCCTCAGCTTGGACTGAGAGAGTTGGCAGTGCTCAGCTTCACTCTTCCAAGCCTTCTCTTCTGGTGTGAAATCATGCATGTACGCACATATTCACATGCTCAAATTGACTGTAAGCAATGTCACCTCCAAGCAGAGTCTGGGGCAGTTGCTGCTGTCCTCACTTACCTACTTAGCTGTGCTCGAGCTGTTTGTCATCTGCTTCCCAGCCAGCCAAATGTAAAAGACACTGGCTTAAGCCACAGATGACCCCAGCAGCTAAAGGCACTGGGACAGAGGAGCAACATCCACACAGACTGCACCAATATAAAACCCAAGAGAGGGTAGGAATACTAGCATCCTCGTTCTCTCCTGGTTGCTGCAATTTCTTTGTCTCTTGCTTGTTTACACTGCCTACTAGAAGAATGTCACATTCCCTGAGGAATGACTTACTGATGTCTTGCTCTTGGATGGTGTTCAAGCCTATTCAGAGAGGATGACACCGTAGTTAGGACCAAGAGGATTGAATGTAGGTATTTCCAGACAGGATAAGAAGTATTGTACCTGTGGCCTGATCCAAGCCAACATTTACCAAATAGTGCTGCCAGCACCAGATACAATCATCTTTTTCAGTGAAATTTCTCTAAAAGGAAGAACTAGTGCTGTAAGACATACTGTAAGTAGAAGAAAGAATATCTGGACTCTTGCAATATAGCTCATTTGAGAATTCAGTGGCAAGTTGAGGAGTCTATAAAGACAACGTTAAGGTAGACATTTACCTCTAGCTGAGATACTATTAGTTTTGTTTCATGAAAAATAGGAAAGATAAAATGAGCTTTACTTGTCTGTAGAGTTTGTGCTTAGTGATGAAACTGAGCCGCCGCGTGATGGATATTTAATAAATATAAGCCCTTGGCTGCTGTTGTTGATTTTTAGGGAAGCAAACAATGAGGTTGAACTTTAGCAAGTAGAGGGACATGATAGGAATGGATTTGTAAGCACTGATTGACCCAGTATCCACACTTCAAGGGGGTGTACTAGCTTTAGTCTGGTTGCACCGACTGAATATTGTTAGCAATTGGACTGATGTGCTTCTGAAGCACATTTTAAGGTTTAATTTCATCCTGAAGGAATCTAGATTGTGCACATGAGACTGCTTTGGGGTATGAACCCAAAACCAATTAGATAGCGAGACGTGGTTTGAAAGCGTACTCAATATCTGAAATATAACACTAATGATGCTGTATACAAAGAACTTGATAGACATGAAAATTACTCACGTTCACATTGTGTACCAGCCCCACGGTAGTTGGGCAGACATGTGCATTGCAGTTGTCTTCCATCCTCGCCTGAGGCAGTGCATCTGGAATTTGGAGGGCACCGCAAGGCTTCGCATTCAGCTATCGCTGAGGGACAGAGTGTGACAGGTTAAGCTGTGTCTGCATACTGCACAGGAGGCAGTGTGTTCTGCAGTATACTAGTTAAAAGTATGCCTGATCTAGGGACCACCAATCCCATCGCTATCATAATTTTTCTAGCAATTGGAGTGGTGACGATGGTTATGGGAGCTCACACACAGGTGTCTATTTGGTTGCTCTAGAGTGACTAACCTGAGACTAATTTTCTATTTGTCCTTACTAATTCTAACTGTATCAGAGCTGTTGAATATATCTTATATAGAAAACAGTCTACTTACGCTGATCACAGCTGAGCCCTCTGTATCCAGACAAGCAAGTACATCTTCCATCCCCTGTAATTCCACTGTTGCATACTCCATGAACGCAGTTGCAAACTATATGGAGAGATGGATTGGCTTTACTGAATGATAATGGTGTTCAGAAAGACATCGTTAGTGGTTACCCATAGCAAGTAGCGTCCTGGCCAACAGCTTTGACCCGAGTTCCTGAATTTATAGGCTTCCATTAATGAGAAGATCAATACCCATGGTTGCATACATCACTAAATATCATAGTGATTTCATCACTAAATATCATAGTGATTTTTGCTGGCTATTAATAGCCTGTGGCCTGAAAATCTTCAGGATGCACACTATAAACACCCAAACTGGCTTGTTGCTAATACCATAAAACTGGTAAAATTTGACATACAGTCTTGAGCCAATATTGAATATAATGTGTAATATAGACTATTTTTATAACTGTTAACAGATTGCTCATTTTTGCTTCAGTTATGTTTCTCTCTCTCAAACACCTCTAGAATAGATGAATTTTGTGACTTTTTTTCCCCCTAACCAGAATATATTTAGTTAAGAGAGTAATTAATCACTGTGTAGGTCTCAGGCTTTTTTCTGGACCTGTTCCTATATTCTGTCATTTCTCATTATAAACCTTGTGACAATATGAGCACAAGATGCTGTATTCGGAGTCCAGGCAACTATGGGACCCTTTTATAAGTGGGTTTTGAAGCCTTAAGTGTACTTAAAAAACTTCATAGTTATAATTGTTTCAGTTATGGTTAATGATGCTTTTTAAAAAGGCCCTTTACAGTTACACTTGGAAAAACCTCTAAGATGTAGAGTTATATTGGTGACTTCATGTTCAAGCTGCAGTGATGTAGCATAACCCTCTTCCCTTTACAAACATATCCCATGTTCATGCAAATCACCTGCACTAAATAATTAGTAACGTTCTACCTACGTTAGTAGTCCTAATATAGAAAACAGAAGTGGCTAAGGTATTGCTGAAAAGCAGTTAGTCACAAATGTACAGTATTTATAGGTGCTTAGAAAACTTGGAGGAGCTCAAATATCTGAAAGCTGAAGTGTAAAATGTTGCTTAAATTAATATGCAGTTGAATCCTCCATTAGCTCCTTGAAAAATAATTACATTTACAATATTGAATTCATTCAAGTACCCTATTTTCATGAAAATGTTGGCTGAGTCACATTTCTGTGTATCAACACTGGCATCCAGTGGACAGCTGGTGGAAAAAGGGCCTTTGAGTCAGCAGTGGTGTAGAATTAGTGTAGAAAGGCGGACGCAGATTATTTAAATTGAGGCCATTTGTGACTCTTTTTAGAAATAACTAGAGGGATCTCGAATGAACAAAAATAGTTTTACTTGGAGATAAATAACTATTACCACTTAAGAAAGAGACATTTCTTAATATTATTTTTCAGGCAGTTTTCTGGTTTGTTGGTTTAATGCTTAGCAGGGATCAGGAAGGTAAATAAAATACTACAAATCGTTAAGAAACAGGCAAACCTGGAAAATATTATACAAAAATATATATACATATATAAATGTATATATGCATATACATTTTAAAAAGTGCACATAGCTCTGATCCCTCCCTCAGTGTCCTGCTTCTCCTAATAGAAGTATGGCCAACCAATGAAACCATCTACCAGCCAAAAACCAAAACTAAAACAAACCCATCCTTTTACACACTTTTAACTGAATTATGGACCTCTCTGGCACAGAATACTGTGGAGAGCAAAAGCAAATTCGACTCAGAGACAAGGTAGATAATTTATGGAGGCTGGAGCCAGGAGGAGCCTTTAAACACTACAATTTGAATGCAATCTCTGGCTCCTTCTACTCTTTCCGTAGATATCAACTATTGGCCTCCAATATGGATACTCGGCTAGAAGACTTCTGGCTTGACTCAGAATCGCCTTTTTTTGAGTCAGATATACTGATTTAAATACCACATAAGTATTTCATGCCTTAATACAGATGGCCCAGTTTGTGGATGTATTTAAAAACCATACCAAAACACTGTAAACCACTATAAATTATGCATTTGATATGTTCCCACCCAATATTTTAAGTACCATAACAACCTCCTGTAGTTAGATCAATTAAATGCAAATCCATAATTTAGGGTGAAAAGTAGATAACACAATAACTGGTTAACAGGGAGGCAATCCTGCAGGAACACACAGATGGTTCTAATCCCTAATTTATGTGACTGTTTGCTGTAACAAAGATATTCAAGACAAGGTTAAGATATTTTTGTAGCACTACACTGCGAGTGTTGTCTGTACAGTCCTGAGGTGAATCCAGCCCCACTGTGAATGAGGAATTGAGTAACTGCCTATTTTCTTTTCCAATTGTCTTCCCTGAAGCAGACAGCAGCTCTTGATGGGAAACACTTAGACCCTCTACCTATTTCTCTATAATTTCTTAGTGTCTGAATACAGCTTTCACTCACCTTCTCTTCCCCACTTCAGTAAAGAAACTTACCTGATGTGCAGCGAGGACCAAATAAATTCTCTTCAGCACATTTTTCACAGGCTGTCCCACCAAACCCTTTCTGTGAATTACAGAATGGAAATCAAAACTTAAGTTTCTCATCTATCTCTATACAGATAGATACATGTTTAGCAGCCTGTAAACAGCATCTTTAGCTACCAAAAGAAAACAACACAAAAGGTTCAATCAGCAAGTCAGAAATGACTACTGTAATCTAGAAAACATTGTCTTTTGAATTATTTTTTCCTCTCTTTCTGCCTTTTTTAAAAAATAATTTTTAGATTTACACTTCAAATCAGTTGTTCTGAATATCAAGTTAACAATAAAAAACAGAAATCAGGCCTAATGCTGAAATCATTCTTACAATTGTTAGGCTGTATTTTCCGACTGCTTCTCACTCTGTCTTTTTTACACGTCCCCAGATGTGCTTTTGATGTAATGGGAAGAGTAACCAGTAGAGGGGGAGGTAGAAAAGATTCGAGGTTTTTTTTTTGAAAAATCTTTTTGGCTGAAGTTATTAAGCACTGCACATTGCACTCTCAACAAAGGAACATTATATTGAGAGTGTAGTCCCAAGTAGAAGTACTTTCTAATTCAGGCAAAAAGTCATAAATCACACTCCAAAAAATCACACTCTAAAAAAATAGAGGAACTCAAACCACCTGTTTCAGGAAGGCAAACGGAAGAACTTTTTAATAATTTCACCAGAACATGCTCAAGTCTGTAGAAATAATAGTGTGAAGATTACTGCAATCCAAGCAAAAAGCGAACTTCAAGCAGATAACCTCTGCTGTTTCTGAAATATTTGCCTTTAATGTATTTACACAATGTAACATGCATTGTTTCTTAGGAGAGCTTATGTGCTGTTGTTATATTTTTTATTTAAAAGAAGGGACGTACCTGACAAGTGCACACTCCATCCCCAGTTATACCCTGGGAGCAGCGTCCTCTCCTGTTGCATGGTGACGCAGCTCCTCCCGGACATGCTACAAATGACAATGTTTAAACCATCAGTTGGGTTGCTCTAACCCTTATGCTCCCCTTGCACATTAGGGGTGACAACCTTGGAAGCTGTAGGGTTTTGGGCCAGACAGGGACCTCAAGTAATGGCTGCTGTTCTGCAGCTGCCTGAATCTCTTCACTAGAATCTCAGCTTCAGCGGAGACCATCACCCTCTCTAGTCTGGGAACTTTAAGCTAGTGACTGTAATCAAAGGATTGCACAAAAAATAGTTTTCTTATTCTAAAGTACTGTAGTGATTTTGTTCCTGCTGATCCACCTCTATCCGCAGACATTGTAAACTGTTACCTTTTTTGATACTAGTGGAGTTTGCCCGACCACTTCTTCTGTATGTTAATACAACTCTGATTGAAAATTTGCTGTCAGAATTATAGTTGAGTTTAAATAAGCCTTTTTCTTTTCCCTATAAACTGCATTTTCTTTATGTGAAAAGTTTTTCCTTTTCCCCGCTACCTCCCATAAAACTGTGATATTTGATTCAAATGATCTTGGAAAGGAGGTTTGAGTATCACATAACCCACTTCTGTCCAATGTGCTGTGGTTACTAGTAAAACTTGTGTGCCACAGATGTGCTATGATCTTCAGACCCTCTGGCGCTAATACCACGATTACAGGCAGTGGTATATCAGGTGAGACAGAGTCTGACCAAAAATCCCAGCCAGCAGGAGAGGGTAAGGAACAATGACTGTATTTCCAAATCAAAGCAGTTTAATTTTTGACTGAAATTTTTCAATATTCAAATTTTTACTGAAAGGCTGCCTGTAAGACATGCGTATTACATTAATTTTTAGTCAGATTATTCTGTCAGGTTTTTTCCCCCTGTAGGGATATCTTTATTTTTTATAGTTGTGCAGTCTCTCTGTGGAAATGATTTATTAACTCCCTTCCATAATCCCTTCCTTTCCATAATTCCCACTAGGTAGCATAATCCTGATGCAGGTGGGATCTACATGTATCAAACTCCTACTGCCCTCACAAGTTCTCTGCTTTACCTTACGGGTAGATTTATTGCTTATAAGGAGTCTCAGTTTTTTCTGTGTGGGTGGAGATGGGCAGCACTGGATTTATGCTCCCATTGAGTAACTTAATCCTGATTTAGAGTGTTTAAGTGATGCGGAAGTTTTCATGAAAATGAATTTGATTTGGACAGAGTATGAGCAAATAAGTGAATGTGTATATGTGTACACCTAATATTAGTGAAGGCTTTGGCTTTATACCAATCCATTAATATTTCTTAATTTATTCCTTAATGTGAGGTCTGTTGGATCTGAGCAAGCTTCTTGTGAAAAACCAATAAATTTAAAGATGAAAAGTTTAGTGCAGTTTATCTCATGTGTGCTGAAATAAAAAGATTTATTAAGAATTGAGATGAAATAACCAGAAATGAAGTAAAGTAATAAATATATATACTCTAATCTTTAAAGTGACTTTTAGTGAATTTTGTTTTCTGGCTACAATGTGATAGCCAAATCTCATCTTTAGGACTGACACAGGTGCAAACTGTTTAATGTTTGCTCAGAATGGAAACAATTTTACCTGTGCTGATGCTTTTATTGAATGTACAAAGATAGAGAAAACTCAAAGTTTATAGTATAATTTCTAGGAAAGGATACTCTAAAATTGCTGACAAAACAGGTTTTTTGCAGTTGGTATTCATTACATTTTCCCTTGTCTTCACTACCTCTTGTCTCTTGTTTTGATACCACCACCAAGGGACAGCTTTATCAGAAGTTTAGCGAATTGCCATATTGTTGTATGGGTTTGGTCAGGCAGATGACGTGCTTGCCCCAGCTGGCGGGGCTGCAGGTGGCAGCTCCAGGGCACTGGAGCAGTGCTGGCACAGTCACCTGCCGCCAGCCCAGTGCTGGGAAGTGAGACCTTTGCTTTTGTTGAGAATGTTTTTCGAAAAGTAATAAGAAAGAGATGCTTCTGATTAGCTTTTACAGCTGTCAGAGTATGAAGGCCAAATCTTTGTATCTAGGCCAAAAGAGCTTAAATCTATTCACTTTTTTGCCTCATAGAGTTTAATTCAACATTTCTCAAGTGTTTTCCAATGCAACTTCTTGGATTACTTCTCTTCACCTGTCTCCCTGCGGGCTGAAGCAGTGGGTAGAACTTGTAAAGGTATATTTTTGACCATATAATTTGATACCATTAGGTTTATTATCTTTCCTCTTGGACTTTTTCTTTTTCCTTCTCACTTTTTTAATTTTTTTTTTTTTTTATTCTTACAGTGCTTTCTACTCAGTTGCTCATACCATGCACCTTTCAGTTGGTACCCAGGCTTTTCTTTGGAGCCATGCAAATATTTGCCCACAGTGGGAACCTGAGCTGGGGTAGGGAGTATCTCCTGCTGAAGCCCATGTGGTATCTCTGGCTAGATGATACTGACAGTGTTAAAAGACTGTGCTTTTTTCTCCTGGACCTTTCCTCCTCAGTACTTTTCCCTTTTTCCTTGACACCTTTTTTTACAGAGGGATGAGTGTGCAGCTGGTTGGCTTGGGGCACTTTGTGTCGAGGGAAGGCAACAAAACATCTTTCATTCACACTGTGTGTTTCAGTGTGTGCTATCATTTAAGGAAGTCAGAGTGCTATTTAAGACCTAATTGTGTCATTGCCATCAGATGTTAAATGTGAAGTAAAACCCCTAGTCAGGGATTTTTCTCTGGCCTCAGGAAAGACCAGCTTTCCTCTGAATATTTCAAGGCATGCTGTATGCTCTTAGAGATTGAGATAATGCAAAGGGATATTTTCTTCCTCCAAATGACAGCAGAAACAATGCTGAGACCTTGATTCTTTGCTTTTTGGGGCCAGGAAGTTTGTCCAAAGGAAGAGAGGGCTTCCTTGCCTCTGCAGCCTCCTGCCCGCAGTGGTGCATGCAGGCTTGGGGGCAGTGAGCTCTGCCCCTCTCTAGAAACACCCATGCCCCTTGTGTTGCCTCCCAGAGCACCCTGAAGTCTGGGATGACAATCATATGTAGTGTTGCCTTCCTCCTACCAGGCACTTAGGCTGCATTTGGTGGAAAAATAGTAAATCACCACACAAGTGGTTATCTTCAGAAGAAGACAGGACTGAATGCTATTTGCCTATCTTTTCTATAGAAGTAGCTGTAAGTTGGATTTGACTATTTTGCTTGAGTAGATAAATGACTGGTATTTAAATCATAGCTGGACCATGCTAAAATAACTTTTTAATCTATTTTGTGGAGAAAAGGGCTTCACAGACATTGAACCAGACCTTGATCCCCTTAACTAAAGAAGGAAATGCTCTGTCTGGGCAGGGAAACTTCCTCTACGGGTCTTGATGCCCACCTCCGTCGCCTGAGATTTGATACATTTGTGGAGATGCTGAAAGGCTTTTCCTGAGGAAGGGGCAACAGTAGGAGAGGCCTTTAGCATTCATTGGAGGTTCAAAAAACTTGGAGAGAAAAACTGTTTCAAATTGAGCTGAAAGGAAAGATGCTCCTTGCATCAAAAAGTAAAGAATTAAAGAGATTTGGAAATATGACAGATTCATATGAGGGTATTTTTGACCTAAACTGAAACTTAAACTCACGGTTTGAAAATTTTAATTTTTAAAATCTGTTGTGGAGATCCTCCCAAGTGAAAAGTCATTTTGCAGGTATTGACTGAAATTATTTTTTTGAAAATCTCAAACCCAAGGGGGTTCCCTGAGTTTTTTCTATGATATTTTTTTTTTTAAATGAAGCTTTGAATATGTGTTTTTCTCCAAATCTTCTAAGTTTTGCCTGAAAACTGTTGTTTATTTCTACTCCTATAGTAGTAAGCTCTGAGGAGCAAACTTCTCATGGCAATAGTTTCTGAAAATAAGAAAAATCACTGTTTTACTTCTACTCAAATTCTATAAAAAAAAAAAAGAGCTTACCCATGCAGTCTGGGCCCCAGTGTCCCTGGCAGCACTCAGGTTGTTCAAATTCCTTCATACAGTGATGTCGACATCCCGGAAAAGACAGTACGTGTGTTTTAATTTCTAGATAATATCTGAGGAAAAGAAGTTAAAGCTGCTTTAAAGTACTCAAAAGCCTCCTGTGGGAAAAATGAAATTCTTAACCTCCTCTTCTCCTTTCAGTGTCAGACGAGCACTTTAAGCTTAGTTGTATTGATCTGCCTTTTTTCTTCATTAAAACATACATTGCACATCAAGGTCTGAAAAGATCCTTGGAGCTGTTTCTTTTGCATAGTATATCTATCTTTTTTTTTTTTGTTTTTCATTTCTTTAACCTAAACCACAGCAGTTTTCGCTAAGTTTTGATTTGAAGAAGTATTTTAAAAATTATCTAATACCAAGGTTCTTTAAATGCTAAGTAAGATTAAAATATTTACATTTTCCCTAAAATACTGCTTTTCTTTTTTTTTTTCTATCTGAAAGGCAAGATTTCAAATTTGTTTTGAGATATTTCTTCCTACCCTTCACCCCCCATACCTCCCCAATCTGGCAGTTTGAAAATTCTGTTATTTATATGATAATATATGATATGAATGATATATAAATATCGTTTGTATGATAATAATATAATATTTATATATAATTTATATAAAGTATGCAGAATAAACAAGGAAGTGATTTTATGATATCACTCAAAAGAAAATCTGATAAGCTATTGATAGCAATGTTTATTTTCCTCTTAAACCATTTGCTGATTAACTTTAGGCTTGAAGCACTCTGAGTGAAGCTTGAGTTCTTGGAGTGCAGCCAATGGTAAATGTTTCTTAAGAAAATTGCACAGGCTAGAGAATTTGTAATACGAATTAACATTTTCTAATTCATGGAGAACAATATTCACAGAGAAAAGCTCTGACAGAAGAGATACCTGCAGTCTGGTATTCCAGTGCCATTGGTAATTTTGGTGTAACCAGCAGGGCACTGGGTTTCAAGGTTTAAAGAGCAAGGTACACATTCAGTTTTCATTCGAATGAGCAGCTTTTGATCACATTGCTTCTTCACCTGTAATAGGAGAAGATTAATTAAAGACACGGAAAAAGTTCTCTGAGTTGATTTAACTCTGCCCCCAGCGGCATTGCTGAAAAATGACAAATTTAACTCGGTTTTGTTCTCACAGCCACAAGCACTGTCCTGTTCAGAAGGAGCTCCCTGGACTGGAGCTAAACTAGGTAGTAGGCCACATATTAGGGCTTTGCAGTAGTCTGCACAAAATATGTCCAACCACAGCAGGATAGACCTTTCTAAGTGTCATATTTCTCCTAAGAATACTTTGTCAACAAATGCTAAGTCCAGCAGACATAAAAGCTGGGTTACCGAGACAGCATCAGCCTACGAAGCATTAGTTCTGAAGTTGCCTCACAAACCCAAAGCAGGATGGAGAAAGACAAGTGCCATCGAGTGCCTTCTCCATTCAATGGCAAAACTAAACGTAAGGTGTGGGGGAAGTTGCTCATGGCTCTGTGCACATAGAGCACAGCACAAGCCTTTCTTCCTCTCAAAAGTGGGTTTCATACTATCAGTGCCACCGTATTGAACTAAAGGACTGTGGCTGGTATTTTCAAATTGGAGTACATGAATGATGTCTAGCTGTGCATTCAAATCTGGTAGAAGTTATGGGCCTGACTCCACCAGAGCACACTGAGAAGAGCAGCCTCCTCTTTTTTTATTTAGACTGAGCCACAGAAGGAACCAGCCCAGCTTGGGAAACATGGCGTAGTCCTCTAGCCCAAATGCCAAGGGCTAATGCCCCTTGCTGTGGAGGTCCCAGTTTCAAGAACACAAATCTGACAAATGACTTGAGAAGGTGGCCAAAAGGAGAAAAGGCTTAGTGTATTGTCACAGAGGTGGTGTTGTATGTTGTGGTTGTAGAAATCATAGATTTGAAAACGTCTATATACCCAAAACTCTCTGTTTCCTACTGCTAAAGCACTCAACCTATTTTAAAGCAGAAAGTCTTTGCTGAACCCTTTTTTCCTGGTGAGTATTTGTAAAAGCAAGTTCATAATTCACAAACAGTGAGAAATGATCTAATGCAAAATATGATCTTTAAAAAACAACAAAAAGTAATAAATGAAATCATCATTCTTGGAGAGGAAGTACTGTGAAGTGCTCCATTTTCTATTCCAAGATAAACATTTATCCACTGTTCTCTAAGTATGGACCCATTTAGGTGGTCTTAACTCACTCAAGCAATATTGACCATGAGAGACTTCCTATCTGACACAATAGAATTGAAATTAACTCTCTGAATGGGATTTCAATTAAGCAGTCAATTAAGGCAACCTCTGAATCATGACCAGACCAATGTGAGGAAATGCTTAATGTTTGTCTTGAAAAACTGTACCTGCCCCCTCTGTATGTGCATGCATGCACGTGTGCATGTGTGTAGGGGCCAGCTGTAGCAGCATCATCTATTTAAAATTATCTATATGTGTCAGTAGTTGTCTGTAGACTTTTTAAGTAGTTTCCCAGATTATAAAGCCAGGAGGACAATTATAACAGAGGAGCACAATACAGGATAATGGAGTTTCTTGAATGAAACTTAGTTTGAACAAGATCTTTTACAAAGCATTAATTTGATTTGGAAATGGTCAGTTGTGGAGAAACAAACCATGGTATGTTGCTCCTGTTGTAATTTGTGACGGTTTTGCTTCAGTCTCCAGCCGTTGTTCTGTAGCTTGCACGGCAGTTAGGAATCTGTTCTGTTACAGTGTTTACTACTTCCTTCCTATGAACACTTATAGTCTGAGATCAAAGTACATTTTCTTTATGCACCTAAATAAATAAAATTTCTTGAATTCCCTGCTATGACTCCCGTTTGCCAATTCTTGAGTCATCCCCCAGCTCTCCTCCAGAGCCTGTCCAGTTGCCAGTAGCCCACACTGACAGGCAGTGTCAGACCCAGACTGTCTGGGCAGCTCCTGTGTGCATGAATGAGACCTGTGCGATCCCCCTGCAAGGTCTTCTCTGACCCTGCCTTGGCAAATCGACCATTAACCCTTTGTGCAGCAGCATCACAGCAGGAGCTTCAGGTCATTTGCTATGCAGGGTGTATTTCAGGCCACCACTTCCAAGGATGGAGCCCATTGCAGTGCTGTCATGTGTTGCTCAATGGATATCCCCCCGTATTTCTCTCCAGGGATTCCCAAACAGCATACGTGCAAATGCAACCCTGTGCTGTCCAGGTAGTACCAGACCTTCTGAGCACATGTGAGATGCTGCAGCCTCTTTGCAGAAGGTCACGGTTGGCCTGGGCAGGTACATTGGCACCTTAGGCAGGGTTTCTACATGTGCCACAGCCTGGTGGTCCTGGATGAAGTTCTCACCCCAGCAGTTTCTCCCCTTGTTAGTTATCCTTCCTTCAATGTCATAGCAGCACGTTTCAGTAGTGAAGATTGTGCGGATGTGTCACAGACACTGATAAGGAGATTAAGTTTCATCAGCTCCGAGGGACCCCATTTGATAGTCATCACCCAGTTATAAGTATATTTCAACAACTATTTACTTGTCAAATTTTAGTCTTTATAAATATACTGTTGAAATCTGATTTGGGTGGTGTTCAAGTATATGGATAACGAAATCTCTTACTGTTGCAGAGATGCATTTCAGGCATCTTTGAAATAAAATGAAACCTTTTTCCAGGTGTGGGTATAAAGCGGATGCAGCTTGATGAGACACTTGGCACAGCAGTGTCGAGCAGTGCCATGCCGGGAGGACCGAGCAGCCTCCCTCCCCTCTTGACAGAGCCCGGTGCTGGTGAGGCACTGGACTGACACATCTCTTTGGGCTTCTGGTCTAAGGTGACTCCCACAAACTCAAACCAGAGCATCTCTGCACCTTGCTTCCCACCCAAAGTCACCTCATGAGGCACCAACATGAGGGGGCTTGAACACTTCAAGCCTTTCAAAACCCTGGTGCTCAGCACCAGTGCAGCCACCTTAACAGCCCATCCTTAATGAGACACGACTCATAGCAACAGAGCAAGAACCAGCACAGCACAAATGTGCAGTCTGAGCACCGTAACTCCAGTGAGCATTTCCAGGGAGTCAAATCAGTACTGTTAGCGTTGAAGAATCATAAACTTAGAGTGTTGGCTGATTTTTATGAGTCTTTAACTATGTATGCTACCAAAGTCCTGCTCCTCGCAGGTGCTTGGTGTAAGCCATTAAGAGTCTGAGCCTGGATAAACTGCTGGACTTGTAGGATATTCAGGTTCAGAAGTAAAAATGCTGTTGGTAGGAGGGGCCAAAATTATCTAATTGCAGAAGTTGTTATTGAAAAGGCACCCCACAAAATTTCATTTTTGAAACAAGAAAATTCAAAGAGATTTTGAAAAGGCAAAATCTAAATAAAAATAAGGTATACCCTTTCCCTACTACCAGATGTAAAACAGGATTTGTTTTGGAATGGTGGGGTTATTTCCACTTTCTCACGTTTCCTCATTTTCCCTTTTTGCTGTCAGGGAAAATGGAAGAAAGGTGATTTGTTAGTGGCTCTTTTTTTAGAGACAGAATAAGTTTAACACATTTCCCAGTACTTGTTTGTACTTTGCAAAGTACTTTTCCATGTAAAAAATCCAAACAAGCAAACAACAAAAAAAAAAATAACCTGAGTGGCTTTCCTCCCCCCTCCCCCTCCCTCCCAATTTCTCCCCGTCCTTTTGTTTCCTCTTCTACCAGTGTTTTTTCTCCAGAATGCAGTAATTTAAAGTCTCATGTTGTGAGACAGTTTAGACGAGTGAATGTCTCCCTGTTGAACTCCTGGCTCAGATTTGTAACCCAACACTTTCTGCCTCTCTACAAAGGTGGTGAAAACAGATTTTGTGAAATTCCACAGATCCACAGGATTTGTATATGACAAATCCACCACTTCCCCAAAAGTCTACAAATCTTTTACTTATAAATTTATAACTTTGTATAATTACTTCCAATAGCTCAATTCCTTAGAATTTTTTTCCCACCTATCTGAAATAGCTTTTCCTCCTGGTGCTTAGTAGAGTGAATAGTTTTCACTGTGAAAAAATTTCTGCTTTCATCTTCTGACTTGTCAGAAATTCTAACGGTTTTCTTTTGTGGTTTTTAATGAATGTCAGCTACAGTGTTTTGCCACATTTGCCATTTTTTAGAGACTTTTTCAGTGTACTCATGACATATCCTTTGAGCCAAATTCTCATGTGGAATGAACAGATGCATTTCTGTTATTTCAGAGGACTGAATTACAGATCTCTTAGTCTACAATTCAATGTCATATGCATCAGTGACTGTTAAAGTGGGTTTTTCTTCTATAAGATACAGTATCTGGTAACAATTCTCTCCATAACAGTGAAACAACTCCCACCCCTATAGTGTAATACAGACATATAATAATTCATTACTTAAATAAAAAGCTGCTTCTTACCTCATCTGGGACTTGTGATGTCAAACACAGTTTCACTGCAGACAGAAAAGCCAAAAAGAATAATACAACTGGATTTTTTTCCATTGTGAAGAATTTGATTTTTTTCCTTCAGAGACCTTCAGACATGAGAACTAAAATTCTGACATAAAGTGATTGTTTGTTAGACGTGCTATTTCTTCTGCATCCTTAGGCAAATAGTTTAACAGGACTCTTGTCTTTCTGAAGGAAAATGAGTGAAGGATACAGCATGAGGAGCTTGCCTGCAGGCAGGAAAAATTTGAAAAAGCAGGGTATTTGCTGAAAGTTTTTGCTGCAAAGCTGAATAAACCCTTCCTAACTGAATGACAGGATATCCTGATGGGGCTCTGTTCATTTATCCCTCTCTCTGAAGCTGTTGACAGTACAAAACCAAGGACACTGAACTGTTATGACAGAAGATGTTTTCTTCTTTTAGATGGGCATGGATAGGGGACTGAGGTAACTGCTGTGCTTGTTATCATTAACATTTGTTCAACTGATCTAAGGCAAAGCAAAGGGTCTCTGGAAGTTGGCTTATCAGCCCTAATAACGTAAGGGTGGGTCCTCTGAATGTGATCCTGGGAGAAATACTACTGACTTTATCTCAGGAGGCCAAAAGAACATTTTACAGCTTTAGTTAGCCAGATAAAAAGGTGGATTTTGTTTTTCTTTTTGCTATTTTTGTGAAATCATTTTGACTGGTTTCCTGGAACTAAGCAGAGGAAAATTAACTCAGCTATGTTACTTCCATATGATTAGGAGGGATGAGTAGGCAGACATTTTCGTTTGTCGAAAGCAAGACTGTTTCTCTTTCTCCTGAGTTGTTCAGCAATTTTCTGGTGCTGCTCTTTGCTGCTGCTCTGGTCAGTCTTGTAAGGACAGCCTTTCTCATGTCTTAAACAATGAAAAATTTGGCTGCCTCCAGTATGCCAGCTTTGCTTTGTGCCCCTGACATTATCATTTTTCAATCATTTGAAGGCACTCCATAAGGGTGCCTTAATAAAAAATTGTGCTCTGAAGCTGGGTTAAGTTTTTGAAGAGTTCACAGCGGTTGTAAATGTAGTGCTTTCTCCCAAATTTCTATTTGTAATCATGGCTAGATGCTGCATTCACCTTTAGACCACAATTGTAACATTTGATGCAGTTGTAACTTGTTATCTTGAACTCGGTATTGTTTTCCTGAAGAACTCAGTGGTGATACACATATAATACAAAAATTTATCTACTTTTGTTATACTATCTGAATACTGCAAAATTGCTGGTAGGACATGGCAGGGCAAGATGTTTCCTGCTCCTTTCTGCTATACGATGAGGAAAGTAAATCATTTCTTGTTTATCCAGACAAGATAGCAGCCAGGCGTTGCAGTGTACACGCTGACGGTATGTATGGCCCTGAGAAGTGCCGTTTCTCTTTTCTGAGGTCAAGGCCTTTCATGTTACTTTGGTTTTGCATACAATGAACAATCTGGCCTGGCGGAAGGAATAGCTTAGGTTTTTCTCCAAAAGAGCAGAATCCTGGCAGATCTCCTCTCCTCTCCCATACGATGTTAGCCCATGGCTGCATCCTGTTCTCGTCTTCTGCTGCTGTGACTTGTTGGAGGGTGGGCAGGGTGGCTGCCTGGGTAGGGCCTGCACTACCTGGGCAAAACATGTCTTCCTGGTCCCTGTGTGTGTGATGGCAGGAGCTGACAGCTTCTGCTGCAGCTTGAGGTCAGCTGTGTTTCTTGCCTGTTGCCACTTCAGACAGCGCAGTGATGAAAGGAGCTGTAAATCAAGCATGTCCCTTTCCTGTCCTGTAGGTCTAGATAAAAAACAACACACATCAGCTCTCTTGTTATCTGCTCTTACCTCCCATATAGGCATTTGTGTGAAGTAAACTCTTTTTCCCTTTCCTTCCTCTCCCTTCGTGTCAGAGCGCAGGCTCCCTGCTAACCACTGTGATGACTGCTTTCCCTGCTCTGGAGGGACTGGCCACCCTTTCCCCATGTTAGTGATGGGGATTTTCCCTGTTTGCAGAGATTAAGTACAGACTGTGCCAGGCTCTAACAATAACTCTGCCTGGCCAGCTCCTGCCCCTCTCTGGGCAGAAATACAGGCTAATATGTTACCTGGCACAGAGGACGGGGCTCCTTGGGGACTCGGGGGGTGGGAAGGCAGCACCTGGCACTTGAAGCAGCCTGGGCAGTGTGGCAGCATTCCCACCAGCCAGGCAGGGAGCTGGCATGCCACCTTGCTCAGGAGGAAGCTGCCGTGGTGGCCTGGCCAGTGCCTGAGGTACCAGGCAGCCGCTGTCTCCAACGTTGTTGTCCGTGCTGGTGTTGGGGGCTGGCGTGCTGTTGGCATGGGCAGGAAGCCCTGTCTACCAGGTTTCGCCCTTTGCCTTTAGGAACGTGATGGTGGTGGTCTCTGCAGGCTGGGACCTGCGTCCTTCCTTCGTGGTCTCTGCAGGCTGGGACCTGCATCCTTCCTTCCTTCCTGCTGGTGCCCAGGCCACAGGGTGCCAAGGGGCTGCGCACCGCTGGGATCCCCAGTGGGGGGTTCACCTGCCACTGTGCTCCCCTGCGCATTGCCGTGCCTGTGTTGACTTCTGTCTTGCCATCCTCCAGCTCCTGCTCTTGATGTGTTTGTGTCCTGTCCTGGCTGTTCAGCCTGTGTATTTCTGGGGCTGTCCTCCTCCAGGGTCATGGTGGCGAGCTACCACATTCTTGTTAACTTGCTGCTTATACAGCTCAGCTGAGACCTTCGTGCTCTTGCATTTCTTACTCTTCCTTTTTTCCTGGCTTTAGCAGAATATTTTATTTTAACTTTGTGCAGTGCCTCTCTCTGTGTCCAGCTGGAGTGGTGGAGAGGTCTTGGATATCTTTGGTTCGTACAAGAAGGTGAAAGTTTTGAAAGCCTTAGGTGACAAATATCAAAATACAAATGTGTCTGTGAAGTTGGTCCCCTTGGCTTTTTCAAAATAATGTTGATACAGATTAAGGAAGTGAGAGCAAGAAATGTGGGGGTGACAGTGGCTGTGGGCATGGATACACCTGAAAGCTGGGATAAATTTGACATGGAGGAGCCCAGCCAAGCCTTGCTGGGGATAGCCTGGCCACTTGGATGCTCCTTGTCTCAGCTGCTAGTCACCCTTGTACCCTTGAAAACTTTCAGGTTGCAAGCAGCCTGGTGAAAAAGATTACCATGAGTCACTGTGTGTGCTGTAATACTGCAAATACCATGCAAATACCATGTGCTGTGGCATACAGTCGTGTGTGTCACAGCCTTCCTCTGCTCTGCTATTGCATTCCTGGACTGGGTGCTCCTGCTTTCAGTAAATGTGAGTTGGTTGCCTTTCTACTTTCTTCATCCACCTACTGCCTCTCTCCAAGTTGCTCCTTCTATTTCTGTGCTGAAAATGTCAACCAACCACTGAAAATGCAATGGTTCATTTATGTAGGTGTTTTTGAAAACAATGTTTTGTGCTGCAACTTATTTCAGCATTACAGTGAGCTAGTTGTTCTTTCTCAGAGCCAGACATCTGGCGCATGAGGCCAATTTTAAAGAATAAAAACCAGTGGAGATACAGACATGATGGTTGCAGCACTCACCTTCCTCTACATAGTTTTGACATAATTTCTTGCATTTTAAAAAATTTTTAATTGATTATTGACTACATGACTTGCATGGTATATAGTTCCCCTGAATTTTCTGAACGTGAAACGCTCTCAGAGATGGCTGAACAGCATATGATGAGCTCTCAGAGACTCATACAAAGCTCAGCCATTTCAGCAACAATCATATGACATAAGCACCATTTTAGAGGAAGAAATAAAAAAGAAATATGACCATTTTGAAGCAGAACAGCCCTTGCAGCCTGAACAATCATGAGCTCTGTGTAATAAAAGCTAGTACTGCTTTTCTGGTACGTCCCACCCTACCTCCAGCTCAGCTCCTCTCCCAAGGGAACAGCCTTGTTAGTGAGGTCTTAGAGAGTGTCAGGAGTGAGGGCAGTCTTGAGCTAAACTTAATATTCTTACTTAGTAATTTGAAAGTAGGTAGTAGAGAATAAATGAATTATTGGTATTTACTGTACGTAGCTCCTGTTTTAGAGACAGTCACAGCAGGAAAACTGTCCCGGGGGTGTTTGAATACAGTTTGAGGCTCTGTATGTCTGAGGAAAGTCACTTTGCTCTTTGTTTGGAAACTGGCTAAAGCACCTTGCAGAGGGGTAGGAAAAGATAAAATGTGCTCAGAAGAAGAAAGCTTCCTAGGGGGAGGGAGGCTTTGGCTCTGCCAAGAGAAAAGTCTGAATGCTAATTGTAGGTGGGAGGAAGGGGGGCACAAACCATCAAGTTGCCTAGGAGGAGGCTTGGGGAGGGGGGAGATATTTGGGAAATACTGCCTTTGATTAACACAGACTTAATTGGAATGTAACAAAGAGATTAAAAAAAAAGGTTTGGCAAGTTAAATCTTTCCAGTGCCATACATCTGAGGAAGCCAACGGTGGCCTATGGAGAGTCTGAATGGGCAATGTGGAAAATTCTAGGGGTGTGTAATTTTATCCGCAGGGTTATGACAGCCATCATTTTGAAACATGGTGACTATCAGAACTAATTAATTCTCCAAGCCCATAGGATGCATTAAGATAGAGCTGCAGCTGGTATGCTGAGGAATGCCGTGCGCCCGGCAGAGGCCATCTCTTTTATCAATGTTAATGAGGGAGAAGGCACAGACAGCTGATCTAAACCCGAATGCGTTCATGATGCATACAGCTGATGGCAATGCAGACTGCCAGTCAAGGGGTGGTCTTAGCCATAGATTAGATCCTCATAGTGGCCTCTTCAGCTTTCTTTCTTTCCCCTCTTTTTTTGTTGTTCTCAAAAGAGTCTTTCAGCTGGTGAAATTGTAAACAAAAGGCATTCTAGCTGAGGCCGTGGCGAAGAGGGCTTTGCTAGGGAGACATGAGGAGAGTAGCGTACGTGGCACTAACTTGGACAATGTTATTTACTACAAATTTTAAGGGGGTGTTAGGTGGGGGAGCTGTAAGGCTGAGCTTATCATCAGCACCATGTTCTAAAGGGAACGACCACAAAATCAGGGGCTGCTCACAAGTACCTCTGCTACTATTTCATGCAATAATATTTTGCTTAAAAAAATGAAAGTCATGCTCAAGCCATAGGTAAGGCCCCATGCCCTGTAGATCCAGCAGGATATAGGACTTATAAATTAAGTCCCTGATTTGTGGGAAGCATTCCCCGTGTTCAGCTGTGAGACATTCAGGCCAAGATGTACAGGGGGATGAAGCTACAGGGCTCCTGAGTGGCAGTGCCATGGGGGTGAAGGGAAGGATTTAGGAACCCAGATCTGGAAGGTGCAGGTGGCATAAAGGAATACTGTGTCCCTGTCTCTCCTCTGCATCTCCTGCATTGTAGTTCTTGATGGACAATGCATAGATACTGGTCCCATGTTGCTGCCAGCTAATGGCATGATAAACGCAGAAGGTACTGCCCTGGTACAAAATTTGACTTTTTTGAACACTGTGGCTCTTCCTGGTGACATAACACTCTTCAAAACCATTAAATCTCATATTTAACAGAGTATAAATACAGCACATATTCCTTGCACAGATTTGGAATCAAATGAATCACAGTTATGAGCTGCTGGATAAATACACCAAAATAAACTTGTAGTTTGAATTAACATCTGCCTGTTTGTGTAACGTCAGTGTGTGAGAAGCTTCAGCTTTAACATGCTGTTGAAGGATATCAGAAATTAGGAACAAATAATTGGGAACAAGATGAGAAGGTGGCTCAAATGGGTGTTGACAGCAATGCTTAAGCAAACCTATTTTGCAGTTTATAAAGATGCAGGCAGGAAGGAGACTCTAGTTGTTGGTATGTCTGTCTTGTACTTCTGCAGTTCTGCTAAGGTTGCAGTGTGTAAGGCCAAAATACCAGGAAAGCCCTGAGATTCCAGGATTTGGGATGGACAGAGGGATGTAGAGCATGGATTTCTGCTGCTGTAAATGTTACATTGATTTCTTTGCCCCCCTGGTAGATAAGCAGGGCACATGTTTCAGATCTTAGCAGTTGGCCATGGTAGGACTGGGGACGTTTGGAACCCCAGGCACCATAAGGTAAGGGAGCTTGTGGAGCCAGGGAAGCAGTGTTATTACTGTGGTGTTATTACCTGCTGACTTCCTTCCTTGTTCTAGACAATGCAGAGAGTTTGCTGTAATTTTGGCCTATGTAGAGCTTGTATGCTTTCATAGTAATGCTTTTGTTTTGACTAGTCAGACTTAAACAAAGTTAGCCTAATATAGTTAATAATTTACTAGTAATAGAACTGAATTGCAGATAATGATGTGGAGCAATCAACCTTTGCTCACTTTTCTTCTTCTGCCTTTTTAATGCAGCCTTTATAACATTATCCAAATGTGTGTGTTTATGGCTATAGTGAATTGATTTCAGCCAATTATCTTGTCTAGGAAAAGCCATCTCAAAATTCATTTGAGAAAGAAAATCATGCAGAAGACAAGCTGGCATAATTTCCACAAATAGAATAACACAATGTTATCTTTCATTGTCTTCCTCCTTGTGATATATAAACTTGCTGTGATTTACATCAGGCTAAAGGGGATCAGTTGTGTGCTGTGCTAGATGGGGTAACACAGTGTGGGTATGAAGCATGGTAATCCCTAAACTATGACCCAAGGGCAACAAGTTGCCCACAGGGACATCTGATATTGCTGGGAAGAGCCAAGCGTGGTGCTGCCTGGCGTGTGTTAGCTGGCTGCAGGCCAGCAAAGGTTGCAAACCACTGCCCTAAGAAATAGAGCTGGACTTGGGATAAGGAAGCTCAGACTGCCGTTTTTGAGGAAGCTCAGGCTGCCGTTTTTGGCTCCACTGTTTAAAGATGCGGACAAGATGCTCTCCCTTCTGCCTTGGCTACATTTTCTCTCCTTTCTGTACTGTGCTTTTCACTATGGGTGTGTGTCAGTGTCTCCAAAAGTGACACCCTGGGCGAGGATAACTCCAGTGCAAGTTAATGCTGAAGAATGCAGTTTCTCCACCAGCATCCTTCATCCTTCTTCAGTTCAGTGCATACAATTTTTTTTTTCCTTAAATCTTACCTGCTGCAGCCTGTTGGGGAGGGCAGAGACAAGGGTGGGCTTTCTACCTGGCATCCCCGGGGTCTGGCTTGCCCTGTTTTGGGGAGGTTTTGCAGCCCTCCCCGCCCTGCCTTCGACCCCCGGACCCTCTCCGCGGAACCACCGGAGGGCAGCAGAGCCCAAGCCACGGTTCAACCCCCCATCCTAAACCCGCAGGCAGCAGCACCTGGAAGGGGGCTTCTCGGTCCCCACGACCCCTGCGAGAACCGTGCGGGAGGCGGCTCCCTGCGTGGGTTAACCCCACTGCAACCCAGAGGAGACACGCCGGAGGGTGAAAGTGTGAACAAGTTTACTGAGGTGTACCGATTTCCTTAAAATAGTCTGAAAACATGTAGGTATAAATAAAAAAAAAAATATTAAAAATTATATAAAATATAAAAAAATATTAAAATGTATAAAATAAATATAAAAACTAAATATAAGAAATGCAATTATCGCAATATTAAAGTGGTGTGTGGTTTCTATATGACGGAGGAGTTTGGAAGCATTCATCTTGTTGCAGAGAGTACATAGGACATGAGGTAGAGGGAAGAGGATACATGCAGACACCTACATGAACACACGCTGCACCTCAAAAACTGAGCATGCAGGGAACTATCCCCTCTCCTCTGACTGCCACTGAGTTGTATATGCACTATGAATAAAAAATTTCATATACACAGGAGCATCTACTGAAGTTCTATGTAAAAAATCTACTTCGTACCTTGTATGTTGAAGACTAAACCTCATTAGAAAGTTATCTGTTTTCTTACTGTGATGAAATAAATATACAAGGATTCTTTCCAATTATACAAAAGATATGGTAAAAAGACTGTACTTTGTGTTAAACACACTGGAAAGTCTAAATAAGCATAAAAATGTAAAGTTATTGTAACTGGCAGTGAGATTAGGCTGAGCACGCATATGCAGAAAAACCTCTTCAGGGGCTCACATATGTGTAGCAAGGCTCTGCACAGAAGTAGGAAGACACTTGTGAAGAACTGTACAAAGTCCTCATCCACAAATGTAGATGAATTTTGGATGTCCAATATATATTAAAAAAAAGCTACAGGTTTGAAAGTTTTGATGGAGAAGTCACATATTTAGAAGTATGGAGTCCAAAATTGAATGCCCTCCCCAAGAGTAGTATTCAGTTCAGCAATTAGAGACAGTAATATGAAGTATTCACTCAAAGAGAGAAAAACTAGGTTGTGTGGGGATTGTTATAAATCAGAAACTATCTAGTTTTTGAGTGCTTGACTTAAAAATTGATTTTTTTTAAGCTTTTGGAAATGTAATCATCTATCCTAAAAAAAAACCCCAAAACCTAACCCACCCGTAAACTAGAGCTTTAATCTTTTTTTTTTTTTCAATTGAGGTTATAAGCAACAAAAACAAGCTCTGACGATGTGAAACTCTAAGCAGGAGCAATCTTAACTCTTCAGCCCCACTAACATCACTTGTCTTTGCAGATGTATCTTTTCATGTCTCTGCCAGACAGTCTTCCAAGACTCACCCAGCACCATATCTGCCTCTGTGATTGCAGAATGTATTTTAATATCATTTAGCATAGAGCAACATTCATCGAGCATCAAGTGCCATTAAAAGTCATATAATGGACAACCAGGGGATCAGGCCTAGTCAGCATGGGTTTATGAAAGGAAGGTCCTGCCTGACAAACCTGATCTCCTTCTATAACAAAATGACCCGACTATTGGACGAGGGAAAATCTGTTGATATTATCTACCTGGATTTTCGAAAAGCATTCAACACTGTTCCCGATAGAATTCTCATAGAAAAACTGGCTGCTCATGGCCTGGATGAGCGAACGGTCTGCTGGGTCAAGCACTGGCTGTCTGGCTGGTCCCAGAGAGTGGTGGTCAATGGAGCTAAATCCAGCTGGCGGCCAGTCGCAAGTGGTGTTCCTCAGGGCTCGGTGTTGGGACCATTTCTGTTCAACATTTTTATTGATGATCTTGATAAGGACATAGAGTATATTATCAGTAAATCCGCAGATGACACCAAGTTAAGCAGGAGTGTTGATCTGCATGAAGATAGGGAGGCACTACAGAGGGACTTGGATAGGTTGGATTGGTGGGCCAACGTTAACGGGATGAGCTTCAACAAGGCCAAGTGTCAGGTCCTGCACTTGGGTCACAACAACCCCATGAATCGCTACAGGCTTGGGGAGGTGTGACTGGAGAGCTGTGTGGAAATGAAGGATCTGGGGGTTCTTATTGACAAACAACTGAACATGAACCAGCAGTGTGCCCAGGTGGCCAAGAAAGCCAACGGCATCCTGGCTTGTATTAGAAATAGTGTGACCAGCAGAAGTAGGGAGGTGATAGTCCCCCTGTACTCTGCACTGGTGAGGCCACACCTGGAGTATTGTGTCCAGTTTTGGGCACCTCAATACAAGAAGGATATCGAGGCGCTGGAGCGAGTGCAGAGGAGGGCAACGAAGCTGGTGAAGGGCCTGGAGAACAAATCCTGTGAGGAGAGATTGAGGGAGCTGGGACTGTTCAGTTTGAGGAAGAGAAGGCTGAGGGGAGACCTCATCACTCTCTACAGCTACCTGAAAGGACATTGTAGAGAGGTTGGTGCTGGTCTCTTCTCACAGGTGATTAGTGACAGAACAAGAGGGAACGGCTTTAAACTCCAACAGGGGAGGTTTAGACTGGACATTAGGAAAAAAATTTTCAGAGAAAGAGTGGTCAGAGAGTGGAATAGGCTGCCCAGGGAGGGGGTGGAGTCACCATCCCTGGATGTGTTTAAGGGTCATTTAGATGAGATGTTGGGGGATATGGTGTAGGGGAGAACTTTGTAGAGTAGGGCTGGTGGTTGGACTCGATGATCCCAAGGGTATTTTCCAACCTGAATGATTCTATGATTCGAGCAGTGTAAAGACAGACTCTTACACATTGACACCCTCTTTTGCATCCTCTTCTTGTGCATCATCAATGACATTAGACCAGCCAGAATCCCAAAGTCCCTGCAGCCCCAGTGAGTTGTATCATGTGAATGTACATACATGACAAATGCTGACCGGCTGTGCATAGTTATTTAGGGATAAGGAATAGCACTGTAGGACAATGCAATTCAAACTTCAGCTTTTAAAATTTGTTTTTAAATTTTGACCTGCAGATGTGGAATTACATAAAAACTTCAGGTATCAGTTGCGGAAAAAACATTATTGCAGAACACTGTGGCAAAACCTCATGAACCTCACCTTGTTCAATAGCTTTAATATGCTAAGGTGAACTAAATGTTAGCTTCTGGTTTGATATTCTGGGGGGAAAGACCTCTGCTTCCTAGGAGAACACCAAATAGATAATTAAAGATGTGGCCTGAATATTTTAATGACAGAAATTCTCTTCAGCCTTCTTCTGACTGTGGTGTCCAGTTCTGATCATCCCATCCCATGAAGAATATAGAAGGATTTGGAAGGATCTGGAGAATGAAAATGGCAATGATCAGAAAAATATGAAGTGATAAATGTCTGTGTAGTAGATAGAAGGCTAAAAAGAGATAAAATGAGTAGAAGTGTGTAGAGCAGGTAAACGGGAAATTATTAAATTTTCTTTTATTTTAATTCTACAGTAAGAGAATGTTTGAAAGAATTGCCTTTAAAAAAGTTATTTCTCTGTAAATAAGAGCTTAAAAAACTTTTAATCTTTTCTGCTAGTGCTACTTCTTATTTTCTTGTCTAATTGTAGGTAGGGTAAGTCTTCATATCTCTTAGAATTTGTGGTTGAGGAACCACGCAGAAAACTGTTTCACAGACTTCCTATGCAGCATATAGCTAGAATCTGTAAGAAGCAAACTTACTTCTTGTAGAAAGTATTTTGATTTTGAACAAGTTTGTTTTGTTACAACTCAGAATGTAAGTATTCACAGGCTGAGTTGAAGAAATTTTACTTCAGATAAAATGAAAATGTTCACCTTTTTCTACCTTGCCTGCTGGTTAAAGCATCTACCTGGCACACCGGACTCCTCAGAGATGTAGTAATTTGTCTCAAACTCTGCTGAGGAGCAGAAAGGCTTGGAGCAATTTAGGTGTCTAAACAGTCATCTAGTGCCTCTTTGGATGCCTTTGGGTGTTCAGGACTAGTGAGTGCTGTGGCCTTCTGGAGTAGCTAGTACCTGGCAGCCATGTGGGATACCATGAGGTACCTGAAACCGTCCAAGGCACTAAAACACACCCTAGGGGTATAAGGACTCCAACGAATAAGAAACCTGAAATGAAGAGCTGCAGAGTTTATGGGACTACAGAGGCCTGGGCCCAGGACGGCTGCAGATATCTCCTTTCCAAGTCCCCATTAGGCAAAATTCTACCAAACCACAATTTTTAAGATGTAGATTTCCTTCTTACTCGCTAGTTTGGCTTCTGTGGATCCACACGTTGGGAAGTATAGGCTGCCTGGAGGTGCTGGGAGCTGCAGAGCATGGAAATGATGTTGTGAGGGACTATCGAACTGATGCCTCAAAATCAATAACTTCCCTCAGAAAAGGGTTTTTGGAACCCAGGTTTCCTTTTGGGAAATCAATATAATGGAAAAATCACAACTGGTTGTTCATCTGATGCAGGCTGCAGTCAGAGGGTAGAGTAGATACTCATCTGTTCCCATCAACCACCACTGAGTATTTCAAGAGATGTTATGATGCAAGTTTTCTGTCTGAGATCCAGCTCTTGCTGGCTTGGCACTCTCAGCTGTGACTAGTTTTTCAAAAGAGCTCAGTTCCCATTGTGACTATTATAACCAGGTTTTCAAAAGATTTCAGCACACTGAGTGCTGAGCTCCTTTGAAAACCTCCTAATAATTATTTAGGTGAGTAAATAGCATCTGAGTCTAGTTGTAAAAGCTGACTCTTTCTGGAAATTATTACCACAAAGCAATGTATGTTATCAACCTTAAATTTTCATGTTCCATGTATGTGATTTGCCTTTATATGTTCTCATAATTTGAGCTGTTTTAAATACAATTTCCACAAAAATAGAATAGTAGAGCAGCTATAGGTTGTACTTGGGAGTACTATTGTTAATTCAGGATCAGTGCAAAGCTGCCTTTTTCCATTGATGGATCTATCATGTTAAAACCTGAATGCTATTATCGAGCAAAGTTTCCAGATTTGTTGATAAGTAACAATAGGAGATATGGTAGAAGAGTGAGGCTGAATTCTTCAGTTGGTGTTATACCTCAAGACCAAAGACTAAGGGGAACAGAGAATGTGCTGATGACAGTCAAGGATGGCAGCACTGAGGACAGCAGTGGAGGTTTTAAGTACTGTGTCCATTACAAAGTTGGATTTAACTAATTCCTGTCACAGTGCTTAACAGGCAAAATGCCCAAATTTGTATTCTTGGCAAAACTCCTGAGTGAAGACATTCTTCTGAATTTAACCCTTAATGTATATGAAAATGCAAGAGCATAGGGATAACCACACCATGTAAAATCAAAGGCCCATTTAGTCTGGCATCCTCTTCCTGACAGTGTCCAGTATGGGATGTCTAGCAAAATAGTATAAGAAACAGGTCAAGTGTAGAACAATGTTTTAAAAGTACTTCTGTGTGAAAAACCCCATCTCTTTTATTTCAAACATTCTGTCATATACTGTGGTTGTGTGTTCCTATGTGTTGGGGTGTGAGAAATAGCTAATACGCTCTTTGTGACTCTGTGGAATTGTACTATATCCCTCCACCTTCTGCCCCTATTATTTCTTTCCCAGTTACAAGAGTTACAGTTTATCCAGTTTCTCCTCATACGGGGGTCTTTCTGGACCTCTGACCTGAGTTGTGCTCTTCTCTGAGCTAGAACCTTTTCTAGTTCACCTCTGTTGCTTTAGAAACAGGATAGGCCAAGCTGTCTACAGCATTCAAGATATTTGTGCCTCATAGATTTCTGTTGCTATATAACCGTATTCTACTTTGTTCTCAATTCTCTTTAAAATTCTTAGCATTGTATATACTTCTCTGCTTATTCTTGAACATTGAGCTGATGTTTCAGACAGGGAGCCACAAAGCTCCCAGATCTTTTTATAGAGTGCAAATACTAGTTTAAAGACCATCCTTGGGTCATGGTTATTTTTTCTGTGTGTGTGTGTATTAATACAGGATTTCATTTGCTGCTTGTCCCTCCTGACTTGCTGTGAAATCCTTTTGCAGCTCTTCACTCAATTGGCCTTACAATTGATCTCCCCAAATATTTTTGTAATGTGATATATTTTGTTGCCTCATTATTAACTCCATTTTCACCTACTCTTTCAGCCTAGTCATGCGTCTGACTTCCTGGTCAATATTTTCTCTCTAATGTGAAAAATTGGCAAACTATTCCTCTCCTTTATTTCCTATGTTTCAGTCGGTTAATAATCCACTTGAGGAACTTTATTCCATAACCACTTCTTTTCTTTCAGAGGCTTTTGTAAAGCGTTATTACACTTTGGAGTCTAAATGGCTGGGTCATATAAATGGGTATAGCTCTGATGGAGTTGGGGATCTACACTCCTTGGAAGAGCAGACTGTCTGTCTTGAAGGATTCACAAATCTTTAATCATTTATTTCTATTCTTGCACGTGCTGCATAAGAAAATCTGTTATCTCAGTTTCTTGGCCAAGATGCCTTAGATGTGTCATCATCTTGCCATAAAAACTTTGTATTTCATCTATCATTTCTTTATCCAAAAACAAGATGTTGGTGCAAACTTATACTCTCACTTATTTTACTCTTTGAGGCAGAGAAATTAAAAGTGTTTGGTCACTTGGCACTCATGCAGAACTAAAAAAATATGATAGTGATATCATAAAGTGAAATATTTATTATTTTTGCTTAAAATTGAGGAAGAATATCTAAACTATATTTTGTTGGTTTTTATGAAAAGCCTGTCCAGTGATCAGCATATTGCTCTATCCTTTGAAAGCAGAGGTTGCACAATAGATAGAATTACAGTATTATTTTGAGCAGTCTTTGAATAATTGTTTTTTGACTGGCTTGTTGCTATAACCTCATGCTGCCCCCAGTGTAATGTCTTAGATTGGTTGGAAATTAGATACCTGCACAGAGCGCAAACATCATCTGCAGAACATTAAACAGAAAATCTCAAATGTGTTTGGAGTGAGGCTGCCCTATATATTATATACAAGAAGTGTGATTTGAGACATAATGTTGTAGAAGTTGTATTTTCTTCTTTCTATTATTTAAACCACTTGAGCTTGTCTCTCAAACTTAATAACAGCATGAAAATCCCTTGGTGAAACTACAGTTTATGATACCAGGTAGGTTGTATTTTATTCTCTATTTCCTAAATTATTATTTGTCAGCAAGTGCTACAGATTGCTTTTCTGTAATTGCTTTCCATGTGATAGATGCACTGAGATGTTTTGTCTCGTAGACTTGTGGTCATGCAGAGTCCTTTACAGAAGTATTCAGAAATCTCTCTCATTCTGGTTATTGATGACTTCAGAAGGCGTTTGGGTTTTGTTCTCTTTACTGAGTTAATGCTTAGGAAGTGCTTGGACGTATGGCCATATCAATTAAAAACTCAGCTGAGTGCAGCTGAAGACGTGGATGCCTGGGATCACAAAGCATTTGGGTGCCTTTTTGCCTCAGTCTCTCTGTGCAGTAGAAATAGCGAGAGCCCCAGAAGCACCATGCAAGCCTGGGCACCTCTGTTCCTGTGTGTTCCCACCTTTTGTCCCATGGTCTGAAGAGCCCTTTGCTCTCTCAGTCTACGGGTGCCTGGAAACACTGCCAGCCTGGCAGGAGCGGAGCAAAGCCTGAAGAGGGTGAAACATCCTTTTATAAGCCTGTTGCACTTAACTAGCTTGAGTAGCCTGACAGAGAGGTGAAGACATCTCTCTGTCCATCATAAAAGCTTGCCAGGCCTGTATTAGTGTATGCGTTTTGTTATTAATTTGTGGTTCTAATGATATTGTAGTCCTTGCCTGCCATCAAAGAGTAAACAGCTCTTCCCCAACTGTAGTGAAAAGTAGGGCAGGCAATGGGGTCTGCGACAAATTCAGGATGTACATGGTTCTTGGATGCCATATATGTATTTTCATTTGCATGTGCTAGGGGCATTGCTGGTACCACTTGACCTCTGTTGAGCAGCCTAGTTGTTAGAGCAGTCATTCAGGAAATGGGGGAATTGATCTCTCTTTGGTTATTTTTCCATTGTCTCTTCACTGCAAAAATGTGTCACCAGCCCTGGGACAGGGCATGTTGTCGTGCTGTGTTCCTAAAAGGGCATCTCTGTAATTGTTCGGTGGAAGGCACTTCTTTCTCTAAACCCCATGTAAAATTTATGGAAACCAGAACATTTTTAATGATATTTTTTTCTTTTAGGAATATAAAGCATAATTAAGATTTTGAATGAAAACTTTCATATTGATGCCATTGGTCCAAAAATATAAGTTCAGATATTTTGCCTGTTTCTATTAAGAGCCCTGGCAATTACGAATTCTGACGTGAACACACAGACAATAACATAAGTTTAACTCTTACAGACACTAAACATTAATTGCCACAATGCCCTAATGTCAATGTGTTAGTATTAAAATGAAGGTCTTGGAAAATCTGGTTTTCTGTAAGAGATTGAAGAGGGTAATTCTTTTTAATTACACAAAGTGAAGAGGTAACTAATGGCAAAAATGCTAGCTATAGTACCTCTATAGTAAAGGCAGTAATGTAGGAGGAAAGCATAGCTAGAGAATTTCAAAAGAGAAAAGTAATGCGTATTTTTTTATAGTTGGGGCAGTTAAATCCATATAGCAACCTCCTGGGCCGAGATGGATTCTCCATATTGATTGAGGATTTTAAGTATGTTTTAAAAGTAGATGCTGTAGTTATGCTAGTAGTTATGAGGGGGATTTATATGCTGTGCCAACGGGTTTAGTGTGGATTGTGAGGACTGGTTCTTAACTTCTGCTCAAGTTGCACTTTGAGGCTTTATCCCTTCTGCAGATTTGGGCTTAGGTGCATGTTTGAAGTATGACACATTTCACTTAGATCATCTGATTTTGGGTTGTTATCAGAGATATGTTGATGACGTCAAAGTTGAATTTATCAGGTAGGTTGAATACTGTATTTGTTGCAGCCCGAAAAGTGGTTTTGTGGCAGCAGAGAGTAGGGTAGGGAAATTGCCCCTGAATGTAATTTAAATATTTTCAGAACAAGGGGAGAAAAACTGTGATTTGTGACTTAAGGAGGTATTTCCAAAATCCATTCAAGAGCAGCTAGAAAAAGAGCCAGATAGTTGTAAGAAAAGGAGAGGTTTATCCAAAGTTGGTTAAAAAGGGAGAATAGGCTGTTGGCTTTGTGTTCAGTTGGCCTAGAGATGTCATAGGTGGGACTACAAAAATAGTTAGTGTTGGATCCATTCCCCGTATAATCAATGATAAAACACAGAAAGCTGCACAGTGCTGTGATGTAGCACGAAATGGATCTGGGAAGAAATCTTATTGCACACTCACAAGCTTTTATCCCTATATGGTCACTCTTGCAGCAAGACTTCTGTGAAACCTGGAAATCCCTCAGCTGGACCAAAGCTACAAGAAAACTGGGACCTGCTACTGTCTAATTTCAGCCTTGGCTAAATCTTTTTTATTAAAATTCTGATTTTCCTATGCAGAGATATTAAAACACATCAATAATATAATTCTTGAGAATGTGAAAATTCTCTGATAATTACAGGTTTGGAAGTCAGACTAAGCAGGACGAACGTGCGAAGCACGATATACACTCTGCTGAATGGGAGGTCCAGCAGCCCTATTGCTTCCTTTTGAGTGACAGAGGTATGTGTTTTGGCATTAAAGATGTCAAATTCATACTCTGGCAACCTGTGTGGTACGGACCACTGTAAATCCCTCTCTGAACTTTCATTTAAAAAGAAGCACTGGAGTCTGTCCATAAAAGCTAACATTCTGTTTTCCCCAGTGATAAATTACCGTAACATTTGATAAACACAGTATGCCATAAGAGGGTATATCAGCCACTGTTATCAAAAGTTAATTTTCTAGGCTAAATATTCATTTGGATCATTAGAGGTATTAAATACTGTGTCAGTTTTTAAGGAGCTGGCTGTGCCCAAGTGCTAGAAAGAGCCTGAAAAGAATCATATCCTGTCAAGATAAATGATTGAACTGTTCAATGAACTCTTTGACTGGCATTGGTTCCAGTCATGCCAGCTGAAGCTCAATTCCTCTTTGTTTGTGTGGTCTTGTTTTCACCTTGCCTGTGGGGTGAAAGCAGTTTGATGTGACCTCCTCGCAGACGGAGGCATGAGCCTAACCTCTATTTACACCCTGTCATAATAGGGAGCTGGCAAACACCGCTGCTTGCTGCTGCTCTCCTCATTTTCTCTGCTTTTTTGTCAAATAGTTAGAAGTTGATCGTTCTAATAATAATCTAATTAGCATAGAGGGCTTATAACATCTTGTTTATGTTGTCTACTCTTTTTTGAACAAAAAGAGGTGGAGAAAATATACTCCTTTGGATAGCTTAAGTACTGCCTTAGGGACTACATACGAAGTGGAGCAATAAGATAACTGGGTGATGTATATACAGTTTTGTCATTTTGAAATTAAAATTTGAGATGTGAACTAATTCCATTATGTACCAAGTCTGAGGCTCAGACTTTAATTTGAAAGTTGATGTATGACACTCGATACCCAGTTTATTTTTTGGCACTCAGCAAACCTTCTCCTAACAAGCTGAGTTTTTCGATAGCACCGTATGTTTGCACTGACTCTAAACTCATTTATTTTCTGTAACAGTAAAACTATTGTTCAGCCCTTCTTCTTTAGGGCCAGATTTTCTGTGTCACCTACCATCTCCCCCTTCCTCCCTCCCTTTCCCTCTGGTTCATTGACTGCTTCTTGGACTAGACCTGGAATAGCAAAGCAGCAAAGTCCCCCAAGATCTCCAAACTCAGTGCTCTGACAGTGGCTGCCCTGGGGCACTCGGGCTCCTACAGAGCTCAATGGGAAACGTGCATCTCCCTTGGAAAATGGAAAGGAGAAAAAACTTGCTGGGGACTCTTCTGGAAAATAACTGTGCGTTGTAGGATTTTCAGGTGAAGTGGGATACTGCAGGTCCACTTGCATGTGTTGCTGCATTTATGTGGGACAGAGCCCTGTTTAACTCTACAGTAGCTGCTTCTTGACAGTGATTTATCGCTGTAGTGTGTAACAGGTTTGTGACCTACAGCAGTGACTGATAGCTACCCTAGACTTTCACAAAAGGGAAGAAAAGAAGCCTTATTTATAACTACAAAGGAAAATAGTGATTTTAAAAAGAAAGAAAGAAAGGAAAAAGACCCTGATGAATCTCCTTTGCATTTTGAGGGATCATTTCTATTTATACAAGGAGGTAGGTTATAAATAGAACCACAGTATGTATACCATTCTTTTATTGCTGCATTAAAAGGAAACAAGGTGCAAATGAAATGGTACAATGTGGGGAGACAGCTAGAAACCTGTCACATAATATATGCACATATAATTTTAGAAAAGAAAAAGAGTTTCTTTGTAAATAACCAAATAAATATTTTTTTAAAACATATTTTTAATCTATTCAGTCTGTAATTCAGATTGCTAAGGTATTTTAAAGGTAAATTCTGACATGAGCAGAGGGAATAAAAACTGGCTAAGTTCACTGGATGCCCTCTTGAACAGTTATACATGTGTACATACCAGATGGGAGATCTAGTGACAGTTGTGTCAAAGTGCTGCTGTAGCTGTGCAGCAGGTTGAAGAAAGCCCCTAAAGTTGAGGCTGTGAAGAAGATACTAAATCAGGTTGCCTCAAAGGGTAAAATTCATTGCCCTCTCAGGGTGCTCCTGGAAATGGAGGAGATGGGTGGGTGAAATCTTTGGTAGTGCTCAGAGGGACCCTTAGCAACTCCTTCCCAGGCATGCCTGATCTCTGCCCTTGAGGCCCAGGAGATGATCAGTGATTTAGATGGTCACGCATCTGATTCATGTCATCAGCAGAAGGTCTCTCTTTGTATCTCCTCCTACATCATAAGACCTCAGAGGGAAAAAGTTCCACTTCCCTCCCTTGTCTTCCTTTGTATTGTTTATATTAATCCTAGAAGGTAAAAATATCCAAATCAGGTTATGAATTTTAATCCTGTTTTAGACCTGCTGCCATGTAGGCTGGTAAGGAGTTACATGCTCTGTAATACTTCACTTTTTTTGTCCAATTATTGCTTCTGTTACCATGGGTCATTAGTGGCATGAGCTTTGGGAAGCTGGCACTTCTGGTGTGCAAATGTTGTACTCTACTACTAGTTCTGTGTGACTAAGTGCTATGAGGGACGTCTGAAGTCAGTTGTAGATGGGTGTACTTGTAACAGAACTAGTTAGATACCTCCAGAAAATGTTCTTTCTTCTTTCTTGTGAGATGGTATTTAGCTACAACAAAGCCTGTTTTCAGAAAAGAACAAATTCTGTGTATTTCAACATTTTCTAGATGAAAATTTTTATTATTCTGGTTTGGAGCACTTGAGATGATCAAAAGAAAACCTTTCAGATGACCTTCCCCCTTCTCTTCCCCGGGCTATTGATTTGCAAACCTTTTCAGGATTTTAGCTTTTTGTTCCATTGGGAAGGGGAAGAGTTTGGATCCTCAGATGGGCAGAGGAGAGGAAGGCTGCTTAGACTGGCCTTCACACCCAGTGGGTGGTCACAAGGGTTCATGCACATCAGTGAGGCGAAGCCTTGTGGTATGTTACCTTGGCCACCTTTTGGTCTCTGAGCAAGGCTCCAGCATGTGGCAGCTGCTGCAGAAGCTTATGGCAAAGAAGTGACTTGCTAAAGTCCCTTCCTGGACCAGCTTTGTATGCACAGCAAAGCCTTTTTACTTGCGTTTTCCTCGGTGGCTCAGGGTTTGTCCCTACGTTGCGACAAGCTTCGTGCTTCCAGGGGCTGCTTGGTTTCAGGGTAAGCCGTGAACTTAGAGCACCGATTGCATTAATTGTTTTCACGCCAGCATATTTCCATTGTGGCTGCCATTATAGTTGTGTAATGTTTCTTCTCTCTCTTCTTTCATGGCTTTCTTTGCCTTGACAGGCTCAGTCAGATTCCCTCATTCACATCTGCTAATGTGAGGGCTGAATAGAATAAATCTATGCAATGATGGCTTCAAAAAAGAAGGGAGGAGGATGGGGGGAGAGGGAACTATCTCAAAAAATAATTTCTACTTAATAGGTGGGATTTCAATAGACAGTTTCAGTTAGTTTGTCCAAAGCAAGATGCTTAGGGTATGAATGGTAACAGGGTCCCAAATCCAAAAGTCTTATCCCCCCCAGTTCTTTTTTTCCCATCTTAAAAGTCACCCAAGCGAAGGAATAGACAATGCACAGATTACTTTATTTGGCTTCGTCAGGTTTGCCAGGAGAGGAGAGTGCTGCCAAGCTCCTCAAGACAAGCTATGCTGGGTGCTTGCCCTTGTGCCAGTGTGAAGACAAAAAAAAATCAGGAGCCTTGAAAAGAAGCTGGTGCAGCACATGGCTCTTTCCCACTCCTCACAAATGATGGCTGTTGTGCTCGTTAACCTCTTCTGGGGCTCAGTCAGTTCACGCTGTGCAGCAGCAGAGAGCTGAATGAAATAAAAGGCTTGCAGGACCCATAGAAACGCCATAACTCCTTCATTCCCAACGCACACGCAAAGGCCGCCTTCCTCCCAGAATACCAAGTGCCTCTCATCAAACTCTTAATAAGTCAATCCTGGCTCCATGTGGCGGTGACAGCTCAGATTCCAGCACAGGCGCGTGGGGCCAAGCCTGGCTCCTGATTTACCCCACCGGCTTTGGCAAGCCACCTCAGGCTCGTGCTTGGCTTCACTCTGGTGACACGCTCCAACAAGTCTGGGTCTTCTGCAGACATGGGTTCAGCTTAGTTAGATCAGCCTGGTCTCTGTGCATAGGCTAGTCCTGCTCAGATCGTTGGCAGGAGTCTAAAAGGAGACACGTAATGAGCCTTTAGCTTATAAGATCATTAAATAACTGTAACTCTGTAACATCACTTATAAAAAAATGTCTTTTTCATCCGAGTGGCTACAGTTCTGATAAATAAAAGAGAATCTCCTCTTTGTGGTTATAAATGAACAAAGAGGACTGTACAGGCTGATCCGAGGCCCACAGAAATGAAAGGAAAACCAAAGACTTCAAGGCACTTCAAATGTAGGCTCTTCTAACTAGTAGCCTTTGATTTTAAGGATTTTTATCTCAAACTGAAGAGGACAAAGCTACTGTTTAAAATGAACTATGAGCAGTTGAAGGGCATGATAAACTCCCATCTGAGGCTTTAGAAGAAATCTGTGTGCCACAAACTGAGTAAGATATGAGCCTCCAATATTTAAAACAAAAGGGAAGAAAATTTGAAAGAAAGCAAAAAACTAATAGAAAAAACTCAGAAAATGTAACAAGGGAAAAATCTAAATGAAGTTCTTCATGGCACTTTGAATGAAACAGGGAAACACATTGTACCACAACTGAATGTTTTCCATTAGCATTTTTCACCTAATTTAGACATCAAAGGGAAAAGTATACAGAAAAAAAAAAAGGGAAGAAAATGCCACTGCAGCAAAATAGATGTTAAAACACGTGAAATACATTTAATTATATAGTACTAATGCATCGCCTTGTGACACCAAAATAAATTATTATCCAGTGATTTTTCAATATCAGTGAGTGCAGGATGGAGAGCTGCCTTCCCTGACTTGCGAATCTGTTGCTTTTCTGGATGGTGAACTATCACTGGAATCATATTTTCCTTTTCTGCCTGCACCAGGTCCAGTCACCATTGATTCACTGAATTCTGTGAGCTTTTGGATGGTGTCCCTTCTGTTAAGTCAATGACAATCTTGTTTTGCTGTCAGAGACTGAAGGAGCTGTTCCCCTGATGCCTTGGTCAAGCTGAGAAAGCTTTCTAGGCTTGCCGTGCAGTGAAAAAATGAACCAGATCTGGATTTTTTATAACGGCAATTTTAAATTTGAAATTTATCTCAAAACTATTATTTTAATAATCCTGCATATCATTAAAAGAAATGGGTTCAGAGCACTTATAAATTATCTGACTTACCCTTGGGGAGCACCATTTAATTGAATTTATTTTTGTTTCATTTCAATTTAAATCCATGTATATGTGTTAGACTAATGCTGGTATGCGAAAACCAGAAAGTGAAACTTAGTTAGGAGAAGCAACAGCAAAACGGTACGAGTGTTTCTAAAGGATGAAAACTGTGTGGTCTTCATTCAGATTTCAAACTGGTCTGACCCCATGTCATCCTATTGGCTTTAGTTATTGTCCTGATTTATGTTAGTGCAGACAAGAGTGGGATTAGATATAAGTGTGGTAGTCCATTGTTTAGAAGAAACATTTTAGTTTTCCATACTCTTATCCAGAGAAGTTGTCTAGACCTAAGTTATTTCGAATATCTTAATTTTTTTTTTAAAAAAGGTGTATAGAACCATCTACATGCCCATTTCATGCAGGATTTAGAATTAGAGGTTGAAACATTAAAGAAAAAGACCAGAGTTCTAGCTCATTAACAAAGCATTGTTAGACATACTTCTATTCTCAATATTTCAGTAATTAACATACATGAAAAAATGAATTTTGTAAGTGAACTACAAATCTTATCATCTGCAAACCCTGTGATTACACTTCTGATGAGTTGGACCCAATTCACTGAAAAATGATTTAAAAAGTGTTATATGTCTTTTCATGTGTACCTAACTTACCAGAACATTGCACTGCTACTAAAGTCCACCTGACTATGCTTATTCTTGTGAAGAGCAACATTTTGAAAAATGCTTGTAAGCTGTATGTAAAATAAGGCTGCCTTAGCTTGGCTGATTTTTTGAGATTTAATGTAGTTAGGGAAAATTTGTGTCTTCATTTCCGTACTCACTTGCGTGCCATCCTATGGACACTGGGCCTGGGTAGAGCCTGCAGAGTGTAGAATATGGTCCTTACTGTAAAGTCTAATGTGGCTTAAAATTAGAAAGCAACATGAGTAATATATATGACATTTGTATTCATAACCTGAGCTGATGAAACTAGGTGTACCAGCAACAGGGAACTGAGAACACTTAGATCTATGTGACTCTAGGTAACATGAAGAGCCCCGGGAACATCAAATACAGCATTGGTAGCATGTCACTAACGTGTTGGAACGTGAAAACTGGCATGAAGCTGGCAGAGAAGAGTCCTGTTTAAAAGGCAAATAGGGGTAGATAAATAGCTTTCCATATCATGGAATTATTTCTGTTAATTGAACATGATGGAGCCTGATGTGGTAGCCACTGATGTCCTCTGGTTTAACCCTGACTAACTTTAGTGGGACCAAAATGGGGCTGAGAACTTCCAGATCAGAAGTCGCCTCCTTTGCTTTCTTGCTGCCTCTACATCTCCTGCTAAGTGACATTTCTGCAAGGTCTTTTCCCAAGGTGCTGTGATGCTGGGTCAGGCCAGTCTGATACCTGTCCTCAGCCCCAGGGACACAGAGAGGTGAGAATAGACAGGGCAGGACACCAACTGGGGAAGGTGGAAGGGCTGGAGAGAGCTAAGGAGGGAAATGGGGAAGAGGAACTGTATGTATTGGCTTGGGGCTAGATTTTGTGACCTCCAACTCGTGAGGCGCTCCCTGTCAACAAAGCTTTGTGGAATCCTGCTCTCAGACTGACGTGAGACAGTGAGGAAAGGAAGTTTTCTGCTTTGTGCTATCTCACATTCAGCATTTTGCCCATAAAATTTTATTGGAGAAATTGTATATGATACTGTCTCAAAGATATGGCTCCCCAGATAATTGTGCCTCTGCCTCTGGGATTTATACTTCTGTTCCTAATTTCCTGTAAGCTTTTTCTAAAATGCTACATCAAATTATGGTGAGAACATTAACATTGTGAAAAAGATCTCTAAGAGTCAAGAAACACTAAAACTGAATCACCTTCAGCCATCTCCTGCAGTATATGTATTATCATCATCTTTTAATTGAAAAATGACACTCTGGTTTGCAACAGAATCCCACTGAAAAGTGAGCAGGGCATTTAAAAAAGCTTTTTAAAGAACCCTTTTAAGATTTTTTTTTTCTAAAAGACTAGAACTAGGGATTTAATAAATAGGTGGACTAGAAGCCTTGCTTATATGATGTTTAGTGTGGATGTATGTGTTTAATGTGATGAGAAACGGTATGAATGCTCCTCCTGACACACAACTGAGCTACCTCTCAGCTAACCACAGTGGTTACTATTGCCGTGTAGCTATAGCAAGCACCTAGCTGTAGCAGTGTGGTCTCAGCATGGGAGAAGAAACAATAATTTATCCAATTTCTGTGTGGATTTTGGAGCTTGCATTGCATTTTGCGCTGCTGAAGCCCAGGTGGTTTTAATGCCTGAAGTAGCAAGCCATCAGCAAACTGCATGGTGACCTGCAACCATTGACTACAGGGTAGAGACAACCTCACTGTCAGCCACTGAACCTGAATTTGATGTTGATAATGAAGTTTCCTAGAGATGATCTCCTCTCTGGTTTAAGAATTGTATGTAGTGAAGGATGGCCTCTAGCTCAGAGTGCCTGCTACAGTAAGAGGATAACATATGAATGTTCTGGTATTTTGGAGTCCTTTGAGGATGCAGTTTGTTGGAAAATAGGTGTTACAAAGATTGTGTGCTTGAATGTTAGGAGGCAGACTGACTAAAACAGGACTCCTGCAGGCACAGTGACTTGCCCAAACACTCCAGTGTACCAGGAATAAAAATGATTAAGAAAACAGCAATTAAATGCTCTGTCAGTGGTGAAATTCTCCAGAAATATGGGAAGCCTTAAATGGTACATCATTTTGTATTTGCAAGCAGTGTGTGACTGTAAAACAGGACTGTAGAAAAAGTCTTATTATTTCTATAAGCAGCAGTTAGCTCCATATTCTGGCCTGTTTTAGTTGTTTCAGTTAAATCTGGCAGAGTGAGCTAGGTGTGAACTTGCACTAAAACTACAACAGAAACCAAAACGAAAGATGAAGCATTTTTGAGTGAGCTGAGGTTAAATCTCTCATCTTTGTGGGAGGCAACTAATTTCCTGAGGGTCAGATCCTGACTGCAGCCTGGAGTTGCATGCCTCACATTGTCGAGCCGTTCAGAAATAATCCCAAACAGGCTGAGACAGAGAGATCTCAGTGTCAGAGCCCAAAGAGGATAAAACCTGCACAGTTGTCAAAGGAAGCAAAAAGCAGGACAAGGTCCAATATGGGTGGAAAGGTACAGAAGTTGGAATAGATGGGGTCAGCCTGTGAGCAGCAGAACTCTGCAGGCAGGGGAGGTGAGGGCAGTGCGGATACCAACTGCCACTGCTCCTGTGGATGCTCTCCCAGTGGGTACCACACTGCTCTCACTGGTAAGCAGGAGCACCTTGCTGCAAAACCATTGTGTTGCCAGAGGCAGGACCCTGGCTGATAAAACTAAAGCCATTAGAACAGATAAAGGTTAAATCAGAGCTCCTTCTGTTTGAAAGAAGATTGAAAATACCTGTGGAGGTTCCTTGCTGCATGATTCCCAAAACAATGTGGTAAGCAGCATCTCTTATGATGAGAGAATTACTGGGTTATGTATGGTAATTAGGGCTCTGATAGACATTGTCTATTGATTTGTCTATCAGCCTCCTGATTAACATTCATATTTCTCCATGAAGGAAAACACTGAAAAATAGCTTGAGTCCTTTTTTCCTTCTGTCAACTGGCTGAGCAGAGAGAAGAAACTGTTGCTATGGGTGCTTGCCTGGCTCCTGGGTGCTTCTGTGTTTGACTTTCCTGCTCTTTAACTACTCGTAACAACATAATGTGATTTTTTTTTTTTCTCTGCCATGTTTACAAACCTTTCCATCAGCAGACGAATCAAGCACAGTACTTAGCTTAGTCTGCTTGTGATGGGTTATTAATCATGGGGTACCCTGATAGAAAGTTGCTCAAGGCATTGTCATGGGCAGGAAAAAAAAGGAAAAGAAACCTACAATGCTTAGAAAATTATGATTTTAAATACAAAGCCACTGTTTACAAAGACAAATACTAGTGTAGGCATACCTATTGCCAGCTTTGTTTTGATCTTTGATTCCTAGATGCAAAGAGAAAGTAGTCCTTGCCTTCTTTGGCAACAGAGATTGGGAAAGTTTATTTCTGGTACTAAGAACAAAAGAGGAGGTGTGGAAAATTCATAGAATCATAGAATATCAAGTTGGAAGGGACCTCAAGGATGATCTGGCCCAACCTTTCTTGGCAAAAGCACGGTCTAGACAAGATGGCCCAGTGCTTGTCACACCTGTCAGCACAGCTGAATCTTAAAAGTGTCCAATGTTGGGGAATCCACCACTTCCCTGGGGAGATTATTCCAGTGGCTAATTATTCCCATTGTGAAAAATTTTCCTCTTACGTCCAGTCAGAATCTCCCCAGGAGTAACTTGTACCCACTACCCCTCATCTTTTCCATGTCACTCCTTGTAAAAAGGGAGTCTCCATGTTCTTTGTAGCTACCCTTTAGATACTGGAACATGGTGACAAGGTCTCCCCTAAGCTTTCTCTCCTCAAGGCTGAACAAACCCAATTCTCTCAGCTTTTCCTCACGTGCCAGGCTTCCCAGTCCCTTGATCATATTGAGGGAGGGGTTCTTCTCTGGACCCTCTCCAGCCTGTCGACATCTTTTTTGTATAACAGGGACCAAAACTGAATATGATACTCCAGGTGTGGCCTGACAAGCGCTGGGTAGAGTGGGGTAAGGACTTCTTTATCTTTACTGGTGATGGGGTAAGGAATTTTTTATCTCTGCTGATGATGCACTTGTTGATGCAACCCAACATCCCATTGGCTTTCTTTGCCGCAGCAGCAGCACCCTGTTCACTCATATTGAGCTTGTGTCCACCAGGACCCCCAGGTCCCTTTCCACAGAGCTGCTCCCCAGCCAGGTAGATCCCAGCCTGTGCTGCACTCCTGGAGTACGTTTTCCCAGGTACAGACCTTACATTTGTCCTTGTTGAGCTTTATAAGGTTCTTGTTAGTCCACTCTTCCAGCCTATCCAGGTCTTCCCACAGGGTGGTTCTCCCTTCCAAAGTGTCCACCTCCCAACTCGGTTTGGTATAGTCAGCAAACTTCATCAGGGAACACTTGATCCAGTCACCCAGATCACTTTTGCAGATATTAAATAGCATTGGGCTCAATATCCATCCCTGGAGGACCACACTTGTGACAGGTTGCTAGTTTGAAAAAGAGCTACTTACCAGCACCCTCTGGGTGTGGCCTGTCAGACACTTCCCCACCCACCACACAGACCACTTGTCTAGACCGTAACACATCCGTTTCTCTAGGAGGAGGCTGTGGGGAACTGTGTGGAAAGCCTTGGAGAAATCCACGCAGACAATGTCCACCGCTCACCCCACATCAACCAAGCATGTTACTTTGTCATAGAAGGTGATCAGGTTTGTCAAGCACGATTTGCCCTTGGTGAATATGGGCTGGCCTTTCCCAGTCACATGCTTCATCTGACTTGTGATAGCCCCCAGGAGGATTCGTTCCATAACTTTCCCAGGGATTGAAGTAAAACAGATGGGCCTGTAATATCCTGTATCCTCCTTTAAGCCCTTCTTGTAGATGGGGGTGACATTAGCCTTCCTCCAGTCTTCTGGGATGTCCCTCAATCTCCACGACTTCTCAAAGATTATGGAGAGCGGCCTCGCAATAACATCAGCCAGCTCTCTTAACACCCTCGGGTGGATAACGTCAGGGCCCATTGATTTGCAGGGGTCAAGGAGGGAATGAAAATTGATTAATTGATTTCTGAATCAATTGAATGCAAATTGATTCATTGATTTCTGTTTATGAAAGATATGCTGTGTGGAGTCATGTTTTCCATTTTTATTTTGTCTTTCTTGAAAAAGCTACTGTTATTTTTCCCACTAGTACTGATCAATGCAATGGAAAGCCTGTTTTCAAATAAGATCATTTATTAGAGAACTGAAAAAAATAAAGGTTAGTTAATGAAGCATTGACACAGTTATTGAGTCTGTGACCGTGGGAGGCAGAAGAACATAAAAAACCCCCCAACTATGCTAATAGACTGCAGTAACAAGATAACACCTATGTATTTAGCTGTCTAGAAGACACTTTTTAAAAAATGTATCATAAAGGGAAAAAAAGCTGTTTATTGGTAAAAGTCAGTGTTTGCTATCCTGGTTTTGCTCTTCCCTCACGATGAAATGAGTGTATGTACTACGTCATTACAACCCTCGCTCCCTGCGCCAAGCTCTTTATTCAAGAGCTGTGATTCAAGATGCTTTGAAAAAGAGCTCCTTGTTTCCTCCACAGCCATGCCCTGATCCAGCCCTTCAGAATTTGTGTCAAAATTTAGACCTCTAATTGTAATTTCACCTGCGTGCTCACCTGCATTTATATTCTTTCTCTGCAAATGGAGGGAAGGTGGTACTTGATGCTTGCTTAGGAGGAGGCAGCCTTCATCCTCCTCTCATGTCTATGCATGCATAGCATCTCTTTAGTTCTTGTTCCCCTCCTCCCCTCAGTGGGTAAGATTTTTAAAGCAGCTTAGAAATGTACAGTCTTAAATCTCAGAGACATTACTGAAATGAGCATTTTTAAAAATGGTTTGTTTGGTTTTGAAATGGGACATAGGACATACAAGACATGCTTGTATCAAATCTGCCCCTACAACTCCAGAGATTACTTTTGCAGGCATTGTGGACCAGCTGGGCTCCATCTCCACCTCTCTTCTCTTAGAGAAAGACGGGAGGCAGTATCGAATGAATGGACAGAGTTCTGGGACATACCGAGTGCTCAGGGTGTTTTGATGCTTCTAAAAACCTTAGTGTTGCAGTCCTCATCCATTCTCATGCACACACACGTTCATGGACACACGCACACGTGCATGGACGCACACACATGAACAAGCAATACTGAATTGGTCTTGTCTGTTCTCACCTAAATGATAAGCTAAGAGATGAATTCAAAAAATCGAGGGTCTGATTGACAGTCTGAAGCTTCAGGTTACTCACATTGTAAATACAGTGTATTTGTTCAAAATAAATCATCTCATTGTCATGTAACAGACAGCATGGATAACATTAGTGTACATAAACATCCAATTTGCCTACTTGTAATGAAAATGCTGTTCTCTGTGAATGCTGCTGCAGCGTTTTACATGCTCTCTTGCTCACATGCACATGTTATATGAAAGGATGCTGTTTTCATAACTGAAAAATATCACTAGAGACTAGGCAGTTTTATTAAAAGTGTGTCTCCTGCTGGCAGTTTACATGTTTTGACAACCTCTTGGAAAGCAGTGATAATCAACTTGAGGCCACGCTGCATACAGCCTCAGTGATGCATGGCAGGGGCGGCAGAGACCCAGCTCCGCATCCCGCCTACACTCGCCCCCAGTGTGCTGGAGTGGAATACCAAGTGCAGCTCCGCATTCATTACCACCTAATTATCCAGCTCAACATCTTTCAAAGTCATTTTTCCTCATCACTATGCTCTGTCCAAATATTTATATTTACCTGTGCTGACAGATTTTTATATTTGAAAGAGTTTCATGTCATCCTGTCTTTACATGCTCATGGCTCCGGTCTGAGCAGGGGGTGCACCAAGGTATTAGATCTGTGTTATTCAGGGACACCAGGGAGCTCTGCTTTCTGCTTGCCAACCATAGGTAGTTTTGCAAAAAGGATAGTAAATACTGGGCTTCTCTGTCCTAGTACAATTTAAAGCATCACATACACAATAATTTCTGTTTTTCCCTAAAATTAATTAGAGTGAATCTTGGGTCACAGAGTACAGTTCATAAGAGGGTGACAGCACAGATCTATCACAGGGAACTGTAGGTAGCTTCTAAATGGACAGGCTGTTATCTTCCCAGTGCTTAATTTATTAGAAATTAAACTGTTAAAAGAAGCCCTTTGGTATTACATACTTTATCTATTACTTACAGATGGATCCTCTGAGTGCAGATGAGGATATATCACAATGTTTGTGTGTTGTGGTGGTTGGGTAAAGTGAAATTTTGTTGTTTCATGGATTTACTACTGATTTTATAGATATTTGTACAAAACTTATGAACAATAAACTTCCAAGAAATAATAGTGGAAGGGATGGAAACAGATTTGAGAATAAGGATAACCTACTCCATACAGCATGAGTTTCACAGTACTACACCTGTGATCCCTGGAATTAAAAAAAAAAAAAAATAAATCTCTGTAGTTTCAGAACTGCTGACAGCATAGTCCTGACATATTTTGGCTTTTGAATATTGCTTGACTTTCACCTACATGTGAACACACTGGACAGTGCTAGGTCAATTCAGCAGTAGAACAAAGGGTGTAACCTAAACATCATGGATATTGGTTGGAAAATAGGTGAAAATGTAAAACGGCCAAATACATCCCTGAAATATGTTGTTCAGTGGGTTTTCTTGGGAACTCTAAATAACATCTCAGGTAGCAGAAGATTGGGAAGTATTGAGGATGGATAGGGGAAAGTTTATCCTATCTGGAGACCAGTCACCACAACATAGTATAAAGTTATTTTTTTATTCTGATGTATTCTAAAATGGAGTTTTGAAGTCTCTGCTCATCCAGGCTCCAATGAATAGAGGTATGAAGAATGTGCTGTTACTACTCCCTGTTTATCTCTAGAGACCTCAGTAAAATTTGCCAACCTGCATTGCATGCACAGAGTATAGCTTTTGAATGATGTGGGTCAGAAAAAAATTAAGATAGTGTAAAAAATGGTAATATTTATAGATCAGTGGATCCCAACTGGAAGAGATTCCTCTAAACCCATGTAACTGCCCAACCCATGTAACATGACCAAAATAAGAGAGGCTTTCTTCTCCTCTAGTGAAAAGGAAACCAAAATTCAAGGGAAACTTTCTACCCTGTGCGTGGTTTTATCGCAACCAGATTGCCTCTGCTGAGACCCAGAGCTAAACATGTCTTCTTATGAGGAAGAGTCTTACCCACCATGATTAGAGTGGTTTAACAAAACATCCTGCCAAAACCTTTCATCAGGCTTTAACTGGTTTTCATTTATCCTTCACCTTGGCATTATGTCTAAATCCATCTGGAGCTCCCCTGTTATGGCTCAGGAAGGTAGGCTGCTCTTTCCAGTCCACACTATGGAAACTTTCACCCAGGCCTTCACCTGCAGATTAATTTAACTTCTGTAGATTCCTGAGCACCTGTCCCATCCACTGTACTTACCTAGGTCTTTTGCATTGTGTGGAGAGAATCATCATCTTGGAGTAATTTCTGCAACTTTCCTCATAGTTCAAGAACCTGATTTTGCTTCTTGTTTTCACTTTGTCCTCTGCAGCATCCCTATTCCTTGTGTCTAGGCCCCGTTTAAAAAAACCCCTATGTCCCCTTCATTTTATTCAGTGATGTTGGTTGTGACAAAAGTTTTGTCTGTCCTCAGCTACAATTTTTCTGCTGCTGCTTCTTTTTCCAGGTCTACCCCCTACCTCTTCTTTGCTGAAATGCTAGCTGAGAGCAAATGATCATTAAAATAATTCATATGCATGACAGCCTGCATACAGTTGTCCTGTGCAACTAAGAAATCCTACTGATGTTACCTGCATCTGTTTCTGTTTATCCTTTCAGTATTTGTTCTTTTTTAAGGTATACTGGCTTAAGTAATGCAAACTGGTTGGGACCAGAAGTTGTCCTTCTTTTCAGAGACTCCCTGACTATTAGACTAGATATTAGGAAGCATTTCTTTACAGAACGGGTTGTTAAGCGTTGGAATGGGCTGCCCAGGGAGGTGGTGGAGTCCCCATCCCTGGATGGGTTTAAGAGTAGAGTTGACATAGCGCTGAGGGATATGGTGTAGTTGGGAACTGTCAGTGTTAGGTTAACAGTTGGACTAGATGATCTTCAAGGTCCTTTCCAACCTAGGTGATTCTGTGATTCTGTGACAATAATACCTAAGGGAGACTTGGTGTTAGATGGGGCCCTGAGTATGAATTTAGTATAAACAGTAAAACTCCTGATAAATGTGAGCAAGCCTATACATTTCTGGGAGGAAATATGGGATAATTCCTGCTTGATAGGTGGTGCTATCAGCAGGATGTCCTGCTGCTGATGGTGACAGGACAAGAGGCAACGGGTACAAAATGAAACAAGTGAAATTCCGTCTGAACACAAGAAAACACTTTTTTTTTTTTTTTTTTTTTTTTTTTTTTCTGTTGTGGAGGCTGCCTAGAGAGGCTGTGGAGTCTGTCTGTAGGATACCCAAAACCCATCTGGACACAATCCTGGGCAACCTGCTTCCATGGACCCTGCCCGAGCAGGAGGTTGGACCAGGTGGTCTCAAAACATCCCTTCCAGCTTTGATTTGGGAATTCTGTGATGACTTGTGGTTGAAGCAGTGAATTAGTGATTATGAGACCAATGGAGAACTTTTTGTCAAGATGGTTTCCCAAGCAAATAGTCAGGTTCTACAAACCAAGTTATCCAGAGCAAAAATTTTGCATTTATTAAAATTGTTCGATTTTGAGACAAAAAAATGTAAAGGGATTATTTCACTTTAAATGGTTTAGTCAAAAAAATGTTCTCTGGATTTTGGAGCTAATGTCCATGCCAAATTTTAAGTATGTTTAAGGAAAGTAGAACTCTGCAGGCTCTGGGTGCAGTGTCATAAAGGAGATACCATTTCAGCCTGCACAGACAGCCTCGTCTCTTTGGGAGCACCCATTCCCTACCAGGCAGCTCTGGGGCTTCCTTGGGATATGTGTGGCCACCCTGGCTGGATCCAGACTTGCTTTTGTGTTCAAAGCTTAGGAGAAATAGTGTGGTTTACAAGGGACAGAGGTGTAGCTTTGCATTCCAAAAAAACCTCTTTTCCAGAATCAACCTCTTGGCTAAATGTAAGCCTCTCTGTTCCCATTCTTGCAGTACCTGTTGGTTGTCATTAACATCTCAGCCACACAAGGAACCAGGTTTGCTATTTTGAAACCACAAGTCTGAATGCTTTTTTGATATCTCTGTTGCTAGACTTTTATTTTAAATATCACTGTTGTTATTTTCTAGCTACTACGTCATGGAGCAAGTCTAATTCTTGCTTCAAGGTGCAGACAAAACTTCAGTTGCATTTGCATGGGTCATTCCTAGGGTAAAAGTGGTGCTGGTGTTTCAGGTGTGTTTTGACATAGCAAGAGACTTGCATGACTTGCAGAAAGCTGCCTGCATTTCCAGTTTGGTACAGAGAGCCTGGAAATTACTATTACTGCCAGAAACATGCTTAGTACTGGCTAAGAGGAAAAAAAGCCTTTCCAAGTACAAGATATATACACTAAGCAGGGCGGCTTAAAGATCATGACGTACTGTATCAAAACTATTTGAATGTAGTATCAGAGTTCCTTGTTTAATACATTAAAAGTTCTTTTTCAACACCAGTCAGTTGCCAGCATCAGTATGGGTCTTATTCACTGTATTTGCTGCTATATATGGCTGCCTGGGAGCCAAAATGTCAGGTCAGCAATATCGTCATGGGCTTTTTAAAATACTTTGGGTATACTTAAATTCTGTTAGTACTGGAGATTATTGTCCTTGGGCTACCGTTCTAGGTAATGTGGAAAGATACGCTCTTATTTTGCATCACCCTCTAGCAGAGCTTGATTTAGGTGCTCTCTCCTAGTTGTCCTTTTGAGATTCAGTCTCTCCATGCTTCACACAGGAGACTGGAGTATACAGAGTCATTCTGTAGTGCTCCTCATTCCCATACTTGAAAATTTTAATGTACAATACAGACCTGAGCAGGACTTTAATCTTCACTGCTGTTACAGAGAACATGATTTCCAAGAATACTTTTCTGTATCCATTGCTCTGGATCTGTAGTTCTCAACCTCATAGTTAATTCACATAAATATAGAAGCATGGTCACCCAGGGTGATGTTATTTTCCTTAGATAGGTTTACTTAGGTAGGAATAATGACACAGTTTTGCAGTGAATTGCTGGGGGTCTTGCAGGGACTAGCTGGCTAGATGTTGGTAGCGTTCCCCTTTGTTTCCAGCTGGAAATAACAGCCTAGACAAGAGGTGGCTGAATGACTAAAGAATATCTATAATATATGGAAATTCTCAAATAGGATAGAGTGCTCCTGTTGGTTAAAATACATAGCTCTTCGCAAGCTTTATCCATGCAAGAAACTCTGCACTTGTGCGCAGCCTCTGACTGGAAGGTGAGTGTAAGAAAATTCCCAGTCCTGTCTCCAGCACCCAGTCCTTTCATAATTGGTCCAAACCTTTCCAAATTGCACAGTTCCCTCAGGAAGTCTCTCTTTCATTGCTTTGACAAAACATCTCATCACTAACAACTCCAGTTTGAGAAATAAACCTATGAATCGGTGTTTATGTTATTTAATTCATGTCATGTTCATTCCATAAAATGCCAGTTTTTCTCAAGGTGCCACAGTTTGATAAGTTAGATGTCTTGTATGATGTGACATCAACACAACCTGTGCAGTAAAAAACTGTGAGGAACTGTAGCTAACAACATATCCTGTAGAGATACTCATCAACCTGAATGGCTTATTTTCTCAAGTGCACAGAAAGGTTCACTTTGCTCCCCTTGTGCAGGGTAGGTCTTGATGTTTAGACTTCCAAGGTTCAGACTGGAAAAAGCATACTTAATATCATGTCCTAGTGGATGGAGTCTTCTAAATGCCTCTGTGAATCTGTGCATAAGGGAGTGAAGAAATAACAGAAGCCCTTTGTATAAACCAGGATGTTTCTTTAGCTTTCTTGTCCTGATGCTTTGCATCTTGAATTGCAGGCAATGAATTAATTGAAATATTATTTCTGGGAAAAACAGGAAAACAAGCTACGGGAGATAGAAAACACTTCCTCAACAAGTTGGTAAAAGAGATTGCAGAAGCTGTAATTTACACATTGTCTTGAGATATGTGCTTTAGCTTTGTTTCTCAGTATTAGTTATCCACCTATTGATTTCAGTTTTTCTGGAAGTGATTCTTGCTGTTTCTTCCACATTTACTTTATCATAGATGCAGTAATCTTTTGTTTGCTTAGAAATATGCTCTTTAAAATGCAAGATAAATCCAGAATTCAAATATTCCATATTCTTTCTGTGTGGAATGCTCTGAGCTGTATGATAGGTAAAGGAATCATAATATTCTGGGAAAAAAAAAATACCCATCTTTAAGAGTCTGGTTTCTTCTTATTGATTCATGCAAGCAGTGAGGACTATTGGCTGTGACACCTAAAAGCATGTACTACTTGTGTTCGGCGTGTCAATAGAAAACTCCATTAACATTTTTGAGATGCAAGTGTAGCATCATGTGAAAAAGTGCTTCAACAGTGATACAAACTAACAAGAAAGCACCTTTCTTCATCTTGATGGGTCCTATGCACTGGGTATTTTGATTCAACTGCTTGGAAAAAATTTCTGTGGCACTTTAACAAGCTCCATTTGTAGGTACAGTAAATTGCCATTTTCACACAGATTATTTAATAAAACATATCATAGCTTTACAGCTTTACAAGCATTAGGTTAGTAGCCCTTATTTCACCTTAGAAGGATGATTTAAGCACTACCCTGTTTGACTTGTGATACTGAAACAGTGGTAACATGAGATTTGCTGGAGGCCATGTCATCTGTCATCGCAGCCTCTCTGTGCGTACGCCACTGAACTGTGCTTGCTTAGTGTAAGAGGAGATATTTCTAAAACTGGAAATAGTTACTTGGTTCTGCTCAATTATAGCTTTGCAATGTACAACAACACCCAAATACAGTTGTTTGCAATGAACGTTGATGATAGCTTTCCATCTGAGGAATCTGCTCCCTGATGAGTGATGTGTAAAGAGAAAAACTGTAAGGGTGAGTTTATCTTGGCTTCTCATGCACTCCTGTTTTTATACCTTTTGCCCTTGCCTGGAACTTCTGTTTGGGGTTAGAAAAGTTCAAAAAATTTGCTAATGAGGAACTCAACAGACCAGCAAGGTTTGCCAAGGGGTTTTGTTCATTTGTTTATTAGGCAGGAGGGTGTGACATTGTCCCAAGATCCTAGTGTTGTTGACTTAGAAGTGTAGCTCCTCATTGACTCCAAAGGGTGAAGAACTTCAGCCTGCTCTTGGGAGAATCTGCTTCACAGGTGATGTTTGTAACCAAATGCCCAAACATGATGTCTGGGAGCATTTGGCTTGGCTGTACTGCAGCTGTAAAACACAGAGGACAGCAGGCCCTGCTTCAGTAATGGGATGTGAGATAAGGCAGATGCAAGGTCTCTGGGAGTGTGTATGTGCAAACATGTACATAAAACTCTATGTACAGATATATAACCTCCCCCCTCCAAATCAGAGAAACTGTATATTGCACAGAACAGTGTGCTCATACAGCTGGTGCGGGGGAGCTCCCGTGGCTGGTGCAGGGGTGCAGCTGGCTGCAGGGACGAGCAGGAGCTAGCCCCATCCTTGTGCACATGCCAAAACCGAGGGTGCTCAAACAGGCAACATTTTGTCTCCCCTGACAGTTTCTGTGGGATTGGTTAAATGCTTTGGTACTGCCCAGTCTGGGATCTGGGGAGCTGTAATTTATCTGCTTATTAAGCGGATGTTATTTAATATCAAACATATTCAAAATTATCCAAAAAGCAAATAATTTTGGATCACATGCACAGACTCAGCAACTTATTTGCATTCATTGCTATACAACATCTGAGAGTTTCTGCTTTTTTTCCCCTTGCATTCGGTTTATGGAAATGCACTGATTTTGTGGTGGCATTAAAATGACTTAGCAATATTATCATTATTTCAATGTCTTCTTCCACACTGAATTTTCTTTCTGGGGGAATGTGAGAGCACTGTGCCTTGTTTTCCTTCGGTGACTCTGGCGGTGATGCGCCTGGCTTTGCGGGGACCCCTCTGCTGCCCTTTCTTCCCCGGGTGTCCATTGTAGCAGGCTCATTCATGCATCCCTAAATTCAACGCGTGCAGCAAAACGCTGACTTCCAGGGGCAGGAAGGCCCTTCCTTCAACCACCCCGCTGGCTAGAAACACCGCATTTGTTTTATGCCCTTCACTGGAAATAGCTGAAGCCCAAGGAACATCGCCTGGCTTCCCACCTAGCTTGGGCGAGCCTCCCCCTGCTCCTGCGGTGGGGGGACAGCCCCTGGCTGGGCCCCCCGCCCCCCCCTGCCCCCTTAATCCCCCCGCCCGTGCGTTGCCCAGCCAACAGCCCAGACAAGCAGGTGATGCATTGACAGGGAGCAGATGGTCTCCCGCCGAGGTAAGCGGGGCTCAACAATGAAACCATATTGATCATATTGCTCCTTTTCTCTTCTTCGGCTTCAACTTCAGTCTTGAGGTTTTGCCGCTAATAACATCCTCCCCCCCCCTTGCCCTCCCTTCATCACAGCCTAGCAGCACTTCTCGGGAAAGAGGGGTCCTAGCCGTCACCCTGCCCACCCAGATCCAGCTCTATTTCCTCCCCAGCTGAAAAGCCCTCTGCAAGCAGGGGAAATCAAAGGGCGCCCAAAATTTCCCTCCTCTAGATGCAGCCACCTCCCTTTACCCCCAAGACCCGTTAACCCTGCCCGCCTGCACCCCTTTCCCTCCTGCCCTCTTTCCTATTCAGCATGAGGGTGAGGAGGCTGCCAGTACCCTTCTGCCTGCAGCTCCCACCCGACCCACTGAGGCACGGCACCCTTTGCCACCTCATTGTGCACCTCTCCCTTCCTCTTCGTCCTGAATCCTTAACCTTGTTTGTGTGCATGTGTGTAGAAAATAGATCGAGGAGATGACAAATTTGCTCCCACCTGCCGTGGGGGGAGAGCTTCAGACACCCCCTCTCCATTTGCTGTCCTGTCTGTCCTCTCCTATATCTGCCTGTGGCCACAACTCCTTCAGTCTGCTCAAACACATTTAAATGAAAGCAAAAGCTGATGCCTTTCAGTCCCTGTCCATGTCACTTCCTCTCCTGTCTGAACTCCCTTCTCCAACAGACAAGCAGCCAAAAATGTTCCAAATCTCTCCCTGCGCTCATTTCTCACCCCTTCTGTCTAAGCATGCACTGGCAGAAGCCCAAGAAGGATCCCTGGTGTTTGCGTTTTGCTCTTTCCATCATGTGTCCACCCTGGCTCCCCCTCAGATGCTGATGTACAGATAAATAAGAGAGAAAACCTGGGCCATCAGCCTGCCTGCCCCCCTCACTCCCGTCCCAAGTCACCAGCCTCAGCCCTGTATTCACTGCTGTGTGAAGATGCTAACACCAAGGGCTTGAGCACTGTTAGCCACTATTCACAATTTTAATACTAGCTTCATAGCTGTCACATAAATTCATTACCAACTTCAGGCTTAGAATGGCAAGAGGGAACTTAAAAAAAAGAAAAAGAAGGATCATGTAAGGAAAAAGAAAAAAGAAATCCCAAGGGCAGTTTGCTATGGTATCTGCACTTGTTTGCAGGTGGTTTTTGAAACTTTAACTACTGTAACTCCACACAGTGTTCTCTAAAGTAGCTGTCACGTTGTGGTGTTTTTTGTTTTTTTTTTTTAAATCTATTGCCCTGGCGCACACACACACTTTTTTTTTTTTTTTTTACAGTAGATAAAAATGCCTATAAAGGCTTCACCCCTCCCTTTTTTTTTCTGAGGGAGTAGAGGAAAAAAAAAAGCAAAGAAAAAGGCTTGTGAATGAATGCAAAACAATGCAGGGTCACAAAGCTGTCGCAACCAATGTCATAGTGGCGCTGCTGGGCAGGCTTACAGAGGACTTCTTGTTCCTTGATTTTTATGGTGATCGGTAGAACGCATGTAGTACTTTGCGAACAGGTTTAGGACAAGTGGCAAAGAAAAGGCTCCTCACAATAAACTCTTTTCTACAGCATCAGGAGCATTATGCCTGCAAACACCTGTGGTTTGCAAAGAGGGAGCTGTAAAGGACACACACAAAAAATATATATAAATAGAGGGGCGAGACATTGTTTTCGAGTTACACTGCATGCCACAGTTGCGCACAATGGTGGTTTTTTTAACTCATCTGAGACTATGGAGTTTAGAAAAGCCCCAGAAATATTACTGAATTCAAATGCCAGCATTTAGAGGATGCTGAGCTTGGGAAATGGAGAAATTAGATGAAAAGAGAAATGGAAAGATCAGCCTAGTAATCTGGCAGGGTATCAGTACTGCTCTGCAACGATGTGGCAGGAGCTAAGACTCTATTATTCCTTCTGAAGCGTGTCTCTAAAAAGGCCACCAAATCCCCACGCTCTGCGAAGCAAGGGCCTGTGCTGAAGTCCAAGGAGCATCCTTATACCACCCAGTCCAAGGGGGCCCAGTATTACAGGCTAGACTTCCTTGCCTAGGTACTAGAAACAAGTTAAATATGATTAGACTGTTAAAAAAACTTTTCTCTTCCTCTTTATTGTTGGAATAATAAAGAGAACCTATAAAAATACTCCTTGGCTTCACTGACTTCATGTTGATGAAGTAAACATCTCTGCACCCCAAGATTTCTCATTCTATTAAGTGTATTGTGAGTCAGGTCCCAAAAACTTCTTGGGGTAAACACCCCCATTCATTTCAGAATAGGCAGCTATTTTCTTTCAAAACCTGTAACAAAGGTGCTCATTAACATCCAGAAGAGCTTTGCCCAGGGAGAAACTTCTTCTCCCCCCAGAACAACTAAAGTTGCTCATTATTTCATAAAATTAAAATGTTGTATGAAGCAGACTTTCCTGCCATTTGAAAAAAATTAATATAACTTATTATGATGCTCTAGATCCTTGGGCCATTCCCCTTTTCTGTTCCCAATTTTTCCTTTTAGATGCAATTCCTTAAGACTTCACATTTCTCTCTGTATGTTTTGTTTGGTTCTTTTTTACTCTGGAGTCTTAAATTTACCAAAACCCGGTTTACTTCGGTAAATCATAAAAAGGCAACATTCCTTGTCTTGATTAGTTCTGCTGCTAAGAACTTTGTTTTAAAATAAAAAAAAGAGATGCCCCACTTACTCCCAGACTTCATCCTATCTCTTCCTACCTCTTTTCAATTATCAGTATAATTACGCATACAGCTTTGTTGATTTATTGAAATATTATATATTTGAACCAGAGAAGATTGTTGCATGTGTCACTTGGAAAATGATCTGATATTGTGGCTAGGGCATTAACCAAACACATGAAAATCAGAGTGCGGTCACCCATCTCTTGTATGACATTCAGTGCTTGGGACCATCATGTCTTGATTCATTTGGGAGTCTCCAGACTCAAGCATGACTTTTTAAACTGGTACACAAATAAATAAAGCAAGCAGGCTTTCGGATCACTTGAAATAGAGTTGCATTTCTGAGGGATCTACAAAAGTAAAGTGATGCTTGGTAGTTTAAGATCGCTAGCCGCAGATCTGCAGCTCCTCTGTACAACTTCCCTGTGAATTGGAATGAGTTGGGAGCTGCTATGATAAAGGAGGAACTGAACAATATGATCTACTTTGTTCTTAATAAATGAAATAATCTTCTCTGTTCCCCAAACAACTTGAATATGTTTTATTAAAAAGGGAGCTCTTTATTTTTTTTTTTTTAAGATAGGTTGAAGCTTTTCAGTTTTATCTAAGCACTCTGAAGATGCTTGCACAAGAAGAATTTAGTATGAAAACTCTACTGCTGCAATTTAACCTTGTAGGGGTCTGGCTTGTCCTATTTAACCTAAGTTCAAAGCACTGTCATTCAAAACATTGGTTCCTAGTGCAAAACTCTTGCTTTTATAAGTACTTCTCTCTTGTATTAAGATGACTGGAATAAATGTTTTTTAACTCCATAGACCTTAACTATAGAGTTGAAATCAAGAACAACAAATCTTTCTGTTGACCTCGCTGGGCTTTGGCTCACTTAAAACTTCAGTGAAATCGTTGTGCAGGGACATGCTACTCTGATTCTCTGAGTTTTTACCCCTTTCAACAAGTCTAATCACCACAGTACGTGTATTGCATCTAGGAGTTTCAAATCAAATGTTCGTGCATGTGCTCTTCTCCTGTTATGAATTAGATATGTTTATCTTAGAATTGGCAACTGCATTAAGTACCCAGAGCTAAACAGCAATCTGTTATCTTAGGTTAAGGATAACCAAATTTTTTTTGTTTGGGACAAGCTTTGGGATATTTTGTGAAAACTTGATTCTGACTGGGTGTACTGGTGATAACACTGTCACTCCTATACCTCAGCACTCAGCATCAGAATGGGGAAGGGGAGCTATTGCTGCTCCCAGTCTGTGTGGAGTTTTCCAGAACAGGGTTGTAAATAAATGATATTTACTTGCAAGTTTAAAGAAACTGCAGTGCCATGTGCAGTCAGGAATTTTAGCACCTTAATTATGTAACCAGTGAAACTGTGGTTCTCTGATTCCTCTTGAAATGCTGATGTGCATACCTGTCCTTTGTGATCACGAGGTTAAATAAGTTCATCATGACCAGCAGTGATTTACTAGAAGGGTGATATTTTGCCTGTAAGTACTTGAGACTGATAGCTTGATTGTGTGGGGTAGATCTGCTTTCTGTATGCTTTGCTAGTTGTCACTTGAGCATGGACTCAGATTAAGATATTTTCTTTGCCTTTGGATCTGTTCCAGACACTTTTTTGGACATCCTTGGATCATTCATCTTTCAGAAGTCCAAAGAGATGTATACTATGGCCTATTTTGGTCAACTTGAAGTTGATCAGACAATGAACCTCATATTCAAATGGGTATGGGCTAGGACAATTACAACATCATTAATTATTGCAATTTATCACTTTGTAAATCACTAGTTTGCAACATGATCCAGGAATGCTTTACAGCCCTGTATAGTTCTGTTAATACCAATCAAGTGTGAGATCATGAGGCCAAAACTTTTCAGGATTATCCATCTGTATACTTTCTTGTATAAATAGAATTACTGAAGTCGATGGGACTAGTTAGAAGTATAAAGCTATGCATGGAAGTGGTTGCAGCAGTGAACTCCTAATTTCCCTTTGTTCATTATGAATTGTTTGGCTTCAGACATGTATATTTATATACGTGCTTGTGCACATAAGCAAAGTTTATCTTCTCTTCCAGCAGTGCCAAAGTAGAACTTTCTTGACCATAAAGCAAAGAATGAGTCAAGGTTTTTGAAAATGGCTAAATACTATTATTCGTACTTTGTAATTTAGTTTTATAATTTCTATAGTCATGCTTTTTTGCAGTTCTCATTGGCTCTGGGGAGTTTGCTGACTGTGGAAAGACTATTCTGTTTGAGATAAAGTCTTCCTGACACTCAGAATATACCCTTTGACCTATATCCTCTATTTCTGCTTTCTCATATGCACCCTCTTCCTTTTGTTCATGGCAAGGAAACGGATTAAAGAGATAGCAGGCAGTGTGAATTTTCAGCTCTGACAGAGCCTTGAAGCATCATCAAATAAGATTATTACTTTGAGAAGGGCAAGCAGTGTGCTTGGCTCAGCAGCCTGACAGCATGTACTGACTTGTTCTTAAAGGTGCTCTCCTGGGCAAGAATTGCTACCACTGAGCTGAATTTATGTGAGTAAGGAGTGCTGGAGTGGATGCTACGGACTTATCCACTACATGGCTTTTGGATTCAAGCAGGTTTCTCTAACAGGGTTTGTAAGTAAACAGGGTTTCAACTTCCAAATGCTTGAAAATATAGCCCTGCCACATCCCTGGTAACTGCAGTCATTGGTTTCTGCACTGTGGCAGCAGACTGGTTGTGTGAAGTAAACTGAGGGACAGGATCCCAAGTTTCCTAATTGTTTCCTGACTGCACGGAGCAGGGAGCCTATAAAAGAGTTGGGATTAAATATGCATCTGAGTAAAACAAACAGGACCCGTTTATTGTACGCTGAAAGAGGCAGACTGGCTATAGATTCTGGCTTTCGCATTATTGTCACCATGCTACGAACACCATGGCTGCTTCCTTCGCGCTGACAATTGAAAACTCCAATATTCCATACCTTAAAAATCTAGTGTTATAGTTTGTTGCATGGTTTTCCACTCATTCATGTTGCTCCTCAGTAACTTAGCAATGACCAGTCAAGATATGCACACACCATATTGTTTTACGTGTTTGACTAGAACACTGACAGATTAATAGGAAGGGTAAATAGCCACGCACTCTGTGGTGGCTCAGTGTGGGCTGGCAGGATTGACTGCTGCTAGACTTTGTTGTATTTGCACAGAGGAAGCCGCAGCAAAAGCCTGCTGGGGCAAGGTGACGTGGGTCATGGGTATTTGTTTCTCATCTCTATAGAAAACAATTGTCCTCTCAATGGAAGACAGCTTTTGGAAACTATGTGGTTCCACTAGTGGGGAAGCATTTGTACTTCCAGAGCGCTAAATAAAATGCAGCTATAGAGTGGCAGATGCATTAAGTGTCCGCAATACACTGCATATCATACATGAGAGTTTGGGTTCATACACTGATAAATTATTTTCATCTATTTCTTTGACTTGCTCAGTTTAGAAGAAAAAGAGTATTGCTCAGATTTTCATTGATATTTTCCTGGCAATTTCTTTTGTGCTGAATACTGTTCTATGACATCAATTTAAGAAGAGCACAAGGGGCCACATTTGTCCATGAGATAACTACTTTGATTATTACAAAAGATCATTATTTTAACAATTGCTAGAGCACCACCTAGGAAGCTCATCTGAGACCACGTCTTTACAGAATTAGATACCATAAAACCACACAGTGATGCTGAGTGGTTTTATGCTATAAAGTGTTTATAAACTAGGCAAGCACCTAAAGTAGTATTTTTTTTCCCTTGTTTTCCAGTGGGTGGTGCATCACAAAGTCAGTTTTAGACAGGTCAGATACAGGTCTGAGGTCTAGAGTCAGGAGCATGGCTTCTTCAGCTGTGGATATGCTGGGAGGGCAAACTGAGGCACTCAGGTTCCTTGGGTAGATGGTCTTGGTGCCTCTCCAAGAGATGAAAGTCCCTGTGAAGTTCATGCGAACTTATATCGCCTGGATATATATTAGGTAGTTTAGGTGCTGCTAGTGGTGTTGCTGTGGCAGTACAGAGAGCTAGGGAGGCTGAAAAACTCCTTAGGAGGTTACCATGTGTTGATTTCCAGGCTGCCCCTCCTGCCCCCCCTCAGAGTACCTGAGCTCAGTGGTTGGCACTAGCTTGGGGGTCATCCCCACAGACTACAGCCATGTTATCAGACAAACCTGATGTCATTGCCAAAGGTCACACAGAGTTCCCTGCCCATGGCAATTTTAATCCACAGTTTCTGAAACTTGTGTCTTAACCTCCCTCCTTTCCTGAGTTATTGTTGAGGATAAACCAGGTTTTGCCATGAACTGCAAAGATGCAGGGCCTTCCCACTGTGTCTGACCACCACAGAGTGTTGATTACACAGTGTTAGAAACTTTCCTGAGTATAAAGGTTTCTGTAATGTTCACTCATGGGATGTCCTGCTGTCTATTTGGTTACTAGATGTGATTTTATTCTAGGTATGGTAGTGGCTGCATGCAGTGTGTGAAGAGCATCAGTCTCATGCAGTGTAGGCATATGCCTAATATAATATTGTTTTGTCTCACATTCATGCGGTTCATTTCCTTGAGGCAAAAAAAATACCAACCAAAGAACAGATGACTTGAAGTTAACACATTTTTGAATTCATGAGACTCACTTAAAATAATCTGTGGTGGCTAGAGAAACTATTCATTGCTTATGTATAATTCTCAATAATGTTGACAGCCCATAAGAAAATCAGTGTGGGAATCAATCCCCTATTGTTAAGATAATGTAAATACAGACAAGGAGAATTAACTCCAAAACAGGAGTAAAAAGGCAATTCCTGTCCCTCCTTCCTGCAGTCTGTTTTATCCTTTCTCTGCTCCAGTGTAATTATTTGCACTATAGCGAGGTGGCCGTAAAGTACTATCATCCTGAAAGCGCGGTGGCATGAACACGTTGCTGTGGGGCAAAGTGGTGTGTGAGCTTGCAGTAAATACCAGAGGGCTTGGCTTTCAGTGCAATCTGCAAAGGCTACTTTGCATCGCTTGCAGGGTAAAAGATCATGTGTGAGTGCTGTAGACAGTAATACGCTATATATATTTGAGCCCTAATTTGCCTCGCTGTATTTCTTTTGTAGAGATGTGATCTGATTTGTGATGTTTTACAGTAACTTTGTAGTGGCTGAAATGACTGGAGAAGACCTAAGGATCCAGACTGGGCCCCAGACTTTTTTTTTTTCTCCTCAAGTAGAATATTTGAATAGGTTAATGGCCACAATAAACCTGTGGACAGTCCAGAACCACATCATGATGTGACAGTGATTAGTTGCTGCTGTTTGGTAATGGAGACAAGACTCTCTTTTTCCCTCATTTACAACGACCTCGCCAGCTGTCACTGGATCTTTTCAGCATATGCAGAGACACTGTGAGGCCTCCATGTGATAGAAGAGGGCTCTGGTTTTTGGCCATAGTAAGTTTTACTGAAACTTCAAATGTGCATGGACTATATATATACCTATAGACTAAAAAATAATTTACATATATATAAAAATTCAGGCGGTGCAGTCATGGAGAAATTAAATATGTTGCTGCCCTAAGATTTGTTTTCTAAGGTTTCTGGGCTTGCAACAGATACATTCAACTTGTTCGACAGTAAAGGCACAACACAACTGCATTGTAAGGAATCTTTACTTTTATGCCTGGTATGCCAGACTGTGGAGTCGTAGACTCAAAAGGAGAAGTAACATAAATAAGAAACAGTGTCAAATATGAAGATGCCTGTAATCACTTCCCAACTCATACAGCTGGCAAAATACTGGAAACTCTCTGTAAGTTTTATGGTGTTTGGGAGCTTTTTAATTTGTTCAAAATGGAGACTCCCCTGCCTGTCTCTCAGCAGCTATTGCAATACCTTCTTCCTGATGTCTCCTTCCCACGGGGCACGTTCAGGCATCCCAGGAATGGGACAATGCAGGACACAAATGGCTTCAGGTATTTCTGGAATAACTAGCTCAGGTAGACGTCTTACCTTGGGAAAGGAAAATGCCCCAGTACCTATATTTTATGCTATATGGCTTTATGCATCGGCATTCACAGAGGTCTTTACAGAGGCTCTCCTTGAAATTAGGGCGTAGTTTCATGTTCCCTGTGAAGACTTTTGCTAGTAGGGCCTGGTGCTGGCCCACTGCACAAGGGATGGCATTTTCATCCCAAATATTTTAGTGTCTCAAATGACACAGTTCCTGCATGAAAAAGCTGTACAGAAACTGTTCTGGGCAAAGCACTGTCTTAAGCTTGAGTGAAGGAGTTACTGCTGTGACCTTAGAGCCCTAATAATTGTCCCTTTCAAAGTAGTTTACTATGGGGGTAAAAGGAAAGACTAGATATATGCGGCAACTGGGATGTAAGCAAATATATGGGATGTCTGAGAGTGTAAGGAAATTGGGCTCCTTAGAGAGGTCCTATCCTCACTTCCCCAGGGTGACTTTTGGCTGGCTGGATCTGTACAATGTGATTGAACAGATGCTTTTCGTTAGTATCCTGAATAATACATATCCTGAATAATAACCTGAATTATACATGGTGGGGTTCATCAACAGCTGTACATTTAGGATTGGTAAAGAATGGAAGTAAACAAAAGTTGTATCAAATGTTACTGTTATAATTCGACTTTCTTTACAGGTTGCCTGTTGTAAAGTTAACTGTTTTTAATGGACTTTATAAAGTATCGCCACTGGTTATTTCTGGAGAATCCATCCTATTTTACATTTTAGAGGCGTTGTTTTTGTGTTTGCAGAAACAGATAAGACAAAGTGGTACTGTCAAAGATATCACTGGGAGTTACGCACCCAGTCCCCACTTCAATAAAATTCTGCAGAAAGGATGTCTCCTGGTTCATATAAGTATATTGCCACATAGTACAATAAAAACAACCAAGCAGACATCAATTTACCTTCTTTAATGAACTCACAGCCAGCATCAATGAAGGCAGCAAGGAAGAGTACAACATGCTGCAGTACACATGCACAACGGCTGCTTTCTATGGTATGTTTAATAATTTAAGGCCAATAGAATACACTGATAGAGGCCAACTAGCTCTGGAAAACTGCAGGCAGACACTGGTTATTTATGAGCAGGACTAAATCCACAACATTAGTTTAATTAATGAATTATTTTTACTAATTTACTATTTTTGCATACTCCTTGCCAGGAAGAAGAGGAATGTAAAATTGCTGATTTCCTTTTCTTTCAAAGCAGTTGGAGGAGCAGGACATCCCGCAGTATATTTTGGTAGCACCATCCAGGCTTGCCTCAGCCCATATCAGAGGAGTCACTGTGTGGTGCAGGGGCTGAATTCTGACCCACTCAGTGAGAAAGGGGGCACAGGAGGGGATGCGAGCCTGGGTACTGGTGAGGGAGACGAAGGAGGGGTGTAAGAATAGGAATAAGCCTGTGTAGTAGGAATTAGCCCTGATCACCAGCACGGTTTGAAAGTTTCAGATTTGGGAAAGATGTATCTCACTTGAAAACAACTTTGGCATCTCCCAAATGCTATTAACAATGTGGGTGGTTAAACCCCCAAGGACTCGGTTCTGTTGCCTTTGCTAATTTTACTGCCAGAGTAGTCCCTCTTGCATGGTAATAAAAGCAGCAGAAAGAGGGCCTAGGATCTGGAGTTCCTTTCAAATATATGACAGAAAGACCTCTATAAAATGGATGGCACCTAAACGGTTCAACAATTAAACCTACAATTAAGATACAGACGAAATTTAGAATGCCAGAGCAGAAAGGCTGGAGGGTACACAAAAGGTATGTGAGTAAACCTGTCAGATAAGAAAGCCTTGCAGAGAGGAGGGACTGGCCTCACTGCAACATGAATTATTTGGCGGTGTTGTCACCCCTTTGCCCTGTTGGGAAATGTATATATGAACTCAGGTGCAAGCCTGTAGTTCTGGATCTTCATCACAGCCCCTGAGCCCTGCTGACAGCAAGCATGTCCCTGCTCATTCAGGCACACGGCCACTGCTTTGTGAGCTTGTCCTCTTTCCATAACTTACAGTCCCACTAGCTCTGGGTTTCATATAAATAGTCCTCAAGTCATTACCCAGACCTTTCTGTCAATACGATGATAAATGCTGACAGCACTTGTTACTGGAGCACTGGTTCTTTGAAGGCTAAAAGTAACCCCACTCTTCTCCTGCAGAGCAAACATTATTGATAGTTTTCTGCCACAGCAATTTGTACAAGTTCTGGAACAAAATCAAGGTTTGCTAAAGAGGGTGGGTTTCCAGTTCAGGAGATAATTTTTAGGACCTTTTATTTCTTGCAATATGCCCCTAAGTTGAGAGGCAGGACAGGCTGTTATTTTGGAGGACCTACTTGATAGCTACTGCCACTTATTGCTGCAGAGCTTCCCTGGTCTGCAAGAAGTGGGGTGGAGAAACCTGTGTGGTTAGGGGAAACTGTAGCTGTGGGGACTGAGGACTGAATTTTGGTTTCTGCGTGGAACTCACCCTGCTATTATTAATTGAAAATTTGTAGTCACAATATTGAATTTCATTCAGACTGAAATTTCATGGAAGCAAAGTTGCAATTAGGAAGTAATCTGGTTTTGTGGGTTTTTTTCCTTTTTTTTTTTTTTTTTTTGCAAAAAGTTTTGAGCTTTTGTGCTGTTTCTGAGCTGGTTAAGATATGTTTACTGGTGGATTTTAATATTTCTTTAGCTTTAAAATGCTCAAAAATAAAATTATAAAAAATCACCACATGGCACCATTCAGAATGTGTATAAAGACCAAGATACAAGATTTCCTTATTTGCTGTACCATGTTCTTCCAATGGTCTTTCAATGAACAGGAGGGCTCAGTTTTACTTGGCCATATTGTGGCTCACTGGCATTGTCTGGTGGCTGTGGAGACAGGAGTCAACTTATATGCTATCAGATTAGTTCCTGCAGAATTTAATTAAAGGAGTCTGTCTACACTAGCACTTTTTCTGCGTAGGGTTTAGCAAAACCCTTTGTTTATTGATTTTTCAGAGTATCCTTCAACAACAGCTAAGGTTTTAAAAGGCAGACATGAAGGAAGTTTCCACTGAGTTCAAAATCTCTTTTCAGAAAATGTGGAGATGAGCAAGCAGAATTGCAGACTCTATTTGCTTATCGTGCCCCAGCTTTTGCTGGGAAGAAGGACCTAGGACTCTGTACGTGTGAAAACCGTGACACTGAGCTAGCTACACATTTTCCCTCTCTTAAATTTCCACATGGAGGGTGTGCGTGGCCCTCCAGGATCAATTGCCTAAATGCCCAGTATGATGGCAGCCTGATGCCTCCCATGTCCAAGTCCCCCAGCTCCCCGCTGGTGGAAATGTGTCACGTACGAAGGAAAAGGAAAACACAAAGAACAATTATAGATCTTTGCCGGGTTTCTGATGCTGGAAAGACACAATCGAAATTTCTCATCCGACTGTCCCGAAGAGGGGAAAAACACTTATCGTAAAGATTCATGATCTGAGAGCCCGATAGGATCTGCCGTTTCCATAGAGCCGGGCCCTAGATTTCCCTTTAATGTAATTAAGCCTGAAGATTTATGAATACAACAGGCCAGAACTTGATCCATGTTCATTTTCAATTACTGCAGTGAAAGGCCTCCATCCAGATGTCTCTATTTACAGCATTCACACAGGCAGGACTGGGGGCCGGGGGGGGAGGGACCGCAAATTGTCACACTTGTTAATTCTTCACTGAGGACACTCAGCAGAGGTCTTGGCTTTGACCCCGCGACAAAAGGCAGGGGTCCGCTGGAGCAAGTGCATCAATGGTGAGGGGGCTGACCCGCCGACCTGCCAGGGTCACTCCCTCTGCTTTGTAGGTATTTGGGTAATAATGGGGGTTCATTCCTTATTTTTATTTCTGTTACAGTGCTGGGGCATGGAAAGAAAGAGAGGAGCTCTGATGTGAAAGACAAACATACATAATGAGAGGATCAAGCCTCCCCTGGCAACAGTAACGACTATGAAATGCTACAGGGGAAATACACAGTACTTAGTGACCCACATAATCAGGCCTATTTTAGCAGCATTGTTTTATTTTTATTTTGAAGACTTTTTTTTTTCTTTTTTTTCATGTTCTCAGATCCATAATTTAGTTTGACGAGCAATATTTGGGCATAGTGTCTTTTCTCTGTCACCAGACTTAGCCTGATGCCCTAGGTAGGCTTTTAGTCACGCACATGATGGCTGGTACAATACCGAGCGTTGTACTGTCTTTATGTATTTTTATTCCAGTTCCTCAAGGCTTCCGGCAGACTCATGCTAGACTCTTTTTTTTTCTCTTCAAAAATGCTTAAAGAAAAGTAACTGAAGTGTCACTGTACAAACTGTACCTTTCAGATATCCACACAGAGCTCAGTGCTTTGTTCGTCTTCGACAAAGCTAGTGAAACATTGTGTGTTCCTAAAAGCAGCAGTTTCTCTCTCATAATGGCGTTTCTATTTTCCCAGCACAAGGAACAAGGCTGTGGCAGTGCAATATTGTTTTCACTGAACTATAATTGCATGTCATAAATTAAAATATCTTCATTAGAGCAAACTCTTTACAAATTTTCCAAAAGGCTAGATTATTTCTTGAAATAGCAGAAAATGTTCCACACCATTAGCATTTCAAAGAGATTTATTTCTTTTGCCTTCTGAAGCTGTACCTTTTTGGCTTGCAGATAGGTTTAGAGGTTTTAAAGGGATTTGAGCACACTTTGCCAATGTGAAATTATGAGCAAAACCAGAAGCCCAAAGCATCCTCTCCACTTTCAGGCAGTGAATAAAAGCTGCGCAAATACTGCCCAGGAATGGCTGCTATATAAAACTATTTGGAAAAGAAAAACAAAAAGGGGGAATGAACAGCTGATGCTATCAAAAATGTCAATTTTTTTTTTTCACTTATCAGGATGAAATTGTGAAGTTCCTAAAAAAATAAAATTGAGAACAATCCTGGAAGAGTGGGTGCCACCAGTTAGGATAGTCATGTTGTAATCTGTGTAATACAAGGCTGAATCCTGTTCAGTTGGCTTCAGAGTTAGAATTTGAATGTGATTCATACTTGGTTATTGCTGTCACCATGAGCTATATTTTAGCTTTAGGCTTAAAACCTATTTGAGCTTTAGGCTCTCTTGTTTTTTAGCACAATTTCACCTGGCACTGCTAGGTGACTCTAGGTTTTGGTGAAACACATGTTTTTGCGGTGAGGCTCCTTGTTCTTATAGACAGACTGTAATCCTACCTGAGGGAGCAAGGCACAACCATCATTTCAGAGTCTCCACAGGGCGTGCAGTTCTTGACTGTTTTTTTTGGGACAGAGTCTTCTTGCCATGCTCCTGGTGTCCCACACCCTGCAGTCACTCTGAGGAAAGCCAAGGAAGGTGGCTGGAGGTTATGAGGGAGGACCTGCTAGTTCAAAAGACTGATCAATAATAAAGAGAAAAACAGATAAAAATATTTCAGTGAAAGAAAATTCAAGATTTTTGCTGTTGTTTGTGGCTAGGCTGAGAAGATCAGAATCCTCAATAGCAAAACTTGTGTTAAACTGATGCCAAACCATCATGGTAAAAGGGATGGAGGTGTTAGTAAGAAGGAATGAGAAGAGAAGCATCTTTCTTCTCATTAACCATCCGTGGGAAGGATTGAACTAATCCCAACTAGTCTTTCTGGCTATAACTGACAGTGTTCATAAGAAACAACCATGTTACTTCTACACAGAAAGACAAGGATTTATTTTAGGAACTAATAAGTGAAGTTGAAGGTATATGGCTTGATCTTGCTGCACTCATCTGTTCAATTCTTGCTTCTCTTATGGTCAGGAGAAACGATCAGCCAGTGATGGCAATGTTTTTCCATAACTTTTAATGACCTCTGATCATGTCTTACAGAGCACCCTGTGCTGGCCTACTGGGAACTGGGGCAATGGAGAGCATTTCGGAAAACCCCACCTCCAATGGCCTGTGATTAACATTGCAAGTGTACACAAGTTTTGTAAGTATACACTTGTGGTTTCCGTGCCATCTTGCTCAGTTGGTGCTTGTATTTTGTTTTGTTCTGCAGAAGTCATTCTGAACAGACTTTGTGAATTTTTATTTAATGTAACAATAGCAATTCCATAATTATAATTATTTCTGATTAAAAAGTTTTGACAAATATGACAGAAGAGACCCATAATTTGAATGAAATTGTAATATGAACATGCTGTAAAAGAAGGTGGATGTATGCTAATTATAAGATTTGTTTTACTAGAGAATACTTTAACTTGACATTATTTAACATTATAATTAAACGTGATTACATCTTGAATATAGTAAGTAAAAAGCATACAAAATTCACCTTTCTTCCTTCAGGGAGAAGAGGCTTTCTCTCTCAAGCAGGGAGCTGAGGCAGTGCAGTTCAAGCTCCTGTTTGATGGAGGAGGGATTTGAAGCCCACAGTGTAGACCACAGCTAGCAAATTGTACAGCATTGTTGAAACAGCCCAGGGGCTGCTCTTTTCCCAAGATTCACTTGTGTTAATATTCAAACAGAAGTTTTCTACCAGATTCTCACAGAAGGACAGCCTTGCTGAGGTCGATAGAGATGTGCTGACTTAAATCAGTCATTATTGTTTCTTCTTCTGCAGGTAACAATGGTCTCTCATCCCAGGACTTCACAATATATGTTCCAAGTTCTGATATGCAAAAAGTTGCATATTTGCTTATTAGGGACTGAACATGAAGTATCACTATATTGTAATTGTAAGAAATAAATACTTTGTGGAATCTTATAATCTTCTTTTCATGACCTACTGAGACACTTCTGACTTATTTTTATACTATTTAGGCACCTTTCCAAAGTTTTTATTCTGAAATATATTGCTCCAGTGCACTTGAATTTTAAATGCTGTGGTAAGTAATGCAGTCAGTTTTCTCTAACCCTGCACTTGGCAGATGGGGAGAAGTTCTGCTGAGGCATGGTTTTCAGGGTCAAACATTCAAAAGCAACAGAGTTTGAAAAAAGAGCTTGTAATTTGGGTGAAACTTAGTGGAAAAATGACATGGTGGGTGCACATATCCTTTGCAAGTTCAAATCCAAAGCTGCTGGGTCCGTAATTTCATCTCTTCCTTACACAGTTGAATTTGCCACTTGGCAAAATGACCTGAGGTGATGTAAGCTGCTTTATTAACAAGACGTAACCCTCCCTTTTCCCCCATACTCTGTTGAATTCTGCTCCAAGGATGACTGAGTTCATCCTAGATAATCTCAGCAAAGAGATCTGGTTGCTTTACTCTTCTTGGAAAGATAGTGTAAAGGCCTGATGGTGGTAAGAAATTATGATTTACTGCCAGCACCTCTGACTAATGTCAGTACACAGTCTATTTTCCAAGTGTTCCTCTTTCTTTATTAACCACAAACAGTAATGGTATCTTGAACTTTCATATACTGGACAATTTTGATCTTCCACAAAATATTAGTTTCTTCTTATTGTTATTTATCCTTTAAGCAACTAGCCTTTATGCCTGTAATCACAATTATTTGCTTTTGTCAGGCCTCAAGAGTGTACATTCCTCCTTTAGTTTATAATTTACAAGATGAGCTCATCCCCTTGCTGAAAATCCCTAAGGAAAACCACTTGGCTGCCATTGGCACCGTGTGGATAATATTCAGGTGCGTATTTATTTATTTTTCCCACTGTACCATGCCTCTTCCTGAAGATTTTGAATGCTATGCCTTGAGCTGCAGCACAGAAGGTTAGGATACATTTATGAAATCCTTTGAAGTGCCAGCAAAAACACTTGTTTCGCTTTCTTAAAGAAATAAGACCAAGTAATCTACTATGCAAGGTATAAATTACTTCCTATTGCAGGGAAGACGAAAGATGCGTTATTTTCAGAGGGACAAGAAAAATCTTAAACTGAACAGCTTGGTCACTTGTTTCAGAAAAATATTTTGAAGCAATTCATATTAAAGAACTCAACTTTAAATGAGGTGAGTGTGAGCTTGAAGATCTTACTCACTGGCTCAAAGTCTCCTGAAGGCTTTCCCTTAAATATTTTTTTCTGACTTAGATGAGATGTGCTTGTTTTTTTATTTTTTTTTCCGAAATGTGTTTTTTATTAAAAACACCTGATACTGCAGGTAGAACCACAAGTACTCCCATTTGCATTTTGTGCTGTTAATGTAAAATAATTGCTGTCTTGATGATGGTTTTAGCTTGTTCTCTGAACAGGGCCAGGAGTCTGTTGTCACGTTGGTGTGTTTTAGATACCAGTGCTCCCTCCAATATTCAGTTGTTTTATGAAACTAAGAGATAGAAAATTAAAGTAATTAAAGTTGAAAATCCCCAATGCAACTTCATTTTAACTGAGATGCTTCTGATCACTTGTATTTTGTTTTTCTTCTTGCAGGTTTGATAAATGAGGTGCTTGCCACACCAGTTTAAATTTTGAACTGCATGTTTTGCTATGAGATTTCAGACGAAGTTTATTTTCTGCCTAGGTAACAAATCCAAATGTGGCACTTGCCTGTGTATTTTACTGAATTATGTGGAACAAGCTGAGGACAAGCACAGGAGACCATACTCAGTTAAAGTATATGCTGTGGTATCCCAGTGCGTTACTAGGGAAAACAAATATTGTACTCCTTGTCATTTGGATTTGTCTGGAAGTGAAACCAGAAGCTTGGCATTTAGACATGAATAACTGCCTGTATGATTTCCATTATCTTTAGTTGACCTAAGATTGCTTTACTTTAGAAAGCAATTGCTTTATGTATTGATTAAAGCCTCATGACTACAGTATTTCAACAGAGGAGAAAATTCAAGCAGAGGCAAGAACAGGATTGATTGCTGCTACAGAATACTAACAGTAGTTTGTGTCTTTTCATCTCTGGTAACTTTAATCTTGGAACTGGTTTTCTAATTGTGATTCACTTTAAAATGTATGCTTCTGAACTGCAAAGGTTGGCTTGCTTCTGGAATTGATAAAGTCATTGGTAATAATTTTGCACATCAGTATAGTACAGAGATATGCCTTCTTGGAAGACCAACTGCATTTTCTAGAGAGTAATTCACCTGGCAAACAAAAGTGCCAATACTTTGCCACTAAAGGGATTACTGAGAAAAAACCCCAGGGCCCTGACATAACATATCTAACTTTCTGCTCTGTGTTGTTTAGCATGGTAATGACCTGAGATTCACTACTACAGACACCTAGAAAATATAAAAGGTATTTTCTGTATTTAATGAGGTTAGAAATGAAGGCAATATTCACAGTATGAGTACACTGTATTCCTAATGTACCTAGAATTGTTCTGATTTCAGTGGGAGATTTTGCAGTATTACAGCAAATTATCCTTCTGTCTCCTGACCTCTCCTCAAACCAAAATGAATGTGACCTAAAAGGGGGTAGAATCATCTCTCTTTCTTTTGGTGAATGGCTCAACTGCTAAGAACAAAGAGGGTTTAGCAGCTAGGATGGTGTTTGTGGTGACTGTGGTCTCAGGCTCCCTCTCTGGGCTGAGAGTGCCCTGCTCCAAGCCCCTCCACCTCTGTCCTGGCTTTAAAAGCAGAGCTGAGTCTTTCACGTTTTAGAAAGCAGATTAGTGGGCTTGGAGAAGGAGAGAGGCTGAGATTGATTTTGAGCAAATTGCTGGGAGCAGTCCTGGCTCCACTGAAGCCAGTGAGAGTTTTGCCATGGACTTGGATAGGGTCAGGATTTTGTATGATGGGGGATCTATCAGCAAGGCCATGGATGCCATCCCATACTGGAGGAAGCTGCTGAACAGTTTCCTATGATGGAAACATTCAACACAAGGCAATTTGCTGGGCTGGAATGAGACAGACAAATACTCAAAGTCATGGGGGACTGCAGCTGAAGAGATTGGAGATAGTTTTAAAAAAAACCAACCCACCGTCCAACTTGCATCTTCTTGGACAATTACAGAAATGCTGGCTCCTAGTGTCTAAAGTTCTTGCACTGTAAAATGATTAAACAAAATCTGAAGGTTGGACAACTCCATTTTACCTTATCATCACTAAAAGGATAACTAAATTTGGGAGGCAATCTCATTAATATTAATGGAAGTGCTTTAAACATATTATGAGGGTGGCAGTGTAATAATAGATGTTCTGAAATCTTTGGAATTACACAGGCTATTCCCTTGGGCACTTCAGGTCAAATTCTGTCTCTTCTGTGCATTTGAGTAATCTCAGGGACTGTAGCACACATTTACTGTGACCAAAGTAACCTGGAGGAGGATCCTGAGAGTGTTGTCTCAACCTCCTCAGTAGTTTTGCTCGCTGTGTTGGTGGTTTAAGTATGGATTTGTACATCTATGATGATAGCTCTTCTATATAGTGGCTTGGAGAAATATTGAGAGTACATTATATATTCAACATGGATCTGTAGCCTGAATTATCTTCCATTTTTAGAGTCAGTTGTTTGACTTAACAGTGGTGTGTTTGGCAGGCTCCATAAGGTAATACTAAATTTAAAAAAAACGCACATCTGTCAGCTCTTGACAGCGATGAATCTTAAGTAGGTTTGCAAGTTATTTATGGGTATCAAAGTGATGTTCCTATTGTAGATCAAGAGCCATAGTGTGCTTCCCCTCTCTCCTGCTTTCCCCCTTGCAGTGCTGTAAATCTAACTTCTGCCCATCCTATTGTTTGAAGAAAAGCAGCCATATTGTGCTGATTGCTATTAAATTAAAGCAGAAAGGGGGGGAAACAAATGCGGAAGCCAATCTTACCAGCAGGGATACCACTATCTTTTATTTTGCCTTTTGGGGGTCACAAAGTCATGGCAGGCAGCTGACCTCTGATAACCTTTTCAGTGCCACAGCATGCAGTTTCTTTCGGAAGAACTTAATTAAACACAACTGAAGTTCCTGGCTAACATTTGTTCCTGAAAAGAGTCGTCTTTGATTGGTGTTTTCTGCTGAGGGGACAACAGAGATGCTGCTTTTGTTCCGAGGAGAAAAGTTAGCATATGTTAGTTAAGGATTTGTGGTTTCCTATAGTGGTGCTGGGTCTTTCTGAAGATTCACCGGGGTTCTCAGCTAGCACTGAAGCACCACAGCAGTGGAGGAGAAGCACACTGAGCAACTTTAAAACACGCTTTAAATGAGACTACTCCTACTTATTGAGGGCAACGTGTAGTTTGGTCCAAGGTAAATAAAATTTTATTCTCCCTGCGAAGTTGATGGTGTACCTCTGGTAGTCCATGTCTTTGATAATGAACCATGCAGTATGGAACAGGTATCCACCAAAGCTTGACTGTGAGCCTGAGCAAGACGAGATTTCTTCAGTTCTTCTGTTGTGAAAATGTGCTTGCAACACAGGAGAGAATAAGTATGGTATAGGATATAAATTCAGAACACTGATTGAATTTAGAGAGCACCTGCCAGGTGAAGTGTGTAAAGCTCTTTTAATTGCAGAAATATCTTGATATAAGTCATCTTCTGTATGCTTTTTCTTAATTTGAATATTGGCATTTTGTAAGGGGAATCAGTAGCAGAATGTTTGACTGGAGAGAAAGCCTGTTAATGACTCTTGGAAATGGAGCTGGGTTCTGTATGTGGTGCTTGCTTGAAGCTCTTTGAAACAGGAAACATTACTGACAGGTGCGTTGGTCTAATTCAGAATGTGTGAGCATCTCTATGAGTCTCTGATGGAGGCAAACTTAAAATCTTAGCTTTACTGTACTAGCAACAGGTAGAGGGAAAACCTTTCCTTTTCTCAGCAGCAGGGCTGGGAGTTGGAAGCACCTAGGTCCCTGGTGTGGGCAGGAAAGAAGGTCCAGCTCTCTGCCAGGAGGATTGATGTCCTGGGCAGGAAAGAAGGTCCAGCTCTCTGCCAGGAGGATTGATGTCCTGACGGAGGAGCAGCTCTCATCAGCTGCTACCTGCTGCCATAGCACAAGGGGCTCTCAATTTGCAGTGTCTCACTTTGTTTCCTGGGTCAAACGGTATGTCTTCTCTAACAGCTGAGGTCCTGCTCTGCTGGCAATCCTTTCTCACTGGGACAGGAGCTCCCTGTGACCTCTTAGGGCAGACAGGAGCAGGGGAGCAGCTCGTGCACTTGTGGGTGTTCCTGGGTGTTGCCGTGGGAGGTGAAGTGGTGTTGCTTCACTGAGAGCAGTGGGACGGGGTGTGGGAAGAGATTGGGGAAAGGAATACAGTATGCCAGAGGAGACCCCTTCTGCTTTGCTAAAGAGAGACCTGCCTTAGCAATTCCCAGCTAAGCAAAAATTTTCCCATTATTTGCTCTTCAGTCTTCTCTTTCCTCCCTTTGCCCCTGATCTTTGATACTGTATGTCTTAATCTTGCAAGAGAGATGTGTGGACGATGCTTGCTGAGGCTGCGTCGCCTTCCTCAGAGTTAATATGTCTCTCTGCAGGCAAAGGGTACAGAAAGCATCTGTTTTCAGGGCTGGGGCTGCACGGAGCTGAAATGATGCAGACAAAATTGCCTGGAAAGATCAGGTTACTAACTCATTAGAGGGAATGTGTCCTGGTAACTGTAAAATGAGCTTCCATATTCCCTCATTTCTAGCATCTGATTTGCTAGGTGGTTTCGTTTATTAGCATACGTTCAAGTGTGTGGGCACTTGTATGGCTCTTTCTTTAAGAAACAAAAACATTAACCCTCTAGTACACCACCTGTTTGCACTTCATTGTCAACTGTGAGGGGTTATTTTATTGGCTTCATTGTTTCACTTTTCATTAACTTTTTTCTTTATTAACATGCAGGCTGCAATCCGATTTCTTTTTGCTAGAAATGGACTTTGTTTGTCATTAATACCATACTTCTGGCTGTATTTCTTTATTTAAAAGAAATAAAGCTTTTCTTTTATATCTAGTCTTTATATCTACCCTTGGTCTGTGTCTCTGTCCTAGTGGCTTTCCAAATGTACTTGATTTAGCTTTTCAATATGTAATTAATGCCAAACAAGTTAATTGCTTTACAAGTGTCCAAAATTCCCTCGTTTCATTTCTATTCATTTATCAACCTTCATTATACAGCCACTGTTCCACATAAACACAAATGATTGTTAATGAATGCCTAATGTCGTATTCATTAGAAAATCAGGTTAATGGCTAGTAATGAATATCTGAGCTAGTTGTTACTTTCAAGTATGTTTTTTTTCCCTTGTTGATTACAATACTTTAATCTACAAAGAAATCATACCTGTGTGTTAGACTAACTGAAACATGATGAGGTTAAACCTTTGCAAAAGCCCACAGCCATTCCTATATCGCAGGTGCTTTCTGTTTAGGTGGAATGCTGAAGATATTTGACAAAGACAGACAACCTGTAAACGATAGTTTATCCTCAGTTTGTGATTAATCTACTTAGGGGGACTACTCATGGTCTTAAAACCATTTCAGGCTAGTCAAGGTGACAAAGATCATTCCTAGATGCCTTTCTACAGTCATAAGAGATTTGATTGTGCAGGATTAATATCTGTAGCTGGCACATACTGAGACATATAGTAATTCTAATGAGTAGCATATTTCTCATTGTGGGAGTATGTGGTGCAAACTCTAATGGTTCCACTTAATTTTGCAAGCCATTAAGGTTCAAGACAGGTGAGCAGGCAAACTGAAAGCAGTGATAAGTTTTATACTAGCTAAACTTTGACAAGATAGTACTATTTCACATACATCTATATATCCATGAGCTGTTACAGATGAATGGGAATGAGCAGGTTTTACGTTATTTAGGCCTCAGATCCCCAGCTGCTGTATACTGTCTCACCCCATGAGAATGATCTGCCCCTATGAACTTCTAAAGTAGCATTGGAAGAATATATCTGTATGGCTGCAACCCCTGCTGATGCTGTGTGGAGGTTTTCTTGGAAGTGATCTGCTTCAGGGTAGTTTTGGGCATGGAAATACAGTTCTGCAATGAATGTTCAATAGGACCTGAGACCTTCAGAAAATGTGCTTTGGGAAAGACCTTCTTTGAATCAGAGGTAAAACTGGGTCCTGACTTTTTCTGCAGTTCACATTTCACTTAAACTTATCCCACAGTGTATATGGGACTCTGCCCTGACCAAATTGCTTTCTAGCTAACAGCATTCTTTTTTCTGTACCAGAGGTACTGCATTTTAATTGTTATTCTCTATAACTGTTGCATGTTATGTTAATTCATTAACATGGTTGGAATCTCCCACCCCAGTTGTGGCTTCACTTTGATGGATAAAGCAATTCCTAGATGTTGGCTGCAGTGAAATGTTTTAAAATATTGTATTTTGACTTACAAGAGTTCAGTAATCCTGACTGTGCTAGATTATCCAAATGCAAATGTGTATATGTGCATGCGTGTGTATTGTCTTTTCGCAGATATTTAGAGATAAGTAACATTGAATAATATCTCTTGCCTTGCTTTGTAAGGCTCTGCCTGCCAAAAAGATTTGGCTATTTGAAGTTTTATGTCTAGAATAACTAGGCTATATTTCATATTTTGTTTCATAAAGTGTTGGCTCATCTTTGTTTGCTATGGCTTCTGCCATGGTAACATGAAGGCCTGGAGATCCTAGGAGCATTGAGCTGGAGCTATAGCTCTTCTGAGGGCTCAAGAAACAAAATATCTTCTATTGTTTGCATTGATATCCATCAACAGCCTTCCTGTTTTGCCTTATTAGACCTTTAAGGGACTTACCAAATATATTGAACAATAATGGTGATGAACATGGTCCTGCTGGACACCCCAAGCACAATGGTTCTTTACAGTTATAAAGAAATTACTCCTTATTGGTAGCTAAACCTTGAAAAAACACATTTGCCCTAATTATAAATGGTGTGAAAACGAGTCCCCAAAGTGAGTGTGTAGACTGCTGTTTGTCAGACATTGCAGATAATTTTTTTTTTTTTAAAAAAGCACAATACATTTAAAATGTAATTGACTCCTTATAATGTTCCTGTCAAACAGATTACAATGTGAAATAAGAAGAGAAAATTTATACAATGAAAGACAATAAATTGTATTTATTACTTAATGAAAGTATTTAAGTGTCAGTGCTGCATCAGAGAACATTATCTGCTCTCAGTTAATGTTGGTAGCTTGGTACTTACCATGATCAGGATTAGGGTCCTATATCAGCATAACAGCTAAGTGTGTGTTATGTATACTGTTTGATCTCTAGCATGAGTAATTAACAGTGCTTATGGTCAGAATGATTCTCAAGGGTATAAGTCATATGTTGAAAGTCGAATATGTGCTGTGGGATTTTTCTGAATCATTTCTACTGACATCCCAGACTTCATCAGCCCCGTCTCTGTCTGCTCAGCACTTTGCATGACTGAGCTTTAATGAAAGTGTCAAAATGTAGGCATGTGCTGGGGTTGCTCATTAGGCAAAGACAGCTGAAATGGCTGCTAGACACAGTATGGAAGAGCGTTACGGTACCTCCAGGCAAGTCTTTTGTGGGTGGCTTTAGAACACACATGTATGGTGGGTTCCTGGGTTTGGCCTGGAAAGGGAAAGGTAAGCAATTAATATTGACATATTAATACTGACATTAATACTGAGTTTTAACCTACTATGAGAATAATAGTGAGTTAAGTTCCAGGTATCTGATTTTACTTATTTATGATTATTTTGAGCGAGTCAGCAATGTCAGCCAATATATGATGGAGAAATCTCATGCTTTATCTTTCCATTGGACTTGGGGAGTGGAAATGGCCGTTCAGGCAGTCTGGTTTTAAATGGTGTCTAGCCCTCGATGATTTCATTTCTAGTAAATTATCAGTTGAGTATTTGATTTCAGAAACTGTTTACTGGTGTGACATGTACAGAGCTGAGAAGCCAACCAAGGAAATCTGATAATGACAGATCACCCTGCCATGCTGCACATGAGGCAAGACTAAAATGTGAGCTAAAATTTCTGTTGTGCCACCTGAGAGTCTCCTTAGATCTGTTATACCTTTGAAATCTCTTCTAGAAGCAGTGTGCTCAGTCTGCAGAAAACAGAATAAAAATGAACTAAACTACTTTTTAAATACATTGCAGGCTGTCCCTTATTACACAGCCCATGTGAGCGGAGTATCTTGGGTTGGAGGTGTTTACTGCTGTGTTGTACGTACAGTTTCACAACTGCTGTGTTGCATTCAGTAACGCTTTGTGTGCTTTGCTCTATTAGCACCAGCACTCCGTTCATAGAGGGTTGTCTGGCTCTTTGGTGCTCTTCACTGACAGCCATCCTGCACACAAATAAGGATGGCTTATATTTTTGACCCTCTCATTCTGCTGCAAGGAGGAGAAAGACCCCCAGCAGCAAAAAGTGTAACCTGCAGACTGTAGACATCAGACATGCTTGGAAAACCAGTGTCATTGATGGCAGCTGGTGGGGGCAGGTAAAGGTGAGATACCAGGGCACCTGGAAGTCCTGCACTGAGGGACAGAGCTGGGCATGTAGCACAGGGAACTCATGGAATAGCACAGCTCACCTCTGCTAGATGAGCCAGACCTACAAGCTGACAGCAAGCAAACATCCAACAGGAAACACCATCCTAGACGTCTCTTTTCCACCCACAAAGTTAACTAATTTTTAGCTCTTTTTAATAAGTGCTATAGCCACATCAGTAGTGTACAGCATATCCAAAATTCTCATCATAACTGTGAGAGATGTTTTTGCTTATTTTTTGTGTATACTTAATTTCTTGTGTAGTTTTTAGAAATTTCTGTTCTGAACAGGCTTGGAGCAAGTGTTCTCGTGCTGTTGGATAGCTCTTGATCTTCTGACTGATTAAATAATCCCTTTTCCACACACAAGGATTATAAAGCAACATGAAACAACAACAAATAAAACCTCGCTTGGTGTAATCTTTAGTACTATTTCTAGTACTATCACCTTTTGCAGTTATTGTGCTATTCAGATGACTGTGAAGAATATTTTAGGAATACATAGATGTTGAAGCATTGATTTTATTATTCATCTGCTGTGTAAGAATCAAAATCAGCTTTATAGGTGCAATTTTCTCTTCACTAGAGGTACAAAGCACAAAAATTACAAGAATAATTTCATCTTTCTCTTTCAAATAAAAATAAATAGATGAGTTCATCAAGGAAATTGCTGACCTGTTATATTTTTTCTTTCATTTGCTAATGATCCTCTTTTTCAGTGAATGAAGCTTGAGCCTGGTGATTTTTCCTGCAATGTGTACATGTATATCTGGTAAATTAATGTCAGTGTGCTGGGGAAGATGGTAGCCATAGGCCAGGGCTTTCCGTTGCCATGGATCCATTGCAGAGCTCTCTGATTGTAGCTTGTTAGGGCTTTGTTTAAACAAGTAGGAACTGGGGAAAAAAAAAAAGGTTTTCAGCTATTTCTGTCATTTACATTTTAACTGTTCTAATTGTCCTAATTTCCTTCCTATTTACGATGAATGGTTAGTGGAGTAAGCCTTCAGTGGTGACCACTGCACTCTTCAAACTCAGGCCACACACTCTGTCCATGTTTTTTTCCCTGTGCTGTTCTGGCATGGAAAGGATTTAGCCTGCCTCTGTCTGCCTGTGGGAGACAACATGCTGTACATATAGACTCATCACCTGTAAAATAGTGTGTGAGAACTGACAGCACTTTGAGCATTAGTTTTAGAAAATAGTGCTCAATTACTCCATGCTCTCTGATTTGGTCAACCGGGGCACTTACTTGAATTCACCAGTGTTTTAAATAGAGAAATACACCCTTTAATATTTTCCATTGCTGTTTGTATTGAGACCAGGTTTATGCTGCACACAGGTTGCTGTGTATGAAGGAAGACCAGTGACCTACTCTGAGCACAGCAATGGGTACCTGCTTGTGCTGCAACTGCTGCTGTTGTGCCAGTGTCGGGGACAGATGTGGTGACAAAGTGTCAGTGGGCATCTGGCCTTGTACAAACAGTAATAAAACGTCTGTGTCTGAACATGTCCCCCAGCATGGCCTTCCTGTGGGGTCTGCAGTGAAAGATGGAAAATGTGTGAAATTCTGCAAGGGTCTGAAGAATCCCATTTTTGGTATGTAGTCTGCTGCTGAACTCCACCTCCACCACAGGACATGTGTTATCTCTGTGTATTTCCTCTGTGTCCAAGTCAGCTACGCCTGTGCAGAAGTGTTTCCCATCTCTTTCTACAGACCTTCTCCTGTCTGAACAGAGAATTACTGTGTATCAGAAGAGCTGCCAGACCTTGTGTTCATTGCAGTTAAAGTCCTTTTTACCCTACTAAATGAAGAAAATTTAAGGTGATTTTGAGTGATGTACACCCAGTTTACTTTTACTTTAAAATCCTTTTTTACTCATGAAGTGGGTGTATTTGCTTTAATGGAGATGAATCCAGCTTGTTTCTAAATTTGAGAGCAGTATTTTACCCTGAGTATGAGTATCGCAACTTTGCTTTGGCTGGAGATGTTTAAAGTTGTTACACTTAGAAGCAGTATTTAGTAATGGTCCTGAGATAAGGTTGATAATTATTATCCACTGACTACACATAATGATATAATTAATAACAGTGCTAATAATAAAAGCCAATTTATTGGCTGGCATTTATTTATTCAAGTCTGTGTGAACTGGGAAGTGGGACGCAATCTCTTTCTCCTTTCTTTTGTTCAGCTGTAACACGCAGCTCACTCAATGACAGCATCTAAACTTTTTAAGCTGCGTGTAACCCAAAAGACTCAGGTTAGCCACAGAAAGTGGTCCCAACACTGTAAAAGGAAAAGACAGGATTAGAGCTACAGTTACCCCATTTTCTTCCTCTTTTCTCATGACAGTTCCAAACTGTAGTCACATTCTGCATTTCTTCAGCCATGAGGTTTTTGGGGCAGAGACTGCCAGAAAATAAGGCTGGTGGAGCAGCTGATGAAACATCACAAAAGATGCTATTCTACTACCTTTTGCAAACATTACTCTTAACATTATTTTTGATGGCGCAGAGGCAGTAGTTGTTCCTGGCCTCTTGGTTTTGGTGTTCCTTCAGTTTGGCCACAGACCTTCCTCCCTGCCTGTGTAGTCTATTTAAGCTGTGATGTTTTGGGGGCAGGAACTTGTCACTTGTTTTCTGTGCAATGCTGCGCATGGTAGATCTCAGTTGTTCTTGACCCTCAATCTGTACAGTTATAAAAATCATAGTCACAAAGATGACAATCTTGTCTGAGAGGGAGAAGAAAGGAGGTGGACTGATCAAGTTTAGCCTAAGGAATTATCTAGTCAACATAGTCAACATTTGCCTATATAAATCTAAATCACTATTCTAGTGGGCTCATGCTTTTATGTGGCCAACGTATGGAAGATTCCCCACTTGTCTTTCTGTCGGCATATATTTCTTTCCTCTGCAATACAAATAATCCAAGTGTTTGTGGCAGCTTCTTCACACTGCATTTTCTTCTGATCTAAATGGCTCTTAAAGCAAAACACATCATTTTTGTCTTCCCCTCCAGATGTCAGGGCACACAAAAGTAAAGTACACAGTCTTGCAGCATTGAAGTGTTCAATGTTCAATAAGGTGTGAAGTTCAGTAAGGCCAAGTGCAAAGTCCTGCACAAGGGCTGGGGCAATCCCAAGCACAAATACAGGTTGGGTGATGAAGGGATTGAGAGCAGCCCTGTGGAGATGGACTTGGGGGTATTAGTGAATGGAAAACTGAATATGAGCTGACAATGTGTGCTCACAGCCCGGAAAGTCAGCCATATCCTGGGCTGCATCAAAAGAAGCATGACCAGTAGGTTGAGGGAAGTGATTTTTCCCCCTCTGCTCTGGTGAGACCCCACCTGGAGTACTGTGTTCAGCTCTGGGATCTCCAACATAAGGAAGACATAGACCTGTTAGAGCAAGTTCAGAGGAGGCCACAAAGATGATCAGGGGTCTGGAGCACTTCTATGAAGACAGACTGAATTGGGGTTGTTCAGCCTAGAGAAGAGAAAGCTCTGGAGAGACTTTATAGCAGCCTTCTAGTACTAAAGGAGGCCTACCAGAAAGCCAGAGGGACTTTTTACACAGACGTGTAGTGATAGGACAAGGAGTAATGGTTTTCAACTGAAAGAGAGTAGATTTAGATTAGATGTAGGGAAGAAATTTATTTACTGTGAGGGTGGTGAGGCACTGGCACAGGTTGCCCAGAGGAGTTGTGGCTGCCCCCTCCCTGGAAGTGTTCAAGGCCAGGTTGGACGGGGCTTTGAGCAACTTGGTTTGGTGGAAGGTGTCCCTGCCCATGGCAGGGGGGTTGGAACTAAATGATCTTTAAGGTCCCTTCCAACTCAACCCATCCCATTCTGTGATTCAGTGAATGCTAGATGCTATGATTTTTGCTACTGGAGTCAGCAGTGGGTGTGTACAGAGGTCTGCAGGGCTTACCCTCAATAATTCAAGTCCTGGCGCTCTAACAGCAGTACACAGTAATTTCTCTCTGGTCAAGGTACATGGGAGCTTGCAGACTCTTGGTGTACTTCTCCATAACGCAGCAGCACGGGAACATCACTCCGACTGTCTGCAGAGCTGCAGGGAAGTTGCTGGTCCCCGATGGGCAAAACCTGCGGGTTTTGGTGCAAGTTCTGACCCTGGAAAGGGAAGAGGGGAGTCAGGCGGTGCGCGTGTGCCTATGGCGATATAGATATACTGGTAATACCCCCTAGTGGAGACACATGGTCTGTCAGCGAGACGGGGGGTTGCCGGCAAATTTAACGGCCAACTTGAACAGCTTCGGGACAGCTTTATCAAGTAACTGTATGGCTGCTGTAGGGTTGTGTATGGGAAAGATTTTACTAGTACATTTGCACTTGTGAGAGAATGGAACATATTTCTGAGACTCCTAGCCACTGTTATGAGGCAGGAGAGCTGTGTAGGGTAGACCAATATTTTGCTACATCGTTCTTAGTGTTATACATTTACATGGGGCTAAAGCATTTAAGTAATTTGCACTATTGCATAACTGCACAATATAGAGGCTGTTAGCACCTTTTTTTTTTTTTTTTTTTTTTTAAACTTGTGTTTTCCTGATGACTGCAGGTAGCAGAGGTGAGAATTTGTTGTGTGCTATTTCTTGCTGCTATTACTCTGCTTCTCTGCAAACTCCATGGGAATGCTGAAATTTCTGCTGGTGAAATAGAAAGAGGTATATGGGAATTCAGCTGAATAAATAAAGTAAATAAGTGAACAACACCAAAACTTTCCTTTTCTAAGTCATTTGCATGTGGAAAGTTGCATGGTATTTCACCAAGATTTATAGCAATGTTATACTGGGATGATTGGATATTTTCCAGTAATTATTACTCTGGCAAATCTTCTAACTCTGTTATAAACCATATTGATTTTAGTAGGAACAGAACTAAGACATGTTTCTCTTCTATGATGTCTCTCTTTTGTTATGAGATAGTATTAGTGGCATGGAGGAGCCTCAAGAAAGGGCCAGTACACATGAACCAAAAAATCTCTAGTCTCTGCCTTGAATAATTTATCACTTAAGTAAAGGATATTACTTCAGATTGGAATATGTTATGTTAGAGGAAGAAAATATGTGGGAGATCTATGTTATTTTGCTTCTTGAGCAATTTTGCAAGTTATCTTTCACTCACAAAAGCTATGTGAGAAATCATTTATTTAATAATGCAATAGACATAATTTTGATATTATTTTACAAGATTATCAGTGTTGCAATAGGGAAGCATTTTAACATCAATTAGCCCAGCGATTACATTGTTTTTTTAAAAAAATGGAAATCAAACTGCTGTGGGTATTGCAGAATCAAAAATAATAGAAGAGCAATGCTGATCCTTTAGTATCAATACTTAACATATCAATGCTTACACTGTAATTAGCCTTTAGATCTGATTACCCGGTTAAGAGAGAAAGGTTTCCATGACTTTGGATTTTGGAAGGTTTTTGTATGCAAAGACCAACATTTACTTCTGTTTGTATCATTTTGTTTTGCACACAACTGGAAAGGATATAAAGTATAATCTGGTTGTCCACACCCTAAGATAGTTCAGTGGTCTAGAAGTTTGCTTTCCGGGGTTGAAGTACCCAGGATTCAGTTGGGACCTGGTGTAATTTTGCTGACTTCTGAGGAGTGGCTCTAGATTTACACCTCTGTAAACGACAAGTTTAATTAGGCCTGTTGTGTTGCCTGCTTAAATTCCTATGGGCTCAACTTTTTAAATTGCTTCCTAGGGTTTTAGTCAAGCTCAGATAGGGTGGCATTTAAAGAAAATGCTTAATGTTGGCTTAACGCTACTTCCTTTGAAATTAAGTGGAAATTTTGAAAATCCCATCAGCGCTGTCTGATTGCTGAAGCCAACATGATTAATTATGCATAAGTGCATTGACACACTAGGTGCAGCATCTTAAATTTGTGTGTATGTAACATAAAACCAGGAGCCAAGGTTACTTTCTGAACAGTGAAGTAGCTATGTCAGGTTAAGATGTATTGATTAAGACGCTGCTGAATGACACAACAGCACATTGGTGGAGTGGCTCTGGAGTGATGAGCTCGTGGATGGCTTGTTTACTCTCTGTGGAAAGCTTCTCTTCAAGGGAAAATCACACCTCTAAAGATAAAATGATAGGAAATTGCAGTTTAGGATTGTGTGAGGCTATTATATATTATAAGGTGTGAGGGGGATAAACGGTGGGGAACAAGAGGCACGGTGGCAGAACTGCGTAATCTTCCCTCCAGGTATAAGCAACTTAATTCACCTACCAGGCAGGTCCTCTGAGGCACTCTCATTCACGGTTGTTCTCTGGAGGGAGTTATTTTGGCTGTGATCTGAAAGACAGCCAGCCTGCAAGGTACCAGCCTGCTAGCGGTTCACATGGTTTTATCACAGATTTCTGGAGTTTGGTTTTGTGTTATTTTTATTAAGAACTACAGGACAAACCCCAGATCCTTGAAACTAAAGGACATTGGCAAATAGCAGTAAGACATTTGTCTATTTTCATTTGCCATTTTGTAAGGGACTCCTTTTTCCCCTAGAATTTGTCAAGCTCAGACAAAGTATGAAGAAATTAATCTGCAGTGATTTTTTTATTTTTTATTTTTAAAAGCTATTAGGAAATAAAATGGTGAGTAGAAGAGGAAGGGCCATTCAGCTTTTACTGGAGCAGCTATGTTGTTTGCCCTGAATCCCTGTGTTCTGGGGCAGAGCAGTTGTGGCCATGAGCTAAACGGATGGGCAGAAATGTGGGACCATCCCTCTCCTGTGGGCAGTGCATTGTCCTGGTCTCCCCATCCCTCTCCAGAGACATGCTGGGGCTGGGCCGTGGTTGCTGCCTTGGGGAGCTCATGGTGCAGGACCAAGCGTGGGAAGACAGTGCCAGGAGGCAAGGACACGGGGGAGGCAGCGCTTAGCACGCCACAGTTACTGTAGCAAAAATTGTGAAACTAACTGCAATATATGATTCAGACCAAGACACAAAAATAGCCGCAAATATATCTTTTTGTATATAAAATCCTAAAGGATTAGTAAACCATGTTTTGTATGATGCCAGCTGTAGAGAGAAAAATGCATTAAGTTCTCCTGGTGTTTTTCTTTCTCTGTGTACAAAGGTATGTTTTCTCTCACAAGAACAGTCTAAATATCCCATTAATGCCTTATGTGTAATATTAGCAAAACCCTTTCAAGATAGATTACAGTATTTTGATTCGTTACTCATCAGTATGTATAATTATCGTTTAACAATGTTATGAAGGACTGATGAAGGGAAGCAGGTGTTTAAACATGTGGTACCAGTAGTTTGACACAGCATTTAATTCTCTTTATTTGCGCTTTTTAAAGACATTCATTCAAGGAGGGAAAACAATGAGGCACTATATAGTCATGAGTGTTTGCAAGAGAAAGAAAAAAGATGTTTAGTCAATTTTTGGAGCAAGTATTTTTTAATTAGTAAGGGTGAAGTTTTTAATGGTAGTACAACATTTTATAAAGATAGTGAAGGTAATGAGGAAGAAATTGGTATTCTTAGATGGGCTTCGGACCCATAAAATGTTTCTGGGTATCAGGGTAATGAAAAGTACAGCTTGGTCCTGAAAAGCCAAGTATGATTTTTGAAGTCTACACACTGGAGGGTGCCACTGACAGGAGGTGGCTACCAGAGCCACAAGAAGGGCCAGCGTGGCCCCAAGGGTGATGCCTGCCCTGCATGCCCCACGCCAGGCTTATCTGTGTCCATTGCCTCTGAGGGAGTCAGTATCCCTGCTGGAGGACACCAAGGGAAAGAGTCACCTCTTCAGAGCTTTATGTGTCAGAAGTTGGAACCTTCAGGACCAAAGAGTACTGTGAACTTCTGCCCAACCACCTCCTTGAATGAGAAAACTCCCATTTACCTCCAGGTAATGTTTCTGGGAAGAAGTGCTTGAAAACCGCCATGGTTATGAGCTAACCCTTAGCAGTAGCAGTAGTCTCCCTGGCCATTGCAGTCTGTCTTCTCATATTTATTATTATTTTGCTAAAAAGTTTTAATTAATATAGGTTAACAGAGCCTTTGAAAATAATCTTTATTTGGGTTAAAAATATGTGCTTTTTTATTTCCTCTCAGCAGATTTTTATCTAGTGTCCAAAATAAGCCAAAAATTAACTATTTTGCCTTCTGAAACAGCAGTTTTTCTATGGAGGTCTCGCAGGCACTTGTGTAGCCAGAGTACGCTGTTTGAAACAATTCCATAATGCAGCAGTGCCAGCACTGAGCTTCCTTTGAACAGCAATGTAGCACATGTGGCTGTTTTGTCTTTGTGGCAGACAGACTGAAGTCTTACAAGGTGATTCAGGACACCTATACTTAGTTTTTTGCTCTGCTTTATTGTGAAAGATCAGTTTCAACATTCTGGGTGAGTATGGTGTTAATGCTGCAGGCTGAGAGTTCTTCTAGGGGAGACTTTCCTGCCTATTGATGGAGGAGAGGTAGGTGCCTCCAGAGAGGCACATTCAGCCATGTCTCCCAGTCCTGTTGCTACTCTGGTGATTTCATATCTCTTTTTTATCACTCTCCAATTAATATTCATCTGGTTTTGTGGTGCTTCACTTGCTCTGTTTCTGAAGAACCATCTCTGCATGAAAGAAACACAAACCCAATGACTGCCCTTCTGAGAGGCAGAAGGATTTTTGCATTAGCAATTGTGCTATTGACATTATGACTTGCTTTACAGGTGTCAAATCTATGCCCTACCTTATGGTGAAAGTAATTGTACATGATCCTAATGATCCCTGTCAGCCATAAAATGCACATATAAAAAATAAACATAAGATGGTGTTTTGAGATTACACCTGTGTTTCTCTTTGCCTGATAATTTTGTTTTCCTTGCACGATATTCTGTTATTTAAGAAAATGGTGACTTTTTAAAATTACTTACTTTATGGGCAACCTTAGTATTTATTTTTCTCTATTTACCCTGTCTGCTAATTGCTGTTACATGTCATTAACAGGGAGGCTAGAATTATTGCACCTGCTGACTTTTTTCTTTCATTTCTCATTGATCATCTTGTTCAGATTAGTTCTCAGCATGCTTGACAGGTATGGAAATCTTCCATCTTGCTTGTGCTTTGCTTTTACTAGGCAAATTTATTTTTTATTTCAAGGGTAATGCTTATGGTGAACCATATCACAACTTTGAGCAGGTGTGACTGTATATACTGAATCAGGCCCTGGGCAGAGCCAGTTCAGAGATCCTGTGTCAGCTCTTACCGTTTGTCTTGCAGACTCACCTTGCCTACCTTTTAGCATGACAGACAACCTGAGCAATGTGTTATTCTGTTTAGCAGTCAGTCCCTTTAGCTTTCAATGAGTTCAGTGTGAATCCCCTAAGGGTGAGGCTGTAAGGCTGTAATATTCTTTGGGTTAGGGTCTCCCCCTGGTCTGCCCCTGACAGAAGTAAAATGAAGTAAATATATGTGTAGGCTATCTGCATTCTATAAATGTTCCCTAGCTGTTAAGGACTTTTCCTTGTTAATATGGGTATCAAATGCTTTCATTGGGGAACTTCTTAGCTCTGCACCTGTGGTTGGCTTGCTTTTCCCCTCTAACATACATCGTGCCTAAAACAAGCCTTTCAGCTACCCAAAAGCACTATACAGAATTTGCATGCAGAGATGGCTGTGTAAATGTCCACTCCTGTAAAGGCTGTATTTGAGTTAAAGAAGGGGTTTGGGGATAAATACAGGTGGTCAGCAATGACTTTGCCCAAAGGACCTACCCCCTGTCTCACCAGGTGGCTGGTGCTTGGGGCTTGGCAGATCTGTGCTAACATTTTGCTGAATTGCCTTCTATTTTTCATGGCAATTTGAAGACTTAAGAGCCTATTCCTGCAGACCTCAGCATTGGTAGCCAGCCTGTTATTTGTCAGTGGGGTAGGTAGGCACTTGCTGATGCTTGGGCACAGACATCACCCCTGAAAGTTCCTGGGGCACATGTCCAGGAGGTGCTCACCAGATGGTCGTTTTAGGGGAGGGGCTGCTGCAATTTCGAGCATCCAAATCAGGTCCCTGTTCTGAATCCTCTGCCAGAGTTGTCTCTCTCTTTTGGTTTATATCATAGGGAGTTTAGGGAGCCTCCTTATTTAGGCAGCTAAATATGCACCCTGCTTCTTAATCTCCTGAGGTTTCTGTCAAAGACACGTGTGTTGTGGGACCCCAGCAGTGATGACGTGGCTTCCAGCTTCCTCCCTAGGGTGTCCTGCTGCCTGCAGTGCGAGCACTGCCCGTGCCTGCTGTGCTGCCTGCTACTCCCGGCCAAGGGGCTTTTCCTTCCCCCCAGTACCTTCCAGCCTGCTGAAGACAGTGAGTATAAGTTCAGCCCCTTCCTTCAGATGACCTCCGCTATGTTGTACAATAAGAAGTTATCAGGGTGCAGAGCTCATTTGGCACGTCATGTCAGTATTGTGATACCCAGAAAAACACCAGCTTTTGTGATGAAGTATTACTGTTTTGTCAGAGGGCTCCAACACTTAAAAGTTAACCAGGCTGACTTCAGTGGGAGCAGAGGGCTTTGGGCACCCTGCAGACACTCAGCCCAAAGACCAGATCCTGCAGCAATGGGCTTGATGTCGTTTTAATATGGCTTTTGTGTCTTCATAAAAAAATGTAACTTCTGGTGTGAGTTGCATGAGAGTTGATGTTTAACTTTTTGGCCTTTAAGAAATTATAGTTTGACATTAAGTTTAACTTTCCTGGCTAATGAAATTATCATGATGGAGCAGCCCAAGTAAATAATAAATACAATAACTCTTCTTTGCCTGTTGTGTGCTTTTACTATTCATAATTTTTAGGACCATAGATATTAGATACACTTACGTAAGACTTAACGAACAGTAATTATCTTTTGGCTAAAGAAAAAGCCCAAACGAATGCTAAGCTGCATTATCGCTTGGCTTCTGACATGAGCTGATAATCAGATTTTCTTGCTTAAATCCATGGTGCTTGAACAATGCTACCCACTGTCTGTCCTTCCCGATATTACCCTTAATTAGAAAGAACAGAAACACAAATCTGAATTATTTCAAAATCTGGTTTCCATGGTCAGTGGTTGGAAGGGCTTAACTTTATTACAAATAAACCTGGCTTTATTTACTAATGAAATCTGAAATGCTAGGCCTGTAATAGTAGATAGTCTAATAGTATGGTGTTTACATGCTGAAAAATCTTGTGTGGGCAAAGTATTTTGTAATAAATCGTTAAGTAATTGAATTATGATTCTTTTATCCAATTAATAAAGCAGAAAAGGAGACCCCTAGGAAGCCCTATACCATAGTCTAGGGCAAGCAATGACACATTGTTCTCTACCCTTTCTCTTTGTATGTAAGACTTTTTTATAAGATGCATTTGGCGAATGCCTGTTTCTGTCTTTCCATACATTTGAGATTCCGATTTGTCTTTTTCCTAACCCTTTGTATCTACTGGCTCCTTGTTTCTGAACACTTGACACAGTAAAAACTTTTTCATTTTTTATGTAGCTGGGGAAATAATTGTATTTAGTTCTTTTTATGTGGTTAGAGGGTTGGAAGCCCCTTTTTCACCACTAAATAAAATCTTTTAATTTGCAGTGATAACTTTTATTCTCTATAGAACACCAGAAAGGTTATTTTATGCTACCTGATCTCTTATTCCACTCTGATATAATTGCAAATCTGCTTCCATAGTTACCGTTGTGGTAAAACGTAACTTCAGCAAAATGTAACTTTGAATCTACCAAAACCAGAAGAGTACATAAATAATTTGTTTAGTACATGCTTTTTTTGCATAGCATATATATATATGTAGCACTTGTTAATGTACCAGCATACATACAAATCTTATATCAATAGCTGGAGTTTTCTGCAGTGGTTTCAAGCTATCTTTCTTTTCTAGTAAAATACTGTACATCTTCAATAGATATTTTGTGCATAATAAATAGTTATTTAAGAGAAAAGCCAGGAAGAAAACTGCAGTGTTCTTGGCAAGCCAACAATTGAAAAGTACAGGTGCTAGGAGTGGGTATAGGCCTAAAGTAAATAGTTAGGGTTTTTTTTTTTAATCAAAAGAAGGTACCTTTCATTCTGAGAAATTTATTTCTTTTAAATATTTGCAATCCACAACCGATAGCACATAACGCCACTTTTCTTTCTTCCTTGACAAAGGGAATAGCTTGTGGTAACAAGCAGATGCTTGAGTGGGCTGTGTGGCATGAGGTGTACCATCAGCCAAGAAAATCAATATTTACTGTTCTAGTATCTCTGTGGTGTGTGAGTTTGCCTTGTTTAAAAGGAGGATTGTGTATAATATATAAGGCCTTGCCTTTAGTTAATCAAAAGAGGGATATTATTGAAAAGGGCACGTTCTCTACAATGAGTCACACTTAACCCTCCATGTCCTATAGTCCCAGTCTGTTAATTTATTATGCAAAAAAAAATCAAAGCAAAATCAGCTGAATGGTTAGATCTGAGAGGTACTTGCAGTCATTCTCTTCTTTTAAAAGTATTTGTTGGGACATAATAAATATGCTTAATAACAATGGTAAAAACAATACTTGTTGACTAGCAGGGTGAGTCCCCAGCCCCCAGCAGAGACCCCCAGACCGCTGCCTCATCACAGTTTGCGAGAGCGCGGTTCTCCTGGCAAGAATTGCAGCAGGGGCTGGCGGAGGATGCATCAAACCCACGGTACGGAGAAGTGCTGAAATACAGGTCTATGCACTACTTGGGGAAATAAACTTTTGCCCTCAAGGAAACATTTGCAATGAATAATACAGTTATGAAATCTCAGAAACAGTTTCCCAGTAATAATGGTTTACTTTTTGAGATTACATTTTACTGGAAAGACTCCGATCTCTGTTTTGCATTGATTTCCCCCCTGCTCTTTTCACTCTACCTTATGAAAAGAGAGTTTAATCCATTGTGATAAATTCTCATGCTACCTTTTCCTGCACTGAGCCTTTCATGCGTGATTGTTTAACCCATAGTGGGGGAGTATAAACAAGGAAAACAGATGCTAGAGATGGCTACAGAGAAGCTATGAAGTTTGCAGGCCAATTTGGTGAAATAGAAAGGTACTTAGGGAATGGAAATTATCGTTCATTTCACTGTTCAGCTTTGCTCTTCTCTCTCTTCTTCCACAGTTTATTAGGCAGATGCTGTTTATGATGCCACACTAACTTCTGTTTATGGGTTTCAGTTCAGTCTACTTTGTAAAACTCTTGATCATGTGGAAGGCTCTCAAATGTGTCAGAAACTATGAGTGCTGCTTATACTTTCATGAAAAAATGGAGTGTCAGAGTGTAGTAAGAGTTCCTAAGTCAGCCCCCTTGTTGTTTCTCACTGCACTCAGTTTTGTCTTCTTTACCAGGATTGCAGGATTTGGGAATCCAGAAGGGAAGAGGGAGTCAGTGTACAACTAAAGTGTGGAAATATTTTTGAACTTGTTACGCACAGAGGGAATGAGAGCCTGAGGAGAAGGATGCTAAAGGACCATGTTCAGTCTCCCAGGAGCTTGGAAGCTGTGTTACCCCAAGTCCTGAGCCTGGCTTAAAGACCAGGACTTGGCTTTGGAGGCTGGTAGGGGGATGTCTCCCACTGAGCTACTTCTTCCTGCTAACATCCCATGAGCCTCACCCCCTGATGCTGCCTCAACCTCTTCCCTTGGCTTTTCATGGGGTTCACAAGTGCCCAGGGTGAATACTGTAGAGCTGCCATGTATAATATAGATAAGAAATTGATTTCAGTCATTGATGGCTCTCTTGACAGCTGGTGGGTTGAGCAGCATGGAGTGATGCAAGGGGAGGTGGAGTGCCAGGCTGGTGTGCCCAGGGGACTGGCCGGGCTCACAAATGCTCACCTGGGTCCTGAAGCTGTGGGGAAGGACTCGGTGAGAGCTGTGGCAGGCACAGGAGGACAGACATGCCAAGTTAAATGCACTGTTACTGTGCATCAGACAAACATTAGTTCTGCATAAACCAAAACATATTCTCCAGTAGTCATCATGCTGTGATGTTTAGTCCGTCTTTGTGTAGTTCCTGGGAGTCTCTGGGCCCTATCTTGCCCAGTTTCTGCTGCTTAGCCTTAAAAAGCCCACCTTAAAAAATGAAAATGAAGTCACTGATTGAAAATGAATGTGAGAAACCGAGAAGTGAAGATGAATGAAAAAAACCTGTCTAAGTTTCAAACTGTATCAAAGCTATATATATATATATATATATATCTATCTTCCTTCTCTTTACAAACTCTTCATCTTCATATGCCTGGAATTAAAAAAGACAGATTATGCTGGAAAATACTTCCTACACCTCCGCTTCAGTGCTCTTGCTCTGGGGTAGCAGGACGGTGTCTCATACAACTTGCTCAGAGATGTGTTGAATGTCACTCATGTCTCACTTACACAGTTCTGACAGAGGAGGAGCCTTCGCTGTCTGGCCCCAGACTTGCAGCACCTTTGAGGATGTTGTGTGGTCCTGGGCTCAGCACCAAGCTGCAGGGCTTTCCACCTAAACAGGGGAATGAAACCGAGGGGGGATGTGGGGTGGTGTGGTGTTCCCCTTCTCAGAAGAATATGTGCAAACATCCAGGTAATAAATTCGTGTTTTCAGTCAAGGGAGGCTTAGGATATGTTATAATTGTGGTGCTTTGCTGTTTGTCTGTTTTTAAGAAGCAAATAGAATACCAAAGAGAAGTTCATATGTGTGCTGGTAATGTGGGTACACAAATGCAAATTCTACTCAAAAACATTCAGTGTTTAGTGTCTAATAGAACTCAAAGTGAAGAGGAGTCATTTGCTATAACTACACTTGTACAATAAAATTATTCTTGCATTGCATGTGGTAGTATCATCTTGTGACATAGACCTACAGTAGAATGAGACTACATGCCCTTTTTATGCTAAAATTTTAAATTTCAACAATCGTGAATGGATAAAAAAATCATATGGCAATGAATTCTTCTTTCTTGCTTATTATTAGCAGCATAAATGCATCACGTGTTGCTTATTGAATTATTTTCTTGCTACCCTTGTCTTTTTCAACAATGATGGTTTTAATTTGCTTAAGCATGCCAGTACATTCTTTCATGCTAAGAAGAACTATTTCAAGTATCTGGCTTAATCTTGCCCATAGTCCAGAACAGGTTACCTGGTGGATGGCAGTAGCATTGGAGCAGAGCAATCCAATTTCCTTTTAAAGAGTTTTCAAGAGTGGAGAGGCTGCTGTATTTCCCCCAGGCCAACTGTCCCAACAGCTACGTCATCCTCAGCACTTTATATTTTTCTATGTCCACCTTTCCACTTTTGGGTAATACTGTGCATTTATTGATCCATTTTCAAGATAATTTTTGCAGATAGGAATTTTGGCCTTTCTCTCCTGACATGTTGCAGTCCATAGGTGAGAAAGCTTTCAATGTGGTTTCTTGTTTCCATACAACACAAAATTCCACTTTTTTCAAGATGAACTGGAAGTGCACCAGAAACATGTCATACTGATTTCCATGAATACCATATTCTGTGTCTTGGAAAGAGCCATGACGACACCTCGGCATGTAGAACCTACTTAAGAATATTGCCTTGAGTTGTTAGGACTCAGCAGGAGGGACTATGTAACCTTTTAGCTTACCCTGAAAAGCAGAAGGTCCAGTTTGTTCCTTCCCAGTAGTCTAGGGTCAAATGTTTGCTCAGTGGGGAGCAAGACATTTTCTGTATAGTCTCCAGCTTCAAAGGAGAATTGGTGTGAGGCCAAATGCCAAGTGCTTTGGAAATATCTCCCAATAGACTAAGGGCTACAGTTTATCTCAAATTATTGCTAAGAGAGGGTGGAGATTCATCACAGGGAGTCTTGATAAGAAGCTCAAATTTAGGAACTGCTTCAAACCCTTAACAGTAGGTGTTTGGAAAGATATGCTGAGAATAGAGGAGAGGGGATTTCTCTGGATTTTTGTCTTCTAGACTTAGAGAGGTGAGAATTTTCTGAAATGTATTTTGAAAGTGATGGAGGAAGTGTGACCTAGGCATGTAATTTCCAGCAATATATGGGGCAAAATCAAAATATGTCTTTGTGTTAGGTTGCAAGATTGTTTGGCACTAATTCATAATGTATTTAAATGTTCTCAGACCGCATCTGTGTATAGGTTGCTAGTTGAATGTCTGACATAGAGGACTGACATAAACAGATATGAAGAATAGTTGATTCATGGGCATCAAAAAGAATATTGGGAAAATAGACATGTTGGAGCATTCGGAGTGTTTTTCAAATTTTTACTTGGATTAACTTCACCCTATGTGAGTGTGTGAATAAATTGTAGTTCCTAGAATAAGAAGGAAAATATTTTATTGATGTATTGATCGTCAGATATTGTTGCTGCAATTTTTAATCTTTATTCATTACTATAAAGTATGGACATCCTACTCTTAAAGTTGCATGCTATTATCAGTGACTGAAGGCAACAAGAACACATTGCCAAATTTTTACTATTCAGGTTTAATTTTTCCATATTTGCTGTCAGCCTCAGGCAGAATCTTTTCAACAGTTTCAGCTGCAACAGTGATGCTACTTCTAAGACGAGTGCCAGGGAGACAACTGGGGACATGTTCAGGTAGTCTCTTATTACAGCTGAGAAGCACAGAGGAGGCTGAAGATGCTGCACACCCACAGTGGCAATGTAGGACAGTTACAGAGCTTTGGATCAGTTGCTGCTCCTCTACACTAGCTGAGACCTGGTCACTCCTTGGCCAAAGTTGCCTTCCTCCCTTTCACCACAAACCACCCAAAGGCACAGCATTTCTTGTAGTCATGTGTGCCTGGCATTTATGCATTATTATTTAGAGAATTAACAGAATTGCTCCTCTCAGTTTGGGCTGGTCAAGTTAGCCTTTGTCTTTGAAAGCATGTGTTTCTTTCCCTTGTTCTGAGCATAGGAAGGAGGAAAGTTGGCTAATTTCCCAATAAAAAGTTCACCTTGATTAAAACTAACAAGATTAGAGGGTAGTAGGGAGAAGCTAAATCCAAGTGGTAGGAGAGAAGCAAATCACAAGAGAAAGAAGAGGGTATAAGGAAGTCTGTGAGTAAAATTCAGAAATAGAGATAGAGACTATTGATGACTTTTGTAGATGGCAAGGAAAAATTTAGACACTGCTATTGGAAATGAGCTGCCACAGTACTGGATAGAGTTTATAAACTCTTGCATGCTTCTGCTTAGATGTTTAACAAATAAGTGGTCCTCTGAATGTGAGTGGGATGCTTCACTGAAAGTCAGATGTTGAATTTTTTGTCAGATAGGCTTAAAGGTTGTCCTCTGGCTTTTAAATATGGTTTAGTTACAGGGAAACTTGCTGTTGTAGTCACTCTCAGTTCAAACAAGGGGAAATTCAGGCTCTGTACAGCAAAGCATTTGACCACATAAAAAGTTAAATGCAAATCAGTTAAGTTTGGGTTTGGCTTTAACCCTAAGCATAGACTTAAGTATTTTGTCAGGTCCCATGTACAATGCTTGAATCCTTTGCTTTGCCAAAAAGAAATCTGCTGAATTATGTTGTGGTTTTTTTCCTCCCCTCCAACATAAATTTTGAATGTAGCCAGTGTTTTTCAATTATTGTCTGGTTACTTTACACAGGTATGTGCCTGATTTACAGAAAGCTCGCTCAGCAGCATGACTGTCATTCAGGATTTGGCAGAAACAGCCTTCTATTATTTGGAAGTGGTTTGGTTTCTGGAGGGCAGGCTGTAGACACAAACAAGAGACGTAGCCCTCAGAAACATTCACGCAGCATCCTTCAGGAAGGGAGGGGAGGTTATCCAAGTCCCCATGCTGCTGTACTCATATAAATGCTCCTTCTTTTGTTGCTGCTGGACTCCAAAGAATAAAACCAAAACACAAAGCGGAGGCGGCACCACTGAGCGAATGCCACAGTGTTCCCTTAATCCATGTGGATCAAAAACACGAACGTTTTGATTCTGTAAAGAATCTTCCTCAGCATGCTGGATTAATCACATGGATTAATAAACCACTGTTGCACTCACTCAGTGGTGCCTCCTCTGCTTTGTATTTTCTTTTATTATTCTTTGGAGCCCTGCAGGAACAAAAGACGGAGCATTTATAAGAGTACTATAGGCACTGGGAATTCTATAAACCTCTCCCTCTATAAGGTATGCTTCTTGAGTTTTTCCCTATGGATCATGCACTGCAGATTTGTCTGTGTACTAAGCTCTGTGCTAGTGTTCCTATCTGCCCGAAATACACTGAGTTTAAAACCCATACTTTTTTCTTTTATTGTGTTTCTATTTAGTTCTGCAAATAGTGTGGCAGGCAGCACATGTGGAATGCTCTCAGTTAGCTGCTTTTGTGTGGCAAACACTTTTGTGTATCATTTCAGCCACTGGCTGGAGAGTGGGGCTGGTGCGCAGGGACCAACTTCAGAGAAACTCTTAACTCTAACAACATTCACATGCAGGCGTGACTCGTGAGGTACAGACTCACACTTTTCACTAATATATACTCACACATGAAGATATATGCTAATATTAGCTTTTGTGAAGCCATGTGATAAGCTGCCAGCATCCAGCACCTGATTGTTCAACTCCCTCTCTGTTCCCAGCTGATTCCAGCTCTCTGTACTTTTTCCAACATCTGCTTTCCTAATAGCATCTTTTTCTGCCTCCTAAATGTGAGCCTGATCCCTTCCTCTGCTGTAGGCCCCCAATTCTTTTCATCAGTCCAGGATATAGGATGAGTAGTAATCAATTTTATGTTATAGGAGGTTAAAGACCTGAAATATCAGGGTTTAGCAGAGCTAAAATTGAAGCTTTAAACTTTGCAAACAGGACACATGAGGGTCTCTGCATGACCCTAATGGAGTTAGTTTCAAAGATGCAAAATCGCTTCTTTTTCATCAGTATAATATACTTGAAGTTGTTTTGATGTGTTTATGTTTATCACTCATAGGGTTGGGTACACAGTAATAAGAGTCCTAATCAAAAATAACTTGACAGCTTTTAAAATATTCTGCTCATGATTTTGCATACCCAGGTTTTATATACATACAATGAGACCCAATAAGTGTTTCTGTGTTTATTATTTATCCACTGTAATTTGAGATTCTGGACTTTATCTGTTAATTCAGTCTCACAGCCATTCCACCTTTCAGGACACCTGGGTTACACTGAATCTAACAAATGTCAGTGTCATGGTCTGTTATAGTAACATAGCATGTGTATGAACTGATATCCTCTACCCTAGGCCTTCTGGACACTAAGTTATCTACTCTATGGATGAAGATCAGTTATAAAGGATGTAGGTGCCATAACAAATAAATCCAACATAGTAATTTTCTCAAACAATGTGTTTCTGTATTCTTATGGAGATGGACATTTTCTCACGTGGCCAGGGGAACATCTTTCTCATTATATTCCTCATTTTTTCTCAGGCTTCTTAAATTCTTTCCGTTCCTACCTTCCTACTCACACCTCTGTCCTGGCACACTACTGCAGCATCCCATTTACTCACGCATTGCTACAATGCTGGATGACTGTCATGTTGCACTCACCACTTACAGAATGCTCCAGAGTCCAGCCCCACAGATTTCAGTCTTCCAACGTCCCCTGACCTTCATGGGATACAGCTCTTCAGACTCCTTTTCTCTCTGCGCCTCCATTTACTTTTGCTCAGACCAACTTTCCTCCCTTCTGCCAGAGGCTGGTACTTGATTGACTGTAGCATTACACCACCAGTGACCTGACTTTTTCTTTTCATATGCCGCTTTGAAAATGAATGTCTTTTAGACTGATAAGGCCAATTTCAAGCAGCAGGACGTCCTGCAGTGAGCTCCTCCTTTACTTTCACAGTATGTCTGATTTGCCTAGGATTCCCTTTTTTACAGCCAGCTTTATTCTTTGAGTTTTAGAAATTCTCCTGTGAATCATGTTGTACAATTGATTCATACTACATAATATTCATTTCTCTACCATGTGTTGCAGAAATTGTGGCACTTTGTTCTGTGGTTTTATTGTGCTGAACATCTTCTTCTGTTATTGTGTTTTGTAGCCAAAAGTGTTAAAATATTGTTTGGGACTATTATCTGTTGGCGATAAGTGATTCCAGGGTTGTGCAGCATAATTTTCCATAGAAATTCTGAAAGCAAAAAGGGTAATGGCATGGGAAGAATTGCTCAGTAAACAGAATTTTAAACATATGGGGTATAAAATCCTTCACTCTGTGGTAAGTGCCATTCATTGATGATGAATGTAGAAACATTTTCCTGTACAGGCTGGTGTCATGTATGCAACCACTGTAAAGCTTCTTACGTCTTCCTTTCATCTCTTACGTGCTGACCAAAGTCCTGTGGTGAAAGAAGAAGCAATGTCCCTGGTAATATGGTAAGGCTACTGACAAATGTGATATGTTTCAAGGGAATCATGTATGATCTCTGAATATGTTTAACATGAGCAACAGCTGTACAGTTACAGTTGTCCAAAGTGGGAGCAATGACTGCTAGGTACTGCAAACACCTGTCTGTTTTCCTGTAATATTTCCTTGTTCAAAGGTATTTCTCATCCACTAAGACAAAAGAAAACACTTCCTTCTCCCAAGTGTTTGCAGGATAAATGAAATGAGTATATTCCTTTCTACTGCTAGATGAGAAGTGTTAGAATTCATATGTTTTGAACTTACTAAGGCTTTAGAGAGCACCTGACTTAACATTCTCCTAAGCAACTGGAGAACTACAGTCTACGTTACTCTAGAATAGACTGGGTACAAAACTGCCTACATGGCTATTCAGCCAGGGGAACAGCTACAATCTTCAGTGGTGAAGACGATGACTTTAGAAATGTAGCATACCCTGGCAGACACAGGGCAGAGCCTGTCTATTCTACTCAGCCCTGATTGGCGGACTATTTTGTCAACTTGGGTAGCAGACCAGAGGAAAGATGTAGTACCCATTTTGGAGCAGAAGGCATGGTAAGAGTCTTGGCAAATCAGGGAAGAGTCTTCAAGAATATGAAAGGCTCTTGCAAACAAAAAACGACTAATTTTTTTCTCCCTGTCCGTGACTGACAGGGCAAGACATAGTACTTTTAAACTGCAGCCTCAGAATTTAGTCTGGACTTTTTTTCTTTTTGTTTGTTTTTTTTAATGGCAAGGATATATATTTTGAGTGCTCATGATTTCTCAGAATACCTTTGATAGAAATTTGTCAGGACTAGGACAGATAAAGCTGATCCTGCCTTGGAGCAGGGGATAGAATAAATGACACCTGACGTCCTGTGATCCTGTGCAGATGCATTTAGAAGTGTTTCTCTAGATACTGTTGTCACATTTCCCACCAGTAATGGAGTGGACATCCTCCCTCTCATCAGGCTGAAGCCTCATAAACTCAAGGTTTAATGTTTTGGAGAACTAGAACTTTTTTTAAGACTGGGGTCAAAATAAAGTTATTTTCTTAACTGGTTGCCTTGGGTTAGGTTCTAAATCTGTATTTCAGTATCTGACTAGAGACATGTTTCAAAATTGCTGAGTGTTTACCAGTTAGTAAGTTAGTTCATATAAAGAAAACATAAAGGTTTTATTCTAAGATATCAAAGACTTTTCTGGGAGAGCTGGCAGGGGAGTGGTGTGATAATTTTTTTTCAATTTTTTAAATACTAATTTGACACATCAATGTAACTGAAAGGGGCAATAGTAAAATCATTGCCCAGTGTGTTCTTGCAGTGTTTTTCTTTGTTCTTGTTGTCTGAAGTTAAATGTTAATGTGCTTAAGCACAGAAGGAACAACATAAGCCAGCTTTAGGTCAGTCTCATCTCCCAAAATTGAAAAGACAGTCAGTTTAAGCTGGCTTTACAGACTTCCAAGTGATTTCCTCTGTCTCAGACCTATTACCTTCTGAATTTTAGGGTTTTTTTTTTGTGTACTGCAGGGCTTTTGTCTGCTGGTCCAGGGCAGTTAACCTGGGGGTTATTTGTGCATTTTTAGTGTATGTATGCTGGACAGTCTGCAGATTTTGTACATAATGATTAGAATCCAGGTTTACCCTATCCTGATTGCTTGTAAATGAAAGGATAGCATAATACATGCTTTTCACTCTGGTTAAAAGAACTATGGACAGATTTCTGGCATATATTTGGAAGTGTATGGTTGTGGGAGAAACATGGCTTTCTTTTCATATATACAGGTTTTAAAAAGGATCAGCCTCTAGAAAACTTCTGCTAGAAAGTGACTGGCTAGCAGAACTAAACTTGAACATGTAGTCCAAATGCAAATTGAAAGCTCAAACAGGAAACTTTTTATTATTAGGACTGTTTGCTTAATGTCAGTTGCTTTTAGCCTTCTGCATAAATCTTGGGAGCATAACACATCATTTCTAGTATATGGGATGGATAAAACAGTGGTTTAAAGACTGCATACCAGCTGGGCCCAGGAGGAGGAGCTGAGATGGGAGGAGTAGATATACCTTAAAAGGCTGTTCTCATCATTCAACCACAGGTCTGATATGTGGTGATTTTGGTCATGCCAGCAAAAGTTTTTGGAAGAACTGCTGTGTCCCCTGTCTTCAGCTAATTGGGTAAGATTTGGGGTGAAGCACAAATATATTCTACAAGCAGGAAGGAAAGAATAGGATGACAGGTAGACCACTGACCATGTAGTGGGTCTGGAGAGATCCCAAGTGCCCTGGTTATGAAAGAAAGGCTTGAGTAAAATTCCTGTAAGGAGCCCCTCATGGTGGAATGAAGAGGGCCAAAGTGACAGGAAAAGTAAGAAAGGAAAGGATAGAGAAAAATCTGCTTAGAGGGAGGGGCTGTGGAGGATTTGTGCAATGTTTTATAGCAGAGAGAGAACTGCTCCAGAGCACGGGGCACTTGGTGGGTCAGCATAGGGAAATACCCTGTGTACACTGCAGCAGCTCTGGCACGCAACTCCACTTGGCAGAAGACACACCGGAAACACCAGTCCAGCAAGGGGAGAAAAAAACCAAGAAGCTGCGTATCTGTAGAGATATATCCAACAGCTGCAGGACACCAGTATGGTTATGTGCCTATTCCCAGAGGAGTCCCACAAGAAAACAGGATAGCAGAAATCAGTAGTTGCTCTGTCTTGTTCCATTAATTTCTCTAGATGAATGTGTTATTTTTTCTCCCTGGACTTTAGCTATCTAGAGTTTAGGCAACTAATCTAAACCATTTGTCCAAAGTCTTTTTACAGACAGGAGAGAAAGATAAGTATCTTCTCAGGTGATTCCCACTCTCTGCTTTAGATATGTATCTAGCTTAGAAGCAGGAGTGCCTGCCTCTGCCCAGTGACCCTACATGGCTGCCTTTTCCTTCATCACTGGATGAGTCCTGAAATTACAGAAAAGTAGCAATTCTTCGGAAAGTTAAAGCAAGATTTGGGTATCTGGTTAGGGCTGGATTAAGGCTATGTAATATTTATGGAAAGAGCCTTAATCTAAGTCACAGGTAAGATGAGTGTTCCTTTAATAAAGGAGAAGCCCCACACCCTCTTAATACACACCGAAAAGTGAACAACTGACCGTACTGTAAATGTATTCTCTTACTGGAGCAGTGATTGTTTTCAGTGCAATAGTGAGTACTGGATAAGCTAATTGCTAGAGTCAGGAAAGAAAGGGAAGAGTGCGATTTCACTGGGACTTTGTTCTGGGACAATGTGTGTCACAGGAGTGAGAAACCAACCCATTCTCTTGAAGGGATGTAACAAGATCAAACTGACAATAAATAGAACTGGCTGATAATGTCAGTTCAGGTTACTGAGAATTGCAGTCTGTGACCTTCTGCTCAGCATTTGAGATTATCTGTGCATTTCTCATGACGTACTTGTCTGTGTGCATCTTCCAGCAACAGTCAGTAAACAGGCTTTTGTATTTCTGAGAGTCAACACAGCATTGCGTAGGATGAGTATGATGAAAACTTCATGCAACATGTCTTTCCTCCATTGCAAGTTATAATAATAGTACTTAAGTTATTAAGTTGAGAAATTAAACAAACACAGGGGTTAGCTTGCAAAAATCTTGAAAATAACATGAAGAGCATGAAATACTGTCAGTATGATCAAACTAATAATAACCTAGTACAATTTTTCAAGAGTTGTTCAGAGCAGACGTGCAAGCATACTGTGTCCAGTTTCAGTGATTCAAGTGGTCCTAAGCTATATCATCACATGTTGATGGTGACAACAAGGAATGACTAGGAGGAGTTTTTTGAGGCCCTGATTAAGGAATTTTTAAGTGCTTTTAGGGACATGTTGAGTTGTATTCTTTTCCAGGCGAGTATTTGAATGGGATTTAATCCTATGCTCAAGCACTTTTTCTGAAAGTGGTTGTCTTCTGGAATCAACTTTCATTTCCATTTGTGGTCTAGTGACAGCCCCCACCTGGATTTGAAATGAGGTCATTGGACCTGAAAGGTGGGGGTAAAGGTATCTAAGTAGCTTTCATGGAGACTTACTCTGTTGCCTATAGCTACTTTCATCTTAAATAAGGAAGTGTGACATGTTTGTATTCACAAATCCCGTTGTGCAATGTTCTGTCTCAATTGGGGCTGTCTGTGTCTCCATATTAATTCTGAGGGCAGCTGCAATTTCCTCCATTTCATGCAAATTAGCTTCAGCCTTAAAGCTCCTGGCAGGTTGCCAGCATAGCCCCCTTTGGCAAAATTTGGATTCATCTGGTCAAAGGTATTAGCCCTTTTGCTTCAAAGGCCTTTATTTAGGCAAACATTTCAGTATTTTAAAGACACATACTTCAGAAAATTTATATCTTTTAGACAGATGCACTCTTTAACTACTAGAATAGCCCTAAACATAGATCAATAAAGCAAAAATAAAATAATGGTATACATTCTTGTGGCTTATCTTGAATATTTCTATGAATGCCACTGCACCAGTGCCATTAAAATACATGTCAGGAATGTTCCTTGGCTACCTCTATGTGGCCTTTTAAGATCATTCAACTACATAATGACTTTTAAAGACATTCATTTTGAAATGGAAGGACTTTTTTTCACAGACTAGCTGAAAAAGATATTCCACTGATTTTCAATGCAGGTTTTAAAGATATCTTAATTCCATCTTTCTGATTTTTGGAAACAGTTAAACTTTTTAGAATGCACAATGATTCTGTGTTTTTGTGGTTCATATAATTATGCTGGGAATATTTTTAACTTTTACATCATTACAGATACTCTCTAGCTGTTGTTTTATTTTTTTTTTAATTCTGGGTATATGTTATTCTTTTTAAGTCAGATTTTTTTTTCTATAAAGATAATAAAGTACTTAATTCTTCCTCCTTCTTTCGTTTTCACAAGCATCACATTCATAGATTTCCCAGGCACCCATTATTTAAATTCTAGTTCTACCTGAACAGTGACAATAAGATAGCATGTTCATGGTGTCACACTGATTTTGAATGTAATTAGTTAGCAAATAAGATTTATCTTTTCCAGATATTGCTGCCATATAATTTCTTGGCCTCTTAGAATCAAGATATGTGCGTCCTGTAAGGTTTATCAATAGAAGTAAAATCCTGCAGGAGAAAATTTGAGCCGCAGTTCCATTTGTGTAAACATGTTATTTTTACCTGATATCCTCATGTCTACAAACCCTCTAAAGCACAGTGGAGTTCCACAGGTATTACTGAAACCACCATTTTAAGGCACTGCTTGTCATTGAATTGGCTGACTTTTCCCTTTTGTATTAGTGTTGACATGCAAGGTGATAATATCTCAGGCTGTTTGTAGCATCTAAAGTGTTTTCCAAGGCGGGTATTTAGAAAAATGTCACTATATTTGCACCATAACAACTGGAGGCACTTTGCAACCGACTGTCCCCTTATTCCTGTAGTTATTGAGCTAGCATTCACAAAAGCTCCTAATTTTTAGGCCGTCTATTGTTGTATGCACTTATATCATATCTGCTGTTATCTCCTCTCTAAGATAAACTGTGCCAATCATTGCAGTTTCTATTTAATAGCTTTTCTGTGGCCTTCTCGAGGCCCCTGTAATTTCACACAGTACCTTGTCAGCCGTGGAGAGCCCTCTCACCACAGAGGGGTGAAGGCACCTGGTCTGCTTTGTGATTTTCCAGGGTGTTAAAAAAATTATATAGATATTCATTCTTCAGGAATGGATTGAAACTTTGAGAGTAATGCAGGAAAACATGGTTTATTGTTCAGTAAAATATTGTTAGCTTTTGTAGTTGCTGTAGCTGGTCTTCTGGCTGGATGCTTTAGGTGGTTAAATTTTTAGAAAGATTTCTATGACACTGGGCAGATAGTGTAGTCTATTGTTTTATTTGTGGTGGAAAACTGGCCGTGTCATGAAGTAAAGAGATAAACATGCCAGATTGTTAGGGACATGGAAATACCCATTGTGACGAGTCACAGCCAGCGAATGTGACATCCACAAGATGACGGATGTCTCTCCTTGAACAATTTAAAAAAGGTAAAAACTTTCCTTGTGTTATTTAAAATCTTGTAACTCTGAGAAGCATACTTTTGGCTCAGGAAGGGAAGAATTTGCTTAGAAATACTATCTCAGCCACAATCAAAGCTGGTGGATCACAAACTTCTTGAAGATTCTTTTAATAATAAGCTGTATTTTAAAATGGATGTTTATTTGCCTGGTAAGTAATTTTACAGGGTATAAATAGTGTCAATTTGATCACAAAGAATCAGAATTTCATTTAAAAAAAATACAAAATTCTCAGACCTTGGAATACTGAAAGACAGGTGTTGATGTATATTCTCAATGTATTTTGTTTATGTAAAGATGCTACTAATGTAAAGAATTGAATAACTGCCTAATGCTTTTGTAGTTGCTGTAGCTGGTCTCCTGACTGGATGCTTTAGGTGGTTAAATTTTTAGAAAGATTTCTATGTTATTAGGCATGCCTATTGGCACAACTCACCTTTATTTTGAATGCTGCTAATTTCCATAACACAACTTGTGTCCCAGCTAGTTACTGATTGGGGTGAAAATCCAAGGTATTTTGTTATTTTTGAAGGTTTTTGGGGTTTTTTTTGGTTGGTTTTTTTTTTTTTTTTTAAACACAGAACATGCCCTTGATCATGCACAGCTGAGGGTGTGGTACAAGCAGTTTGAAGTCAGCAGCACAGATAAGCACAAGACAGGAATGTCTTAGCTTTGCCTGCAAGTTTGTGAGTCATGAAACTGCATGTTAGAGTTACCAACCCTGATCTCAATCTTGGCCTGGAAACTGGACCAGAGCTTCATACCTGAGTCCTGGCACTCCACCTCTTGCTGTGTTGACATAATTCTACTCTGTGTTCTCTTTATGTCATTGCTACCTGTTAATCAAAATTAAAATACTGTCTCCAGAAAGTCCAGGTCACTAAACAAGGTCCAAAACACTCAAAAAGGTCCACTGAAAGAAGCTGGCCATATCTCAAACCTGTGAATGTTTGCGATAGTGAGGTGCTATCAAGGAACTTATGACATCAGTTAAATCACCTTTGTAATTCTTTAAACTCCTGCAGGTAGTGAAGAAAAGAGAATAAAAATAATACTAGAAAGGAAACAGGTGCCTTCATCTATGCAGATGAAATCCACTTTTCTATAGGCACTACCACTATTTAAACTAAGCAGGATGAACTCCTGCTTGTGCTAACAACTGTTATCAACAAGATTTAGTGGAGCATTCAGCTGTCAGATGATAATTTCTCCATTTGACACTCTCACACAAGTTGAATGGGACAATCGGTGCCTGGGACTGCAGCAAAAGGAACTAAATCTGCAACTGCTATCTGTTCATAAAAATGTAAGAAAACCCAAAGCCATCGGCACTGCCCATGCATGTTAGCTGTGTCCAAAATTTAGGATAGTCCTGGGAAAAAACTGTCTGCCTAGTGGACAGGCTTAACACATGATACAATAACAAGTGCAGATACAGATTTTAAGACCTGCCTGCTAGTCAGATCTGGAAAGTGAGCTCAGACCTGTGCACAACTAGCCTTTGCAATCTGATTGACTTCTGCTTGCTCATGGGTTATTCATATGGCCAAGAAGATGCTTTGGGGAGGGAGGTGGGCACCATTGGTACCATGATCCTGCTGGGTCATGTGATGCAGAAAGGTTGGACGACTTGCCTGAGGTTTGGCAGTGACAGCAACAGAGTCTGAACGAGGAACAGGCGGCACGCCTGGGTTTGCTCTGTGCCTTTCACCACTGAATCTACGTGAAGGAAACTGAGGTGTCTTGGCTGCCTGTTCTATATCCTATATTCTGAAGAGGAGCTTTTGCCTGCTATTTTAGAATTGTGGTGCCTATTAAAATGCTCATTTCTATACTACACAAAATGTATATGCCAGAGTTGTAGTTGTTCTCAACAGCAGTAGTTAATTACTTACAGGTCTGTTTGTGAATGGTTGCTTTGGGGTGCATTTGGGACTTTATTAATGACAGGCAATAGCTGGAATCATCAGCTTTCCTGAATGTGATCACCAGTTCAGAATGTCCATACAATATGGGGATATTTCATCCTATAGAGAAATGTAGGTAAGATCTCTTTTTAATTAGAGAGCTAGAAAAAAAAGATCACTTCAGGGAGTGAAATGTGCTTAGAGGTCTTAGCTGAGCTTTTAATTCCATTTGATGGAACCATCAGACATATTTACCAGCCTTGGTCCTTGGAGGTGAGTGTTTGCTCAGAGGTCTGGGACTGACTCTTCAAGGGGTTTGCACACTGCAGGTATTCAGTATAAATTCATATGGATCGAGCACTCAGACAAAGAGAAGTGTGGAGGAACCTGCGTCCCAGCTATTTACACAATGCACCTCAATTGCCCAAGAACAGAAGACGTCTGTTTGAGAGCTCTACATTGCCAATCCTTTACGTGGGTCGAATTCATCATTTGAAGAAAGGGGGTGGCAAGATGAGAGGAGCCGGATGGTTTATTGCAAAGTTGCTTTAGTGTCTGAGAAATGGAGAAATTTGGTTGAATTGTACTTTTCAGCCATGACTTGCCACCATCCATCACTCAGTGCCTTAAGAGTCATCAGGATTCTTGTGGTGAGAGCAGCTTGCTGCCAGAAAATCTCAACTTTTGTTGATGTATAGGCATTCATCATCTGCTGTTCATTAACACACATATTGCTAATGCCTGGCAATGGAGCGAACATTTTTCTAGAGTGGGGTCGAAAAACTAATTATTCACCATATGGTGGCCGGCTCAGCAACAATTGCTGAAGCCATGGAAGCAAAAGGAAGTTGGCTGGTTGATTTCTTTGGGCAGTTTGCACAGTGATGACTCTCTTGACACATGCCATTCATGTGGCCGCTGCATAACAGATGGGCTAAGGCTGGGAACTGTGGAAAAATCATGGCAGAGATCTGGTGGCAGCCTCTGTCTTTTTATCCTTCAGAATGACTTTGGGTCACGTGGGCTGTGAAAATAACAAGTAGGGGATTGTGCTCTGAGGATTTCCCTGCTTCTTTCATAAAGCCAGAGCGTAATTTTGACTGCCTTTTCGTATTTTGTTTATTAAAGGGATCAGGGGTTTAGATGAAAGAGATTACTTGGTTTGTGGTAGGGGGCTGTGCTGTGCCCATGACACTCGGCTCATTGTTAGTAGGAAAAATGCTGGCAGTTTGATAAGGGATAAGAAAATGGAGGGGTTTTAAATTAAAATTTAAATTACTCTTTATTTGTTCTTTTCTCATTTGTAAATCTCACATAGGCAAGTTAAGATAAGAGCTGTTTTAGATTCAGAATACTCAAACCTGAAATGAGTTAGTGTTTTTTCCAGAGGAGCTTAGTAAGGGAGGGTAAGATTAATTTGAGCATGCTGCCTTTGCAACTTGTATGCTTTCTGGATTTCATATTGTCCCGACAGTGCCTGAATGGGGAAGGCACTGAAACTTTCCATGCAGAGGCTTGCAGAGCCATTCAAAATTAAATGGGGTGAGTTTGAACTATCTGCAAATTAAATTTTAATTGTGACAGTTGAGAATTTTCTCATGTCTCCTTTCACAAGAGTTGGGAGGAAAGGTATTGCCAGATCCGTTCTGAAGGTGCACAGTCAGCCCAGACGGGTGCTGGTCAGACTGGTTGTAGCAGACGTAGGATGGGAAAAGAAAGGTGAAGTGAGAGCAGGACTGCATGTGAAGTTGCCCTGCATGAGGGAAGGTTTGCAGGTGAATCAGTCACAACTGTTTGGGATTTGGGTCCATCTTGTAAGGAACAAAAGACAAAGTTTCTTACATGAAATGTGGTATCTGAGATCTTGGTTCGGGATTCACATTCTGTAAATATCTCTTACTGTCATATTTTATCTAAACATATACAGGACTTCCTTGAAAAAAAGCAGAAAAAAATTAAAACCTCTTACATAGCAAACTTCAATATTTTACAATTCACTGTTTTTGAGATTTCTCTTTATAAGCAAATAGGCACATGTGGCTTATCATTGTGGCATTACACTCTTGGCTGTTCACAAGCGACACTGTCATTTCTGGAGCTGTGTGCTGCAAGACAGCATGGTGACACTGAGCAGGCTGTTGGGTGAACACCACGTGGCTTTCAGGGTCCTCACATCAGCCCTCATGCAAACCCCATTTTCCATTCTTCCATATCAAAATCTGGCCTGTTGGTTTTGGAAGTGGGATCTGCTGCTCTTGTGGTGGTGGTCAGGAGGAGTCTCTTCGCAGGCTGCATTGGTGTAAGTACACAGGAGAGATTGAGCGAAAAAAAAATAATGTGTGTTTATCTTGGATTGTCCTGTCACTATTTACAACAGGCCAGGGGTAAATAGCACTAGTTTTCATTGGGGATGGTACTTTCTCATAGGTGATCAGAGGAACACATTTTACCAGCTCTATCTCCTCTGTGAAGGGGAAGTTCACTAGACCATAATGCCGCTGGCACTGAGTACTTCTTCTGAAGAAGGAGTAAACCAGTGCATTTCACTTGATGAACTTCCTCCTCAGCTTTTTTTCCCCTGCATTGATCTAAGCAAGTGCAACGTGGGGAAACACCGCATCCCTTTCGCCCTCTCCTGCATCACCTGCATTTCTGGGCTCTTGTGATCTCTTTGGTTTGTGATGGCTCTTTTGCTCAGCCAGTGTTTACCCTACCTTCCCTCAGTGGTTTCTTTATCTGTGTTAAAGGGAGGAATGCTCCTGCTTTCCGAAGGAAGTGCTTTGAAGCCCAGATATAACGAAAAGCTTTCTTTTTGTGTTGAGACACAAGATCTGCCATGACCTTCATCTAGGGCACAGGTGACAGCTTGCCTGGCAAAAAATCTCTATAAATTGCCATATATTATGGGTACAGAGCAATGCAGCCTTTTCTGGCTAAGATCTGAAGCCCAGAGTTTGCTCCTTTATCCAGTCCTCTTAAATCATAGCACTGTCCTTTGCTGAGCTGATGGACTCACCCATTTGGACAGGATTTGCTGTTTATTCTGTTGCTAGGCTAACATGCCTCTTACTTTAAGAACAGCTGAACTGTGTTGCTCTCATCCTTGTTTAATACACATCTTATGTAGATTATATGAACCAAATTGGTTTAAATGGGAGATTAAGTGAGGGATGTGTGGTGATTATATGTGCCTCTAAGTGTTAGGTTGGATATTTAAAACTTTGCTGTGTATATTTTTTCTAAGTCCATTCACATAGAGAGTAATAAAAAATTCCCAATCAGTGTATATGGATTTTTTCCAGGAAGAACATCTTATATACTTCTTGAGTTAGCTTTGTTTCAGCTTTGTCAGCCTTATTTACTGAATCATCACAAATTTTTACTGGATGTTTTAGCTTTGCTACCATCCCGCTGAGCTGAAGCAGGCCATTAACTCACTATAGTTTGGGAAATACTGCACTGTCATTCTCCTGTTACACATTAGCAGTTTCAGGGCCATAAACAATGAAAAAAGAAACAAAGAGAAAGCAAGTTGGGATATTTTTTTCTGTATTTGCCTGTATTTTATTTACACTATATGTTTTCATCCTCAATCAGATGAGTTCAAACAGATGGTTTAACTGGGAGATTAAACAAGGACTGTACAACCCCTTTTTGGGGAAATCTCAGCCAAAACTTTAGTGTCCATTTCCCAGGAAGCAATTCAACCTGAATTTGATTTTAGTCAGATTAGGGTGGAGAACAAACCACTTCTCAGAAAAAAAATTTATCACAAAGCTAGTACTAACCACAGAACTTAATGGTCAGAGGGGAACTCAGGGTGTCTGGAAGTCCCTGTTGAGGCAAAGATCAACTATAGTTGTGCTGCTGCTGACTCATTTGCCCTGGAAGACTTTTGGGTTGTGCCTGGTGATTGGAGGTTAAAGCAGGTTGCTTCAGACTAGCTGCAAATGGCTTGGCACATATGGGTATTTTTTTTGAGACAAGTGAGGTTAATCCCATTACCGCGCTGTCAATATTTCTGTGGCCTCATAAACCTGGGCTCATCCTAATGCCACAAAATGCCTTGCTTGTTATTTGATCTGGCCACCTTTACACATATTCCATTTGATGTCTGTGTCAGTTTTTTGTATTGCCTGTTAAGTGTACCTAAAAAAGATCAATGATAAAAATGTCTTGTGGTTTTCTTCTATATGCCAGAGAGTGTGTAATGTTATTCCATTTATGATAATGTTCTCTGCATTTTATAGAAACTGTACAATGAATTATCTATGGATATGAGACCAACTTGCACTGACTCTTTTTGGCTATGTACTTCTATGTTGCTGAAAGTTGGCAAAAACACAAGCAAAGTGGCTGGTGAGCAGGCTGCTTTACGATAAGAGTGAGGGATGTCAGAAAAGATATCAGACACTTGTATATACTGCGGGACTACACATATTCACACAATTAGCTAGGTGTGTGTAGTAGGTTGATTTTATTTATTGTGTTGGTAAACTTGCCAAACACATGATGTGGTAGACACTGGGATTGACAAAAATGACAAAAGTGATAACAATGACAAAACCAAAGATGTATGAAGGGGTGATAGTTTACTAGTGGCTTAAGTGATAGTGGTACCCTTATTGCACAGCAGAATGAGAATACAAGTATTTGTGGTCTGCAGATTCTGCACATAAAAAGACTCAGTTTTAGTCCGTTACAATTTAGCCAAGAAGCGTATTTTTTTTCCATGTAGCTTTGGTCTCATGCAAATTTATAACAGTCCTGTAAACGTACATGTATGAACACAAGCAAGCATATAGACACTACTAGACTCAATAACTCTGAGCTTATTGATATAGCTGTGTGATATGGCTGTAGCTGCAAGATAGGAATTTTATTTTCTCTGGTTGCTTAGTGCAGATGACAGTTTTCCAAAACCCAAAAGTTGATTCTGGCATCTGTCATCTGCTAAGGAAATCCTCATGAACTGTATTGTGGAAAAAAAAAGCAGAAGCTTAAAGACAAACAACGGTTTTGGAGGGAGGAAACATTTTCTCCCTATCCTAATAATGAAAACTTTACTAAGTCCATGTTTTTGATTGGTCTTTTTTTTTTTTTTTTTTTCCCCCCAAAATACAGGATTTGTTGGGAGGGGAAGAAATTGAAAACATTATTAAAAGGAGATATGTGTCTTGACAGCTGGGATGTGTCAGTGTGGTGGCTCTTTTCTGTAGCTATCTAATTTTTGTCCTGAGAACATTACACAAACCCAGGCACTGACTAATTCAGCAAACAAGGACCCACTGCCAAAGCACATTCCAGATGTGGATATGCAGTTGGTTCTGTGGCTCAAATAGGAATGTACCTTATGCCTAAATGTAATTTCCATGCACATTTGTCTGTTTGGCTGCTCCCTCGGTCTTTGAACAAGTACAGTTTTGCAGTCAATGCAGAAGCTGACCCTGTCGTTCTAATAATAATGAAAATATTTGTTGTGTGGGATGTTTGGGTTTGCATCTGGGTTTTCATTAGTATGACCTGAGCGAAAGCCAAATCCTTGAGCACGGTTGTGTGAGTGTGATTTGACTGGCAGGCGGGTGTCTGCCTGAAATGCAGGTGGGAGGTCTGTGCAGCCTCGGTAGGGGTGGCAGGGACTGCCTGCTCGCTGTCAGCTCGTCCCCACCTGATGTCCATTGGGTGTGAGGATGCACCTCCAGCCCAGGGAGCTCTCAGGGGCTGCTGCTTGTAAGACGATGCTGGTCTTCAGTGCTGAAGTGCTTGAGGGTTAATGGGAGATCCGAAGCCCAGGTCCCTTCCCTGTGGCAGTGTCAGTGACACATATTGGCCCAGCTGCTGCTGTTGTGTGGCAGTGGGGTTGCTTCCCACGCACCAGCCCTTCTTCTGGGCCCCTGCAGCGGGGTAGTGCTGGTGCCCACTGACGTCTGCTCACAGCCTTGGAGTGTAGGACAAGCTGTTGCCAATGGTGGATAGAGACATTAGTGAACAAACCTGTCCTGTGCTCCTGGCAGGCACCCAGGGGGATAAGACCAGCAATGATCAGGAGCAATGTATCTGCTCCAGGGTTTTAGGCTTGAGAGAGAGTTTTCAGGAGCAGGCAACCATAAGAAAAGGCCCTGGGAAGCATTTCTGGGCTCAGGGAGCTCAGCTGTGCATCCAGGCACTTTGACATAGGTGTTAGGCACTTCTGCACAGCATGGCCGTGCAAAGGCTGGGCTACGCCAGTGCTGTGGGGCGAGACTCCAGGAGGGGTGTGCTGGCTGTGCCTGCATATCCTGCGGCAGCCCTCTTGCTGGAGGGGCTCAGGGTGTGAGCCAGGTTCAGCTGTGCTCTCACGAAATGCTTGTGAGGTAGAGAGCAGGATCTACCTGGAGAGCAAACCACAGTATCTGCTAACCTTGCTTCCTGTTTTGCTTTGAACTCACACTTCTAGAGAGTCCTGTTTTGCCCCAAAATTATCCATGCAAAACAGGCATCATCATTAGAACCTGTAAGTGGGTTTGGGTTGACCAATTTTGGTTTGTTTCTTTTTAAATGGTGATCAGATGTACTACTATTTAGTGCTGAGATGCAAAATTGAATTTCAGTGAGCAGTCATACAGGAGAAATACTTTCAGACACTTATCTGAAACATACTGGATGAATTAGATTTAAGATCTAGATGCAGTAAATGTACATTACCTGTACCTGATGTTATCCCTGAGTCAGCCCCAGGCATTATACAATACGGGGTGGAGGCTATGGGAATATAGCTGCAGATTTTTGTACTCGAGTCAGGGGCTGAAGACACAGTGGGACTGAGCTGGACTGTCTGCAGAGCCAGAGCATGTAGCTAAACAGGTGCAGAATTGTTCTGCCGAGCTCAAGTCAGAGACCTCCTTGTGTTTTGTGGAGTGGACCTTGAGATTCAGCAGCTGAGTCCCACCGAGCAATGCTGCTTGTACTGCTAAGGGATGTGTTTCTTGAGAATGTCTCAGGAAATTATTTCCCGTTTTGTTCTGCTGTGGCTGTTGCCATTCAATTTTGCTTTCCCATGGAATGCAGTGGATTCCTTTCCTCCACATTACAGGTATCGAAAAAAATTGTCTTTCAAACGTTGTGCTTAACACGCTCTCTGAATGTTGTTACAAAATTCACTAACACTAGCTGAAAAAATAAATTAACCAAATATCTTGGAACATGATTATCAATAGTATATAGGTTTGTATTTGAGTTTGGCATTGCTTTTACTAAACCACAGACTTTGAATTCTGATTAAGCTCTGTTTCAGACTCTGAACTGAAGGTATTTAACACTTTTCTTAGTTCATATTCTTCCTGAATATGCTGCCTAAGTTATGGTATTGTTAGGCTAGAGCTATAACAGCCTTAATAAACTATTGATCTCTGAACACAAGGATTAATTTAGCTTGGCTCCCCCTGAATTTAAATCTCATGTTTGTCATGTTTTGCTTAGGGCTAGAGTTTGCCTTTTTTGGGAGCACCCTTCCCCCAGAGCATGTACGAAGTATTTCTTAGAGCAGATTGGAGCTGCTCGGAAGGAGCCTTGATTGAAAGTATGTGTCCTCTGGTGCCTGGGAAGCCACAAGCTTGGGCTGAATCTTCTCTGTGGTGAGGAGACAAGCAGCTTCCATCCAATCCTCAGCCTCTCCATTGAGCTGTGAGCAGCACAGCTTTGTCCTTTGCTGAGTCTGAGGCTGGTGGAAACCCGTCCGTGTTGTTCTTGGTACCTGCCCAGGAATCCCTCCTGGGCTGCCCGGTATAAGGCTGTAAAGCTGATCTGGAAGCAAAGTGTTCTCCTCCCACTTAATTGTTGAGCTGTTAAGTAAACAGTTTTCCCAAATTTAAAGAAGAAAAAAAGAGGAGATTCTACAGAAATGTGTCACATTCAGATTTTCATTTTAAATATGTATATGTACAATTCTGCTGTACATTGAACAGCTGTTAGAGCCAAAGTGACCAATAAATAATATTATCTTTCTGGCTTTCTGGGGCAGAAAATGATTGGGAAGCCAGTATTTGTTCAGTGAACAAAGGAGTCAAACTATTTAATTTAACTAAATGAATGAACACTGATAATGGAATTTTCCTGTGATCTATTAATTTTACTAAAGAGACCTCTAAAATGATTGTAACGGTTTTGTCCCTTCCATGCCATCTAAGGGCCAGACTGTGAATGTCATATACTGAGAAATAGTTGCCGATATAAGTAATACAACTGGCATTTAATTGGTGTACCCTCACCAACATTATTTTCATGACTGCTGAAGGATCCATCAAAGATTTTAGCCTGCTGCGCTATAGCCTTTTTATTTTGATTTTCAAATGCTTTTACAAGTGAACAGTGTATCATTGAGCCTCAAAACCAGAACATCATTGCTGACTACCCATTACTAGTTAGCCAATACAAGAGCTGTTGTGGAAGCTCTACCTTATAGGAAGAACTGCTGTTCAGCCTAATTATTACAGATTATTAGATTAATTTTTTAATTGAGTAGCCTAATTAAAGTAGCCCCCCTACTAGCAGTTAGGAAGAATATATCTATTATCTTGCATTCTCTTTCTCTACTGCCATTGTGCATTCAGTCCCTTGCAGAATTGCTACTAAGGAGGAGGAGGATCGTTCAAAGTCATCGTTGTTTGCATCAGTTGCCAGCGTTAAGATGTATCCTGACAATAACAGGTTTTGACAGAATTTTTAAAGCGTTTTGCCCCCCTGTTTTGGGGCGATGATGAATGTGCCATACAGATGACCTTTACACAAGGCCGCATGCTAATATTCAGAACCGTGCTTTTGTTTGTCTGGAACAATGGCTGTCATTAAGAAAGCTGAGGTTGCCAATATGCCCCCCTGTTTCAGCGCTGGACCCTTCCTGATTGGGCACCGGGAAGCATCATGTGCCTTTGACTGAAATGACATGGAAGATGTATGGTCCGAGTGCCGTCCTCAGCACCACTGCTGTGATGGGAAGAAAACCACGCTGACCCAAATAGACCTGCGCTCAAACAATGTCGCACCAAACGAAGACAACATATTGGGAAGAAAAATGCTTGTAAACTGTGTGTGCTGGAAGATGTATTGGCCAGACGGCCATAGGGCAAACTTTGAACTATTGAAATCTTTAGAAATATTGTTTAGTTCTTGAACAATACTTACAAACCTAATTAATCAAGCATAGATGGTTATTTTCACTCTTTACATACTGCATCATTTTGGGACAAGAATAGGGCTGTCACATTTATTTTGCTGACCACTTCCCAGGTGCTTGCTGGCAAAAGCAGGGTTTGAACATACATTTCCAGAGCAATCCTCAAATAACAGCCTTAAGAGAGTTCCTAGCCTTCTCCTAACCTTTAATGTGCTTCCAAACTTCCTGTGTGTTTCCATGTTTCTGTTTGTGCCTTTCTTGGGCTATGATGCTTCATTTTCTTTTTGGTTTAGTTCATTTTATATTTAAGTACTGCTAGGAATAAATTTGACACCTCATCCAGAACATATTTTAAACCTGACATGAACATTGTGAGTGACGGAGCAACTAATGGCATAATTTTAACGTCAAATCAGTTGCATATATATCTCTAAAGAAATGTGTGGATAAGAAGTTCAGTGTAAGACCTGTCATTACTATTATTTTTTTTCTGTAGTGCTTCTACTACAGTCTTATCTGTAGAAGCTTTAGGGAACTACTTATGCTGTGAATTCCTCTTGAATTGGACATAAACTGAAGACTTCAATCTCTTTCCAAAACTCAGACTCTTTGAATCTACAGTCCTGATTTCCAAATTCTGGTATCTCTACATTTAGATTACTGTTATTATAATAAATATTTACTGGTTTCAAAATTTTTGGTGTACATCTTGTGGCCAAAGCCTTTTGATCTACTGAAAGTAAGCAACTTGAAATTTTGAATTACTTTTAAAGCTATCATCATGTTTAGTAACTGGAACTAATTTGTACAGACAGTAAACAATTTATGATGATTATAAAAACTTTAAAATTCACCTCAAGATGTCATGTACAGTAAGATCCATAAAATAGTGTCTCTTCTTATAACTAAAATCACTGAAACAACATTTTAATAGTGGTCTCCTAAAGTAAGCTATCATTCAGAAAAAAACGTGTGTTTTAAATCACATCTGATCTTGGACTTGACTTTAAATGAACTGTCAGGATTAAAAGCATGTGTGTGAACTGCCCTCAGAGGCAACACTTTCCCAATTCAGAGCTTGCTTACTATAGGAATGGACATCCTTAAGCACATGCTTCATTGTATTTGAGTGCAATGCAATGAGATATGCCTATAAAATATGGAACTATTGTTAGCACCCAGGAACTTTTTTTGCAGTTCTAAGAATACATACTAATTAATATGGATTGCATGTTCATTGCTCTCTTTTTTTTAAAAATATTGTTTTAGCCTACCCCCCTAATAATCTCATGTACGCATATTTAATATAACAAACAGTTCATATAAAAGCATGTCCCTCCCAACCAGGCTTGAGGTTGTGTGGGAAAATGTTCAGCCCTTGCTTGTCAAGGTCTGCTGCACAGGAAACAGGAGCATCCACTGCTAGAAATCTTCCGATTTGCAGAAATGAATGGAAATAAGCCAAATAAAAAGCTATTTTGATCAGGCCAGAAGCATTGAATTCTGTAAAATTAAAAGCAATCCAAGGTATGTGGATCTTCAGGGTTTGTGCACACAACCTGATTACAAAGTAAGGGTAGCTGTGTGGAGCTAAGGGCTAATTTTAAAGACACTGAGCTGATAGATCTAAGCAGACATCATGTCTATCTCCCAGCACTCAGTAATCATTAACTGAACCACCTCTTCACTTAGCATTCAGAAATTCAGAATCTTTGTTTTTATTCTACAAAGACTGGAAAGGCAGGATTTTCATGTAAAAGGGAAAGAGAGATGGTGAGTTAATAACTTGGTGGTTGTTGCTTAGTGTTTTAATTTTTATCTCCATCTGTTTCAGTCCATTTTAGAGGAGAGGACAAATGGGTTGTGCTACCACAAATTCCGGAGCACTGCAAACATGATATTTCCATGTCCCCCCTGTCCAAGGGGGCTTCCCCAACAGGCTGAGGGCAAGAAAGGACCCAAACCTCCTCAGATCTTGTGGGCCAACGTGGGTGTGACTAAAGATGCTGCTTTAGGTGTGCTAGTAAATCTTCAGGAGGCTGCTACTTGTTGGTGAGAGCAGAGGTGAGGTGCTGCCTGGGGCTGCGGCAGGGCAATGTCCAGGATAACCAGGCAACACTCAGCTGCGAGAGAGTGGCTGATGGGCCAGGTTAGGTGTTGCCTCCATTTTACCTCCTCCTTCTGAGTATGGGCTCATTCGCTTTGTTTTACTTTCAATCTCGTCTTCAGCAGCACCAAACCAAGCCTGCCTGAGATTTCTTTATATCAGCTGATACTCTGTAGCATATTTCAGAAATCAGTTAAACCATTCATCACATTTTAAAACGCAAATGAAAAACCTAACTTTAGAGTTTATTTTCCAGAGGTTGGAGCTCCTCTCCCTTTCCTCCAAGACCAATTTAAATGCTGATTACATTGGAAAATAGAAATTTCTATCATAAATAAGCTTATATTGAGGTTAATGCAAAAGAGGAGGAACTGAGCTATAAACCTAAACAGTCTGATCATGTGATGTTACTCTGGTTGTTCAACAAGGTAACATGTTTGGGTCCCTGATGACCTCATGAGTCAAATGATGTTTTGGTTACTGTCTCAGTATATCCATCCTCAGATGAGGATAGAGGTGACTTTCTAGCCCCGCTATGGTAGGAAGATAGTCAACCTGTGTGTTGGGTGGTCTGCTGGCACTGCTTCATCCTCCTCCATCATTCACAAACCTGCCTGCACCAGTCACAGAGGTTTTATGTATCTCTGTATGCATGCAGTGGGAATAATATATAAGTGTTTCTGGGTCTTTTTGTGTGTATGTCTGTATACCAGCTCAGTTTCTGAGCAAAATCTTCACTGATGTTTTTTTTCCAGAAATTTACTTAGGTTTTCCATGCCTGCCAAGGTCCCCTCAGCCATGGGTGTGGAAAGGGGCAGAAGCAGCATCCAAACCTGCCAACCTGCACCACATACAGGCTGCATTTGGGTGGCGGAGGGTGGCGTCGGCGCTGGCAGCCCCAGCAGCCCCAGTTACCATGGCACTGGAGACATTCTCCAGGCTTCTTCATATTCCGTGAAAAAAATGCTTGGGGCAAACACCTTCTTTTGCAGAAATTTGGCATGACCGTCTCCTTCGCCGCTGGCCTGTTCTTCCACCCATCTCCCCACAAAGAGGTTAATAAATGTTTACTTTTTTTCCTGTTTCCATATGGTTTGTTCACAGGCTTTTTCTTGTGTGTGTATGAATGCTCACTTGCATTGACTGCTGTGAGGGAATTGTTCTACTAATGCTGGCCATCTTCAAATCAATGCCTGCACATAACAACAGAAAGTGCCTCAGATGTAGTGGTTTCCACAGGACTATTGTTAGGCCTTTGTTAAGCATTTTTGAACCTAATAAATAATGTCAAAAGTCTCTATCCTAGCCAAAAATGTTCCTTTTGAAACAGTTCTAATAGTATTTTTGTTCTGCGATGTCTCCCAGTGTTGTGAAGAATTTGTGCCTCACAATAGGAATCTGGTGTATCGCGTGCCGCTTTGCCTTTTTTTAAAAAAAATTATTTTGAGATGCGAGCCCTTCTTTTCTGGGCAGGCATTCCTATTTCTTTGCATAAATGTTACTTTTTCTTGAATAACAATATCACTTGGAACTTCAGCGCTGTAAATGCTACTAAATTTCACAAACTACAGGAGAATCTAATCTTAATAATGATGGAATGAAGGGAAGGAAAAAAAATCGCTGAACTTAATTATATACTATTTCAGTGAACCTCCTTTGTGTTTTGTTGCATAACTCATAATTAAATTAAGTCTAAAGCAAGGTTTTAACAATCACTTTATGCACTGAAAAACAATGACAACAATGGTCAAGATGATCACAGTAGTCCCCTCTGGCTGTAATATCTATTAATCTAGACCTTAATGACTACCTAATCTGGAAAAAACTCTAATTGAAGACTCACTGCAATTCATTATACCTTATATAGTACCTATTAATGATGAATTTGAGCTGTCCTTAATCTGTAGTTTAATTTGTGGATAATATTCCCATTTCTGCAGTGCAATGGTGTGTAGCAAATCAACTAGGATGAAACATATTTGCTAGACATATTTTATTTCTGTGCATTTTACTTTGCTTATTTTAATTGGACTCTGGGGAAAAATGTCAAAACCCACATTTCTGTGCATTCATTTTCTCTGTGGCACCAAAGCTGTTGGATGCTATCTGTATTAAACAACTGTTTATACTGTGGGGTTTTATTCAGTCACCTTATTTCAGCTTAGTGCTAAAAGAGACATTTGTCTGGCTACAGTAGAAATAAGTATTAGAAGATCTACAGTAGGAACTGCTTACTTGTGGTGTTATGTGGGAAGGTCTAAAACAAATTTCAGCTCACTGCAGTTGTAATGGAGAATGAAACTCCATTTGGGGCTTCATAAATCAAGCTTCTAATACTCCGGATGGTAGTTCAGTGGCCTTATGTCTGTGTTCACTTTCTTTTACAGTTGATGTCAGCAGAACAGCTACCTTGGACTTCCAGAGGGCAGACTTTGGCCTGTTTAGGAGCCTGGTTGACCAAGTCACTTGGGAGGCAGTCCTGAAGGGCAAAGGAGTCCAGAAAGTCTGAACATTCTTCAAGAAGAAAATAGAGGCTCAGGAGCAGGCCATCCCCATGTGCCAAAAGATGAGCTCGTGGGAAAGAAGACTGGCCTGGCTGAACAGAGAATTTTGGCTGGAACTCAGGGGAAAAAAGGAGAGCTTATGATCTTTGGAAGAAGGTGCAGGCAACTCAGGAGGACTACAAAGATGTTGTGAGGTTGCGCAGAGAGAAAATTAGAAGGGCCAAAGCCCAACTAGAACTTAATCTGGCTACTGCCGTAAAAGACAATAAAAATGTTTCTATAAATACATTAGCAACAAAAGCAGGGCTAAGGAGAATCTCCATCCTTTATTGGATGTGGGGGCAATCACATCCACATTGAAAAGGCTGAGGTACTTAATGCCTTCTTTGCCTCAGTCTTTAATAGTAAGACCAGTTGTTGGGGTACCCAGCCCCCTGAGTGGGAAGACAGAAACAGGGAGCAGAATTTAGACACTCACAGGTCTATGGTAATGGATGGAATCCACCCAAGGGTACTGAGGGAGCTGGCAGAAGTGCTCACCAAGCCACTTCCAATCATTTATCAGCAGTCCTGGCTAACCGGGGAGGTTCTAATTGATTGGAAGTTGGCAAAAGTGACACCCATCTACAAGAAGGACCGGAAGGAGGATCTGGGGAACTACAGGTCTGTCAGTCTGACATCGATGCCAAGGAAGGTTATGGAGGAGATCATCTTGAGTGCCATTACACAGCATGTACAGGGCAACCAGACAATCAGGCCCAGTCAACATGGGATTATGAAAGGCAAGTCCTGCTTGACAAGGTGACCTGCTTAGTGGACGAGGGAAAGACTGTGGATGTTGTCTACCTAGACTTTAGTAAAGCCTTTGATAATGTTTCCCACAGCATTCTCCTGGAGAAACTGGCTACTCATGGCTTGAATGAGTGTACTCTTTACTGGGTAAAAAACTGGTTGGATGGCTGCACCCAAAGAGTGGTGGTTAATGGAGTTAAATCCAGTTGGTGGCCGGTCACAAGTGATGTTCCCTAGGCTCAGTATTGGTGTCAGTTCTGTTTAATATCTATCAATGCTCTGGACAAGGGGATTAAGTACACCCTCAGTAAGTTTGCAGGCAACACCAAGTTGGGTGAGAGTGTTTGATCTGCTTGAGGAAAAGAAGGCTATACAGTGGGATCTGGACAGGCAGGATTGATGGGCTGAGGCCAACAGTATGAGGTTCAACAAGGCTGGGTCCTGTACTTGGGTCACAACAACCCCATGCAATGCCACAGGCTTGGGGAAGAGTGGCTGGAAAGCTGCCTGGTGGAAAAGAACCTGGGGGTGTTGGTCGACAGCTGGCTGACTATGAGCCAGCAGTGTGCCCAGGTGGCCAAGAAGGCCAATAGCATCCTGACTTGTGTCACAAATAGCGTGGCCAGCAGGGACAGGAAAGTGGTCGTCCCCCTCTACTGGTGAGATCGCACCTCGAATACTGTGTTCGCTTTTGGGCTCCTCACTACAAGAAAGACATTGGGGTACTGCAGTGTGTCCAGAGAAGGGCAATGAAGCTGGTGAAGGGTCTAGAGCACAAGTCTTATGAGGAGCAGCTGAGAGAACTGGGGTTGTTTAGTCTGGAGAAAAGGAGGCTCAGGAGAGAGCCTGATAAGGAGGCTCTTATCGCTCTCTACAACTACCTGAAAGGAGATTGTAGTGAGGTGGGTGTTGATTTCTTTTCTGAGGTAACAAGTGACAAGACAAGAAGAAATGGCCTCAAGTTATACCAGGGAAGGTTTAGATTGGATATTAGGAAAAATTTATTTACTAAAAGGGTTATCAGGCCTTAGAACAGGCTGCCCAGGGGAGTGGTTGAGTCACCATCTCTGGAGGTATTTAAAAGATGTGTAGATGTGGTGCTTAGGGACATGGTTTAGTGGTGGGCTTGGCAGTGCTAGGTTAATGGCTGGACTTCATGATCTTAAAGGTCTTTCCCAACCTAAACAATTCTATGATTCTATGATTCTATGATGTTTTTTTTTTTTAAAAAAATAAATGTCCTTGCACATGGATGCAGCATTCTTGACCCCCAAGTTATAGCAATGGTGCAGCAGTTGAAGGCAGGAGTGAGAACTTCTCCAGGGAGCAGGGGATGCTGCTGGTAGCAGCTGACATGGCACTGCGTACAGGATGGCACATGATCCCCTCAGAGTGAGGGGGGGATATTTATTCCAGATTTATTCCAGATAAATCCTGGAATATTTTCACTTCATCTGTTGATGTAGGAAAAGAGGATGAATTTTGCAGTGTGGAAAAAAACACCTGAAGAAGCCCTCTGAAAACAGAGATGCATGTTACCTATACAGGGAATAATCAATTTAAGCAGAAACTTTAGTAATAGAATTTTTGTAGATTTCTTTTTAACTGCTGCCTTCCAAATTTAACTTGTAACCTCAAACCAAAATAAAAGATCTCTCTGGAGAAGGTTTTAGCCAGTAATAATGGTTTGCTGTCAGAATTTAAATAACAGTATTATCAAAGTGTCTGCCAGAAAAGAAAAGAACAAAAAACCACCACCTTAAAAGCTGCATGAAAGTTTAAAAAGGAGTATTAAGAATTTCATTTTACTATTTAAATTATGAAGAGGAATACTGGATAAAACAGATCTGTAGGTGCAATAATAGTTTTAAAGTATAGTTTTGTTTTTCTTTTATGTTACAACATAAGAAAAAAATTATGTTGAACTTTTTCCTAATATTTGAAAACGCAATGTAATTTTAAATATCTCTCTGAGAGAGATTCTACTTTTCTTGTAAACTTAGGTGGATCTAAATGAGTTTTAGAGTGAGGTTAGGCTTTGCTTACAATTATTTTGAGTTTCTCTAAAACAATAATTCTAATACCTCCCAGTTTTCATTTTATGTTAGGCTGAACAACACTGAAACACTGCTGCAAAGCCCCCCAAACCATGATACAAATGCTGCCATTGTTCTACTGTAATAAATTGGAAAAATAATTTTGCTATAAATGAAGAAAGAAAGGTTAGAACCAAATAAAAAAGGCTATGAACATCACCGTTCTCAACACTTTTATATATGTCTACAGTCAGATATACTTATCAAACTAATAACACAAAAATAGTGGAATAGCAATCAGCTTCTTAAAACACACCAATTATTAATCACTGTATCAGAGGACAAAACCACTGTTTTTAAAATGCAGGAGACTTCTGTGTTCTGAGGGTGAAACTTACTGCTCATCTTGCCATTACCTCTTTTTTTCTTAAGGACTTTTCTTCTCAGGAACCTGTCTCTGTTGTTAGGTAGGACACCCCTGGGGAAGTAACTGTTTTAGAGGCTTTGGAGGATGGTAGCAGAGGCTGCCAAGCTATGACATGTGGTGGCTTCTCTGTCACCAAAAGTAGGTGCCAGGCAGAGGCTGCGTTGCTGTGGGTAAATTGCTGGCAGGGCATGGGGATGCCTGGCTGTGTTGTAGAAGCATAAAAAAGTTTGAGTTGGAAGGGACCTTTAAAGGCCATCTAGTCCAACCCCCCTGCAAGGAGCAGGGACATCTTCAACCAGATCAGGTTGCTCAGAGCTCCACCCAACCTGACCTTGAATGTTTCCAGGGATGGGGCATCTACCACCTCTCTGGTCAACCTGTTGCAGTGTTCCACCACCCTCACTGTAAAAAATTTCTTCCTTATATCTAGTGTAAATCTACCCTTTTTTATTTTAAAACTATTACCCCTTATTCTATCGCAACAGGCCCAGCTAAAAAGTCTGTCCCCATCTTTCTTATAAGCCCCCTTTAAGTACTGAAATGCCACAATAAGGTCTCCCTGGAGCCTTCTTTTCTCCAGGCTGAACAACCTCAACTGTCTCAGCCTTTTTTCACAGGAGAGGTGTTCCACCCCGCTGATCATTTCTGTGGCCCTCCTCTGGACCCACTCCAACAGCTCCATGTTTTTCCTGTGCTGAGGGCTCCAGAGCTGGATGCAGTACTCCAGGTGGGTCTCACCAGGGTGGAGTAGAGGGGCAGAATCACTTTCCCATGCTTCTTTTGATGCAGCCCAGGATACAGTTGGCTTCTCTGCTGCGAGTACACATTGTCAGCTCATGTCCAAATTTTCATCCACCAATACCCTTAAGTCCTTCTCTGAAGGACTGCTCTCAATCCCTTCATCCCCCAGCCTGTACTGATACTGGGGGTTGTCCCAACCCAGGTGCAGGACCCTGGAAGGGTCCTGCCAAGGGGCAGGCTGGCATGGACCTGCATGGTCCATGGAAAAGTGGTCTTTGGAAAAGCTTTGGAAGGTCTTCCCTCTCCTCCTGCATCCTGGTGGCTAGTGCTCTGGGGAAGACTAATTTCTGTCATTTGAATAGTACTAAGGCAATGGGTCTCTCATCCAAGCTAGTGCCAGGGTGTGCTCCAGTTATTGAGAAATTGAATAATGGTAATAATCATCTAATGGCATTGTCCTTTTTTCCTCAAACAGACTACCTGTAGCCATGCAAGGCTGAGACATTTTCTGGCCATTGCTCTTGCCAGTGCCTTGGGCAAGGGGAAAGAGGTGATCCCCAGTCTCCTGATGTCAAACTGACCTGACACAGCGTCTCTGCCTTCACTGCACAGCGTGCAGGAGCTGCAGCCTGCTGTGAGGTGTCCGCTCTCAAGGACAGGAAGACATTTAACCACAATTCACCTGGGGGCTAAAAGAATGGTGTGTATGAGCTTGTTTTAATGTAGTTAGCTTTAGAAATGCAGTGTCACTGATGCCAAACAGGCCCCGGTAAGTGTTTTGGGCAGGTAGCTCATGCTGAAATTGGTGTTTCATTGGTATCTGAGGTTGTTAGCTTGACTCTAACATGAGTGTGTCTATATGCATAGTCATTAATCCCCAAGGTATCTTAAGTCTCTGCTGCCTGCTTTCTTAGTTACATTGGTAACAGCTGTTGTTTTCTGAGTTCACATTTTAATTGCTGTAAGAGGTAGCCAAGAAGGTCAGAGTTTGAATGATTATTTTTTTCTTAGAAAATCTCCATCTTTTTTTTCCACAGTATGAGAATTTTTACAAGGTTTCATCTGTTTTTTTAATAACAGCTGGAGGAAAAAAAAGGAAGGTTGATATGGTCTGTACTGAGGCTGTCTTTAATAAAATATGTGTGGTCTTTTGAGAAAGTAATCTAAGAATCCTAGGAAAGATTCAAAGACCTTCATGGTGTGGATTGTCTGATGCATAACTAGTATTTTATTATACAGGGCAGCTGCCCACGTGCGTTACACTGTATAGTTTGATTTAGATGATCCAAACAATAAAGTGATCTCTTGGACATCCTAGATCCTAGATAGTTAGAATATATAGGAGCTTTTTTTTTTTCCTTTCCCAAATGATTGATGGAATTGTTATATTGCTGGAAGAAACATGAAGGATATGTGGTGGGCTGGAAAAGTGAGAGGACACACAGAGGGCAGGGAAAATATCTGTTCGTTGCTGTCAGGCTTTGGCAACAAGTGGAAGAGCAACAGACTTCAGCAACCTGATTAACTTCCAGCATGACGAGTGTGGCAGCATCAGGCATGCTAAGCAGCAGCTGTGAGCATTGCTGAGCTAGTGACAGTGCTGTGGGTGCCCTGAACGTCATATGCCAAAAATCCAGCTGTGACTACTGATACGTCTCTGTGAGCGCACAGTTTGAAACTATACAAATTTGATTTGAACTGAGGCTCACTGCCTTTCAGATGAAAACATGATATTATAGATCCAAGGGCAAGATCATATCTTTCATGGTAGTTTACCTTTATATGAAATGTGATTCCTGTGGGGAATCTTCTCTGGTTCTGGTGAGATATTTTTTCTTTCAGACTATGTTTCATTAGTGCATAAAACCCAGAGGACAAAAATTTTTAAAAAATGTAACTGCTGATGATGAGAAGATGAAAAAGTTAATATTAAATTGACTGTGAGAGGGAATGTAAAGATAAGGATTTTTGTAGATGGGAGCTCTTGGTGATTGATATTTGCTGTTTCTTTTGTTGTGCCTATTCCTGCAATATGTATTTTCTCTTTTTCTGGAGACTGCAGAACTTCTCAGAAGAAATCAAGAATTCACCTCTTCTTGCCTCACCTCACCTCACTTCTCCCTTCACCCCTGTAGAATGAATACATTTGAATCTTGCATTCAGCAACATGACTGTCATCTGTTCACAGCTGATTTCTTTCCTCCTTACACTATCTTACCAGTGACCTCTCCAGTTCTGGTTTTGAGAGCCTTTGCCTTGCTGTGATGGCTATTAGCACTGCTTGCCAGCAGAGCCCCGTGGAGCCACAGCCTGTTGGGACTCCTGCGATGGAGTTCACTTGTCCTGGCCTGGCTGGGCAGGCGGCCGGAGCTCCCCTCTGACACCCGGACGGAAGCGGTGTGAAACTCAGCCAGGAGTTTGGCTGGTGTTACACATCAGCTCTTGGTTGTGTGCTCTTCATACTCCCGCCGCTGTGGCTTGACTGGCAAAGCTTTGCAGTGTGCACCTGGCCTTGCTGCCTTTTGGACCTTGCTCTTGAGGAGAACTGTTTGGAAAGACAAGTAGAAGACTGTATGGGATTTCTTGTTCTCATTAATGAACTGAAACAGATTTCTCATGAAGATAGTGGGGGAAATTCCCTAGCATATCAAAGGGTTTGATAGAGGATTGAATGAAATAACTGGGATTCCCCAAAAGGATATATTTTAGCCATAGAGTCTTTCCACCTATAACCTCCTCCTGATCACCACCAGGATTTTCCAAGAAGGAATCCAGCTTCAGGTCAAATATCAAATGTTTACAAGCTTCTTGGAGCCTTAAATGGGAGTAGGAGATTCCTTCTGCTCCTTGAAATGGTGCCATCCACTCACCTGTTTCATGTTCAAGTAAACACCTCAAAGAAGTCTCAACCACAGCTTTTACAGTAGGGGCTACAATGAGTGAGAATGTGTGACCCTCCAAACCCAGCTTTCTCAGACCTCTGTTTCTTGTAGGTATCCTTGCAAAGAGCAAAGTTTACTCGTGAAAAGTTACAAGAGCTCTGTCTTGTCTGGGGTCCTCACAGCACAGTTTAAATATTAAAAAAAAGAACTGTTTTACTAATCACCACCAGTTCCATGTTTGATGGAAATTTGAAAATCAAGACACAGTCTTTTTGCTGTTAGAACTCCACCTTTTGCTAAAAAATTGTGAAATATTAATTTAACTAATAAATTTGATAGTGACACACGGAAGAGGACAAAGCTATATTTTTTCTACGAATGGCAAAAGTGAATTGCATTGTGTCAGCCAGGTGTACATTCCTGAGATCAGAGGAAACAGGCTTTTTTAGAGAGGAAAACCTCCAAAATCATATGAAACCACTGGAAATGGCTATCTGAAGGTGACATTTTAATTATTTTTTTTTCCACTTGTTATCCTCAGAAGTGTATCTGAAACGCACATGTGCACTGGCTGGCTAAATGATTTATTGCAAATATATTATCAGGTGGATTTAGCACTTTTGTTCTCTCATCATCAATGAAAAGACTTTGGAGTTTTGAAGTTATTTACTACTTGAAACAATTTTAAGTTTGTCTCAGAGAACTTTCACCTGTGTTTTGTGTTAACTGTTCCTTCTGATCCACAGCCAGTTGTTATTCATGTCGTATAACGGCTTTTCTAAGTCACGTGTCATTGTCTCCTTCCCCTGATTTGATAACTGGGTCTTTCTAAAAAGAAGAGTAATGAGCTGTGATTAAAGGTTGTTCTTGGGCACATGTTCATACATAAATACAGAAGAATTGAGCACATTGGAAAATTTGTCTGCCTTAACAATTTACAGACATATATGAAAAGCACATCACTGGGGGGAAGTTAAAAAAAAAGGACAAATTTGCTGCTTGTCAACTCTGCCTTTCACAGAGACACACCAGCAGAAAATCTGACCCAGCATTTTCATGTTATCTACAGAGTGCTATCAATCACAGGGAAATTAAAATCCTAATTATACTCTAATTAGAAAAAAAAATAACAAAATCAAACATACATTTGTCATGAAAGGTCTTTGTACTTGGTACTGCATTTTCAGTTTGTTCAATTTATGGTGCTGTTAGTGATGTCTATACACGTTTATAATCGCAAAATGTTTTTTCATGTGTGTCACTTAGCCAAGCTAATATTAAAGCTGAAATTTTTCTGCCAGGTGTCAATGCTAGGATAAAACTGTTTGCAAAATTTCAGCAGGTATTATTTATCAATGCCTGACCATAGAAATAGATGTAGGCAGATGTTTTTCTTTACGTGAAAAAAATGTACATGACCATGATAGTAAATAGAAAAAGAGAGGAAAGATTGTGTCTGCATTTATAGCTGGAATCTTATACAGATCGTGAATTTAGATTAAGTCTTACATCCTGAAAGCAAGATTTGCACATGAGCACTGTAGTTGTGTTGACTTTGGCATCTCAGTTCTCTTGAGATGCCACTGGCCCTCAGCATGCTCAGGTTTCACATATCCTGATGAGACAACTGTGTGTGTAGCATCCCCATTTCATGATCTCCAAGGCTGAACATAGCTTTCCTCCTCTTTTGCCTCTGGCTGTGGCAGCCTGCTCTCATCCTCAACATCAGAACCCAAGAAGGGAACAATGGTTCCCTTATCCTCTGGGCACCCTCTCTGCTGAGACTCATGAGCCATGGAGGGGAAGAAGTCGCCTGAAGGAAATGCAAAATGTGGGGAACGCAGTGTTGTGGGGGAGGGAGGAAGATTATGAGAGGGAATGGAGAATGGAGGAGGAAAACCAGAATAATGACATAGTGTGAGCTGCCCCACACTGCTGGTGGGGGGAATTTTTTACTTTGATCACTGTCAAGGCATTGCTTGTGAAGCTGGGTCAGTCACATATGTCTCAAGTGCACAGGAGGCCAGCAATTGTGTAATGATAATTTTTACCACTGTTTTGAATGGTCTAGTTTGAAACTGCTTTTACAACAAGCCTAAAAATCACAAATACTGTCGAAAATAGTTAATTCTGAAAAATGCACTAATAATAATACTGTGACTCCCATTACTTTTAAGTACCAAGTAATCACTCATATAAGGCCATGAAAAACTCATGGAAAAACTAGTTCTGAATTCAGAGGCAAAGGACATGAAGTAGCAAGGATTAGTCTACAGGCTTCCAACTCAGTTTACATTCACAGAAATATTTGATGTCAGATGAACACTGAGACATCAAGATTTTTTTGAGTATTTAATTTTTTTTTTTGTTGGAATCCAGTGTACGAGTGTGAAGTAAAGAAACTGAGCAGTTAAAATAAGGATTTTATCATATCTATAAAAACTGACAAAGGCTTGCTACAAGAAAAGTTTCCAGTGTTGGCTGAGATTAAATAGTTTGTCGAAAAGATGGTTGAAAAAGACTATACCTGAAAAATGACTTTGCAAACTCTTGAAAATGTTGAGCTTTGATTAGAGTTTTAGGAATAGCTGCCTTTGATTTAGAGAAAATAAAAGGGGAAAAAAAGAAATTTTATAGAAGTTTTAAGTGATTGAAGTTGTTTTTTTAATGGGAGGGAGGATAATTGTAAGTAGTGTGTGTTACATTCATTATTTCTTACTCCTGTAGAAATGGGCTCTCTTTGTGAATCTTGATTTTGAAATTAGATGTGAATTTGAACTTTCTCGAGTCTCAAATAATTTCAAATGGCCTTCATGCATTTAGTGTCCAACACCATTGGTAACTAAAAGAGAATACCCCAGACCACGTTCTCAGCAGCTGAATGTTGGTCTGTTGATTTTGGGGAGATAAAAAGTTACACCACATCAGAGGCCAGTTCTGCATCTTAGCTGATATAGGAAGTTGTAAGAAAGCCCAGCCCCAGATTCAAGGATTTTCCAAAATTTGAAGACCTAATCAGTTTGGTTACACAGTTGCAAAGATGATTTTCTGTTCTCATTGTTGTCTTGCCTGAAGGTTTGAAAGAGCAAAAAGGGACATGTTATCTAATAAACAACATATGCAAGACCATCACTGACCTAGTTCAGAAGTACAAGTGTGTGGAAACAGAGCTGACTTCTTGCCCCCAGTGACATTACTGGAAGTTTTGCCACTGACTTCAGCAGAGTGAAAATTTCAGCCATTTTTCCCGTCTGAAGTTGCTTGTAATGGAATATTCCTTTGCTGCAAATGCAGATGCAAAAGAATACACTTCATGACTCGTTCTGCTGAACTGAGGCTTTTTCAGGCTTTGTGCCTAGATTCTTAAGCAATGCTGCATTTAAGAATCAAAACCAAGCAAAATTTGATTAATAGAGAAATTAGACTTCTAATAGTAAAAATAAGAATTGGGTTTGGATAAATAAATGGCTTTAGATAAATCTTTTTTTTTTTTTCACGGAATCTTTACCTTAGAAATTAAATTTGTGTAAATTAAGTCTAGAAGCTTTTTTAAAATTGTAATGTCTATCTTTCACGTAAGTGTGAAGAGAACACGCACACACAAAGAGGTTTCTGTAGGCTGTATAAGTATTGATCTAGATAATCTGCATGTAAGCAAAAATATTTTTGCAATTTTCCATGTTTTTCCTTTAAAACAGTTGATATTGACAAATGAGTAAGTCCATCTCAGTACTTAAGATGCACCCATTCCATCTAGCTGTGCAACACACAGTGATTTCCAGGGAATGCTGTGAAAGTTAGAAGCAGAGAAATGAAAAAGTAATGGGAAAATTACATCTATTTCTCTCAGGGTTGCTGTTGTATTTCCATTTGTTAGTCAACCAGTATGTCTCTAGTCTTTTCTGTGCTTTGGATGCATCTTGCTAAGAACTGCCATATCTAAACTGAAATTATCTGTTTGTCCACTTGTACTGCTAGGTTTTTATCTCCATTTCACTATGAGATTACATCAGTATTTTGTGTTGCACCCCCGCCACCTCCCCCTCACCCCCATACTTCCCAGCTTAAAGATGTGTTCTTTTAGATTTTTTTGTGTGTGACTTTAACAATGTTCTGTTCACATTTCCTTGGATAGACCCAACAATTGCTTGTTGACCCATTTTAACCCCTTTTGAGCATCATCTTCAAAGTGTAACTGTCCTTGACAATGAAAGAGACCTTCCTATTGTCTGGTCCTTCCAGGCAATCTTTAGCATTGAGTTAAATGGCTTTCAGATGGAGGAGTTGGCTGGAAGGAAGGAGACAAAGTGGTCTGTTGTTTCTGAGTGACTTTGCTAGAGTTTCCCTTTTTTCTTTTAGAATGGTGCATTTCTATAGAAGATGACAGACATTTTGACAGGTGCAATATGCTTTGAACTGTTGTGTCAGATAATTCTTTTGTCTTGGTTTTTCCCAGCAGAGTGGTACATCTCCTTAGGATGCTGATATGCATATTGTTTGCTTTTCATTTAGTGTGGTGAAGCCTTCCATCCTCCTTTTCTCTCTCCCTCTCTCACTTTTTTAATGGCTCTTTGCATATATGTAGCTAACCCAGATGGGAAGGCAGACTGACCATGACTTAAATCTCTCTCTCCAACCTTTTGATCATGATAACTGACAGTTATAACTCGGAAAATTATAATGGTAATAGAGAAAGAGGTGGAAAAGACACACAAAAGCATGAACTCAAATAAAATCATGTTATAATCTCATCTCTGGCTGAAGTGAACTATGCTCGTATAAAAAAGATGTTTTCAGGGCTGTTACTTCAGAGCAGGAAAGATTTAGCTTTGCTCATCTACAGATCAGGCCTAGGTGAAAACAAACCACTGTCCCATCACATAATCAAAACTGGTTTCAGGGGAAAAGAATAACTCCAAGCTAAAGTTTTAAAACTTAAAATATGTTTTATCTTACTCCTAGTAAGGATGTTTTATTTCTTTCTTAATACTCTTAAAGTTACCACAGGGAGTACCTCTCAGTCAGTTAGCTTCACTTATTTGGAGCGTGCAGAGCATGTTCTACTTTTGTGGTCAATGTTTTTGCAGTGTCAACTCCGCAGGTTTTTAGTCCTGCTACGAATTATTGTATTGTAAATAGCAGTACTGTTAAACTGGTCATACAGAGAAAATGTTGGGATTTGTGCCTGATACTATCTTTCTGTATCAGTCCCTGCTTCTGCCTGCCTGCCCATTTCAGGCTTAAACAGACATTTCTGATGTTTTCTTTTTATTTTCAGAGTTAACATCCCTTCTTTCGGTGGCCTGGGTATGACTCTCATTCATTGTGTCATGAATGACATCCATAGTACTGAAAGACAAACTGACCCTGAAAAATTGAAAATAAGATCTTTTGCAGTTGCTTCACATGGCATAAACTGAATGGGGAAGACAGATTTAAAGGCTGCCAATCAAATAAAGGAATGGATAACATAATTTACTGTAACAGGGAGAGGTGGCTTGGAAAACTTTGCTTTACAAATCTGTCCAGAACACCTGAGACCTTGATTTAATAGCTCATGGCATACGTGTTTAAAATATTTGTACCAAGATTTTTGAATATCAGGGACTAGCAGCTAAATCTCCGTAAACCATAGTTGGGTGACTTGGTGGCCTGATTTCCAAAAAGGGCAAGAACCCATCAACTTTTGTTTTTCACATTCATCTGCTCTGCTGTGAGAAATGTACCTTACTCTATTGTTTCAGCCTACAGGGCAATTAAAACAGTGTATCTGTTATTATGATATTTAGTAACAAAACCACTAATTACTTCTTCTAAAATAATAATATTTATGGGAAGCTTTTGACTGGTGCTTATGATACCCCAAACAGGGAATGGCTATATTTGTTTCTTTAGTAGTAGATGCCTCAGTGCTGCAAAGTGTTCTACAGCAGTACTTAAGCATGTGAGATCAATGGATCTGAAATACATGGCTAAAGCACTGTCTGAAATGCTGTCTGCTGCCATAGAAGGGTCCTAATAATTGTTATACCTGATTGTAAAAGTACTTCTTTAGAATAATCAAAATTTTCTGTCTCTTCAGTTACTTTTTTTCAAGGAATTCCTGTTTATACTGTAACTCTTGCTTTTTCAAGTCAGTCATGCAAACAAGATACAAAATCTCTCCATTTTAGAAGCTGTATTTCTGAGCTGAAAACACAATATTTTTGCCTTCCATGTTCTATGCTCACCTATTACCACTAGTCTCTAGTGGTAGATTTATTCATATATTGACTGATAACTTGTTGAAACTCCTTATAAGAGTAGAAAATATATTTGCAACACTGGAAATTTCCAGACAGATTTTTGTAGTTATGTGTTGTAAGGAGCTCAGAACAGGTTCTACAAAGATTGCTGGATGGTCTCAACAAGAGGCCTATTTACTGACACCATCTCTAATTGGAATGTGTCATGGAAAGTTCTCATCTTAAGAGATCTGACATCATTCAGGGAAGAACCAAATGGATCTGATGTTAAATTGCTTCAGACTCTTTTGCAAAGAAGAGTATTTCTGAAGCTGGGAGAATTTTGCCAAGGGACTCACAAGGCATGAATTTCTTGGGATGATGTGCATCACATTCAGTTTAATGGTTTCCCTTTCACTGTTTGAGAACGTTGCATAGCTGAATAGGTTGAAGGGGAACCCACGCCTTTTTCACAGGAGTCCAGTGTAAGCATGGCAGAGTCCTTGTTATGGTCATCAGTGAGATGGTTATTTATTACTTGATCGGTATCAGAAATTTCTATAGGGTTCTTGTCAACAAAATGAAGGTGGTTGCTCTTTTGATCAGGTCTAGTAGGAAAATATGCAGAGTTCTCACAGGGTGCTGATGTCTCAAAATATGCCCACTGTAACAATTCACAGGCTATACAGACTTCATGGTTGTCAAGTATTCTGCTTGCTCTTGCCATATAGACGTCATGGTTGTCACTGGAGATAGACCGCTGTACCTTCTGCTCCAAACACATAGGCTCCTACTGTCAGAATTGGTATCGTGTTGTGAGCATGGGGAGACTATGCAAATTGGAGAACATAATGCTGCTCATAAGGGAGCTGACTGTGCTAATTCCCATGTTAATCCTGTGAGCGAATGCAGTATGAACGAGACACTCACCCCAAGGCTGGTTGAGGCCAAGCTGTGTGTTCCTGCCATTGACAAGGACTGTGCCTGCTCTCAGGTGATCAATCTGACCCCCAAGTGCTCACTAAAAGGTGTGCGTGCCACCTGATAGCATTTCCCATTACCCTAGAAGTGTTTAGTGTGGAATAATCTGTAAGGAACCCACTGATGAAAAGTCATTTAAAATCAAATGGCAATCTTTCCACCAATTTGGTAAAATTTGGATCCCACCATTAGCAAGAAAGCCGTGCTGGCCATATCCTCTCCCACAAGAATCATTTCACCTGTCTGGCAGAATAATACCAGATTGATGCAGGCTTTCTCAGAGTGACAGAACAAGAAAAATCCCACTTTTTTCCCTGGTTGGTATTCAGGAACCATTTCAGGCCCATAGGGCAGGAACGGGACTGTTACTGAGTCAGGCAGTTGGACTAGATGATCGTTGTAGGTCCCTTCCAACTGAAAATATTCTATTCTATTCTATTCTATTCTATTCTATTCTATTCTATTCTATTCTATTCTATTCTATTCTATTCTATTCTATTCTATTCTATTCTATTCTATTCTATTCTATTCTATTCTATTCTATTCTAATTTCCATGGATAGGAGTAATTTGTCAGATCAGCTCTAGAGCACTGAGTTAAGCAAGAGGTAACAACATTAGTGCTATCACTGACAGCTTCTTTCTGGTCAAAACCTTTGACATTTCTTTGCTTTATGAAACTTTGAATACCATCACCTGAATGTATTTTTGTTTGAACACAAACTTTAACTTAATGTGGATGTTTCATATATTTTTTCACTCTTAGATCCAATGAGTGAGATGGCAGCTTGAACATCCAAATTTAGTGGGTCACAAAAAGCCTTTAATAAATTTGGAGAGTTTCATTAATACGCAGGCTTCTCTTTGTCCCAGCACACAATGACTCATCTCATAAAACAGATTCATACCTCCTAGGTTTATTTTCCTGCAGAAACTCATAACCACCATGATATATTATCAGACACTCTAGCACTTTATGAGTGCATTCTTCACCAAGGTTTAAAATCAACTAACAAAAACTTAAAATTATCTAAGTTCAGATTTACTTATTCAAGTTTCTACTGTGTTTCAAAGTATGTTAGCATGCTGTAGAATTAATTGTGATAATGAAATTACCATTAAAAGGCATAAAAAGTTATAAAACCAAACCCACTATATTTAGTAGAGCTTTTTGCCAATAAAGTACACTTCTATGTGACTAGATTAAAATAAAAGGATTGACCCATAATAGTCATCTTCATTATTATGTAGGTCAACATAAAATTCTCTTATCAATCATCTCAGTTCAGTACCGATTTGATACTGCTGATATATGGTAAAACTGTTAAGATGTCCTTCTAGCCTTGCATCCAAACAAGTTAGTCAAAAGTGAATTCCTTTTTCTAGGTAAGGCTAGTCTCAGATCTTGTACTCTGCAATGTTTTATTTGTTGTATTTGAAATATTTAATCAAATCAAATGTGTAAATTAATAGTGACAATAAATAACTACAATGTTCTGTTCCATAGTATAAAAAAGATCATCTATGCATTTACTTATATTGCCTATGTAGTAAAGAAAATTCTAAGAATGAATTGCTTCTGATCTCTCCATCATAATGATGTTCAATCATTAAGATTTTTCATTTATGGATGGTTTTTCTCATGTAAGAATTTAAGGATGAACTGACAGAAATGATGCACAGAGGCCAAACAAAGTTATCCTAATTACTTTGAATCCTACTGAAATATTTTATGTAGGAATTAAATGATTTCTAAAATGGTTCTGAATGAATTTGCACTCTTTATTTGAGATGATTGAAAATTTTCTGTTTGCTTGTATTTTACTTTTACAAAATGTTGATTTTAGAAAAACAGTATGTTCCCCAAAATGATACTGATTTTATTACTATTTTAACCAAAAATTCCAAGTGATTTTTTTCTTTTTAAGTTCAAATTATTTTGTTTCAGCTTTTGTTGCTCATCATTATTTTATAATTTATGTTATGATACAGGTAAAAAAAAATTGGAAGGATGAAATATCACTGTGAAACATTTGATAATATTTCAACATTATCAAATAAAATCCATCATTGTATGGATCTCTGCAAGAAAATTTTTTGATTCAGCTTCCACAGGCAATATCAACATAACATATTTTAAGTTAGAAGTATAATAGATGCTGACCATCACTTTTCCTGTATGTTTTTCTTTTCAGGTTTCTCAGACTTGAACATGATATAGAAAAACCAATAAACAAGCAATTGTTGCTTTCTCTTTGTTCCACTGAGTTTAGTTTATGTATAGGTTGCTGTTTCAGGATTTCTTGATTGTCTTGCTTGACTGAGAATTGAAATCAATTGCTTGGCTAGAGTTTAATCTTCCTATTTGTAGTCTTGAGTGTGACCAGTAACATTAGTAGGGTGACTGCTAGGTAAGTTGAAGGATATAAATTCTTACTATTTAACTGAGACTAATATTAATAGTATCATTCATTTCAATGAATGCTAGGCCAGATCACCTGATCCTGGAATATGACTTCAGCTGAAATACATTTGCTGATGTTGACTGTAGAGAAAAGGATCACAAAAGGCATCTTGGTACTATGTTGCAAAAGAAATACTACAATTATTTTCCTAGAAAAATAAAGATGAAGTCATTTGAAGATCCCTTTTTCTTTCTCCTTATATCGAAAACTTACCTGTGAAATGTAAACAATTCTTGGACACTGTCTCTTCCCTGTTACCTCCTTTGAGTCAACAGCAGTTGTTGAAGTCAAGCACAATCAATGCACCTACTTTGCATAGACTATATGACTATAAATGAAGAAAGGCACTGGAGAATATGGACACTATATGCATTCTTTAACCCCTGTTTTGCTGGAATTTAATTCTGTGGCATATTTTCCTTCCTTCTTTCTTAAGAAGCCAGGACGGAAGGAATATTTCTTAGAAACTCTCTTAACTATTCACAGCGAAATCAGCAAATCACTGAAATGCATTTTTACCCTTCCAGAAAATTTCAGTGTAATTAATAGCATTGCTTTCCCAGTTTGAACTGAGTTTTGAGCATTGGTTATGTATGCAACAATGAATGAGTGGCTGGTATCAGGCTTTCTTTGTTGGAGCACCAGAAATAGGAAAAGATGCATCATGAAAAGTATAATTAGAATGATTTGGGGACAAAGCAAAGTTTCTGAAGATCTTTCAGGATATAAGAGGCAAAATATTGTTGGAACTACTCCGGCTAACATAAATGGTAGGAAGACATTTACATCAACAGGGCTTTAGTTCAGAGTGACTCTGATCTTCACTTGGACAGCAAATAATATATTTTGCAGATATACATAATATATATCTGCAAATATGCTAAGTCCAACTAACTGACAGTCAGTCTTGTTGAGGATTTTCCTTCAGCCAAAAAAAAAAAAAATCAGGAGGGGAAAGAAATGGAGAGATAATCCCAGATCAAGCAGTGAGGTTGCTCTGGGGCTGAAACTGGTTCCAGTATGTCATAAACAGGTTATGCTGGTTACCAAACACATAGAAGACACAGCTGAATAGAGACTGAAAGGATGCAGTGGGTAGGCTACAGAAATGGGGGAGGAGAGAGGCAGGATAGTAGAACCCAAGTTCTTGGCTGTGAGGGTATGTGTGTCAGCTGTACCAAGCTACAGACGCCAAGGATGCTTTTACTGAGCTTAGATGTCTTCCTTTTAGTGAAGGTGTTACAAGGCCAGTCCCAAAGGCTGCCTTGTTATTCCCTTGTATAGTCCCTGTGGTCAAGGATAACACCTCAGTGGTTGAGGTTGAGGATGTAAAATCATTAATGCTATTTAGGAATACACGTTTGTTTTCATTCTACCTATCATCACATGTTAATGGTAAGGATCATAAATTGGAAATTCTGAGCCTGGGAACTCCTTATTTTCTCAGAAATGAGGAAAAGCAAACCCATAATTCCAGTTCTCAAGGCCCAGTGCTTTCCTTGGTTTTGTATATGCTAATGGCATCATGAAGATGTTTGAGTGTAACTGAGAAGGGAATTTGGTTATTAACTAGCACTTGTGTCTCTCTGTAGTGATGAGTACCTTTATGGCACCATCACATTCAGTTCCCAGGCATCAGTTCATTACATTAACTTCAGGCACAGGCATATTTTTCCTAGGAATTTGCCACAGCCTTACTCTCTCCTTTCTCTAAAATGTGTCATACTGGCTTGACATATATTTTGAGAGTTTTTGCTGTCTTTGGTTTCCTATTATGTACACTGTGTGAGAAACTGAACTAATCATGACATAGTCACACCCGCAGAGAGGAAATTTGCCCATTGAAAACAGCCCTAGTTAATTCCTCTGTGTGTGACCGTTCCAGTAAAATACTGACGTGGGTTTCCCTAGTACCTACTGATTTGAATAAGATCAAGGTTGGATGGCCCAAAGTGATATCTGTATTTATACATTAATTATATGCATGGGAGAACATGAATCCAAGATCTATATTTTTCATAGTTGGCAAAATGCAGAATATTTTTAAAACAACTGGTTTGAACAAAGATTCTTTTTGAACTGACTTTGTACGAGCATGACTCGTTTTGTTCCCGAATGGTGGGGGACAATGTAGCATAGCATGTTTACAGTGTGTTGAAGCCTGTTTCACTATCAGAAGAGGATCTCTGGTCATACATATGGACCCAGTTCTGCACCACTTCTCAGACCAAATAAACCAGGGATTGTTCCAAGGCCAAGTCTTTCAGTTATCTTCCAGAATACCTATGACCTGCCTACCTAGGAAAGAACAGACCAAAAGAGATGGGCTGCTCCAGCCTGCAAGGAGCATCATTGTTCCTGGCAGAGTTTTGTTCCTGAAAAGCAAAATGCCAGCAGAGCATCACTGCCTGTCCCTTTGGCTATAGCTTGGCCTTAGCTGCCTCAGAAGTCAAAGTTTTTAAGATCTGGAGAGTTTGCAAATTTACATTTTCCACACACAGCCTATTGTATGCACAAATTAGAAATAAGATATGTATTTGTTTTGTTTTTATTTGCTGGCTTAGAAAAGTAGAAAGTGTGCGTGTGAAACTTGGCCTTAGACTGATATTGATATGATGGCTGGATGATCTCATTCCTAATGTCAAAGTGTTAAGAACCCATTTTTCATGAAACATTTTCTTTATTTTCAATCAATATGAATGCCAAACTTCTCACTCCAACAGCATTTTGTGCAGTATTTAACTCACATGTAGGTACCCAATTGCAAACGTTCTACAAGGCTTATCTTTGTTTCTCAAGTAAACTAACATCAGTCACACGGAATTCTTTTCAAAGTTATCTCGTATTAGTCCAAATTCATTACAGTTAAGGGATAAAGAGTGGACAAGGAAACTTGGGACATTTTGGGCCCTCTGTCACTTCCAACTACACTGTCATCTAGTTACTGAATGAGCCACTTCACCCAGGGAGTAACACTTGCAAAATTGGGTAAGGATTTACAAATCTAGGCCATACTTTGCATTTATTTTTTCTGTATAATTTTATTTGAACTTGTTAGCTTCAAGATTACTCCCCTAGCAGAAAAGCAACTGGTATCATTATTATATAGTTCCATAGCTTGTAAGTCATAGGATGATTTCCAAACCTATTTTACTTTGCTTGTAATGAGACAATGGCAATGTTTTATTTTAGATGTACTAGAAATTATAATGGATAAAGAAAATGGAGCCAGTATGTTTCATGGGGGTTGAGAAGTTATTTTCTTCCTAGTTTCTTATTACTCTACTGCTTTAATTCCTGGCAGCATTGCATTAATGTTAAGCACTGGTCCCCAGCACCGAGTGGCAATTTATCATCTTTCTTGGCAGGCTTCCTGCTTCATCCTGCACCTGCCTCCTTGAAAGAAAACAAGACATCAGATACTTATTCAAATAATGCAATAGCTGATCAGCAGAGTATCTACACAATGGTAAGTTATCCATGATAAAAGGACAACTTTTTCATGCATTATATGTGACATATGTGTCCTTTCTCTTAAGATTTATGACATTCATGACGGTTAGTATTGTTACTATAATCAAATCTTTTACAGCCTAGCTGCAAAGGTTCAACTTATTGTCAATAGATTTCTATATAAGAGTCAATCAAGCAATTTCATAAATACTTTGAAACACCTGCACCCTCCTTGGAAATGTAGAAATAGCAGTACCATGGTCTCATCTTTCAAGTCATGAAGCTACTATGTCTTAGTAATTCCCTATAGGCAAACAAAGTGGAAGAAGAGTCAAAACTGTATTTTCATTTACATTTGTTCCATATGATACACACATATATATGTGAGTGTGTATATTTATATGTGTATTCACATCCACATATATATATGTGTATATGTGTGTGTGTGTATATAAACCTTCTGCAGAATAGATTATAGCCTTAATGCACAAATAAAGAAGAAATCAAAGGAAAGCTATATGTATGAGTCAGGATGTGAAGAAAATGGTGCAAACTATTCATAAAAAGGATATGTAAAATCTTATTGATGAATATGAAAGGAAAGGTCATGCGGTTTACCAGAAATTTGCATTTTACAAGCCTTGCTGGAAGCAAAACGCATAACTGCTAGGAAGCAGGATGTCATGTTCCTGCTGGAATGGGAGGTGGGTCCTTTGGTTAAGGCATTAGCCTGAGGCGTGGAAACTAGTTCTTTGCAGTACCACTGATCCCCTGGAACTGGCTTCTAGCTTCTCTGAGTCTCACTTCCCAGCTGTAAAATGGTTAGTCGTAGCCCTTCCCTATGCATTGTCCATATGTGCAAACACTAGTCAGCTTCTTGTATTTGACCCAAAGAATTTAAAATATTAGAACAATACAGATGCATATGGCGGCATGGTGATCAATAAAGCTAACTTATGTTCCTCTGAGGAATACTGTATTATCTATGATTATTAAGAATCCATATCAACAACACACTGTGTTAGGAGCTGTAACTAAGGATAATCCTTGCTTGAAAGCTCTCGGTTCTAATGAGAAAAACAAAGAGGGGGTAGAAACACTCAACAATGGAGTAATTAAGAGAAACACTACAAGAGAATGAGCATATGTAGACAGGTGGTGCATAGATAGAAGTTCTTGAGCTTTTAAAATATCTTAATGTAAATGTTAAGAAGGAAATAATATAAAAATCTGACCTCAGAGGATTCTCTCTTTGCCATAAATTTGCCAGAATGAGAGTGACACATGGATCCTGATGGGAAAAAAAGTCATAACTGTACGGAGGAGTGCAGGTGAAGAGGCACTGTTTAGAGGTACCTTGCTCATTGAAGAGGTACTGTACAGGACTGCTCAGATAATTAAAAGACCAAATGGTTCTTCTAGGTGCCCATCTCAAAGTAGGAACCTGAACTCCAGAATCCCTGTGCCAGGCAAATGCCCTGGGGTTGGAGAACGGCCCGTCTCCCTCTTTCTTGTCAGAGCTGTTGCAGTCGTGCATAAAACTTTTGAATGTGGCTACAGAGAAGGACTGTCATGGTGACAACAAAGTATTTTAAGGAAAGCTGTTTATTTAAGGCTCATGTTGTGAAAGATTTTAGCTCAGAATGTCACATTTGCCTACTGAAATACCATCTGCAAAAGCTGTTTGATCCAGAGGCTAAATCTGGTCTCTGTCTTCTCTGAAAGAATTCTTCATATTGGTATTCTGATCAGGAATTTGCATTTATTCATACCCTGGTCTTCAGCTGGGGTCCTGTTTTATTTTCTGCCCATGCAAAGGGAAGATTTGCTAGTTTTCTGCAAAACTAATTCCATAGCTGTCACACAAAAGGGTTTCTAGTGTGCTGAGCGCTAGAAATATTTGCTACCTCCTGAAGACCTTCAGACCTGGTTCTGCATTTATCCCCAGAGTTAGGAGAGAGTGCCTCTATAATTTGGCAGCCTTCTTGGAAGACTTTCCCCTGCTGTAGTGCTTGCAGTGGTGCAAGCAGCTGTGCCAAAAGGCTAGTGGAGGGCTATCTTGCTGTTGTAGTATGAGAGCTTTGCTGGTATATTGAATATGAGCCTTTTTACTGCTACTCAGTTATGACTAGCAAATTGGTTTTCATTCTCTCAGACTGGAAAGATGAATTTTACTACATTCATGTGACCCTGATGTTTGACGGAGGCCACCCTTCCTGCCAGGAGTGCAGAAAAGAGAGAGAAAACTAAAGCATGCTAGTCACAGCGGCAGTGCTCTTACCTTATGAAACCATCCTTTAAAAAGAACCAGGACTGAGTATTATGAACTCCTGGAAGCTGACAGACAGTTCCAATATAATACTTAAAAAGCACTACCAGAGTTCATAGGTCCCCTGGGTGGTAATGTGTTCTTTTCTTTTTTTTTTTTTTTCCTGTTCTCCTTTTCTTGCTATAGCACTGGTGCAGCTCAGTAGCAATGGGCAGGTTTGGTAACAAAGGCTTTCTGCAGCATATCATCCCCACACAAACTGGAGTCCCCCACTCCTCATAGCATGACCTAGGGCTGTGCTGCTGTTGCTTATCACTGTACAGCTGGACGTGGGCTGGGGAATTGGTCCTAGCTGTTGGACCTCATAATTTAGAGGTGCGAAACTACTGTAAATGCTTGTGGGGTATTTTTATCATCCTGTATAGGTGGCTATTTGATTTCTCAGGTTTCCTTACACATTTGGATACCCTAATTTTCCTAATGAGCCCTTGTGTGCAACTGCTTAGTAAATACCAGATTTAATGCTTGTGACTTAGAAGCTTTGTTCGGTAGCAACAAAAGCAGAATAAATGCATAAGGCTTTGTGTATCTGGTTGCTTGGGCAAGTTGCCTTACTTAGCAAATGCAAAGATATTAAATTTCTATTCAGATGATTAAAAAAGAGCTTCTTCATGTTTTACCGCATGACTTGCTCTGTTTACGGTGCATTAGGTGTTTACTATAGTGATAGAAAAATGGCACCTTCTCCATCTCCCTCTCTTCTCCTTTGTAACAGATGTTTCTTCGGGAGGACTTGCTGATCACCTGTGTCTCCAACAGCATCTAACAAGATTTCATTAAAAAAAAAAAAAGGTAATATGTACGCTTGCTTTTATTTTGTTAAGTTTTGATTTCTAAAGGTAACAGCTAGTGTCAGGTTTCTCAAACTGCTCCTTCTATTTCTTGTTTTCAATTGAAACAGCGTGCTGTGTCAGCAAAACCCACAGCTCGCTGCCACGCTCTCTTTTGTGTGGCAGTCGTTTGACACATAAAACTAGCAGCTGCTCTTAAAGGACCCTGCAAATTAACCGTATTAAAGATACAAAACATGAAGGGGTTCTTTTTCATGACGGTGAGAAGCTTTCTTAACTACATTTAATTCAGGGGTAAACCTTTACCACCATAATTAAAAAGAGGAGTGAAATAAGAGTGTGTTTTACATACAACAAGATTGCTAACATCGAGAAGATGGGATGAGATTGGATCAGAATAGCCCATGGAGGGGTTATAGGCTCAATTCTTCCAACAATTATCCTGACACCTGAGCTGTAGCTGTGTGCACTTTTTGAGCATAAGAGACAGTGTCCTCACCTGCTGTCACTACAGATGTTTGTGTGGTGTTCAGCTCATATGCATGAGTGTCACCAGTGTGAGAGCCTTTGGGCAGAGTTTGATAAAGTTGAAAACAGTCTTGCATCCCTTGGGGCACTCCTGTTTTTCAGTGAAGTTACACAGGACCTGTGGGTCTGCATGGTCTATAAGCAGATACAATCTGTGGAATGCACTAGATATGAAAGACTGAAATAGAGCCTAGCAATCAGCACTTGGAAAACTATCTTGTTGGGGGTTTTTTTTGGCCAATTTTTAACCAAAACTAGAAAAGGTAAGTTTCAATGATTTTGGTAATTTTGGGGTGGGAATTGTTGTATTTATCTGAGGAGAAAGAAAAGACCCCCAAAAGATGAGCCAGACAGAGTTTCTCTATTGGGATGATTTGTTTTTAAGATAAAATGCAGGTTTTTACACTTGAGTTTCTGTGAGGAAAACTCCTCCTGGTTTAAGTCAGTGCCATTCAATCTGTGCTTCAAAGACAGTTATACCCCACAGAGGAGATTACAACAATCTGTGGGCAGTGAGGCAAGAAAGCACAGCCAGAGGAGAGGAAGCAGCCTGGAGATAATTTTCCAGAGGAGAAAAGGCAAACTCAGAGCATGAGAACCAGGAAGTCAAATTACCACTAGGAAGTTATGGCTGTCCTTTCCCATTCCAAAAGCTTCCCACTGTGACAGCATCTAGTCTTCTCCTCCGTGCTTAGAGCTGAACAAAACTAACACAGGTGGTGAGAAGAACTTCTTATACTCCAAATGGAAAAGAGCCACAGGGTCCTCAAAGCTTACTAAGGACTTGACTATTGCCAATCTGTTTTATCCTGCAGACACTCAGGTTTCATTGCATTGGTGGGCAGTGGGGCAAAGCTTCAAAGCAGATAAGCTGTGTCATGTTGCTAGAAGCACAGATGTGTCCACTCACAAGTGCTAAATGGGCTTAAGGTAAAGGTCCTTCCTTGAGTAATTCCAAATCACTGTGAAAGTTTTGATAAATATTAAATATTTTGAGTGAAAATGCAAGAATGCAGAGAATTCATTACTATATTGTGCATTGTTTTTAGAAAGTATCCCCACACAGCATTAAAGCCTAAGGAGGATGAAAGCCTTGTGCTGTGTTTCTTCAGAACGTTTAAAAATGTTAAAGGTCCATAATAAATTTTAAAAAATATGTATGAGAATTAGTTTGTCCCTGTGCTACTGCTGTTCTGGAGAAGATATTTTGTCATTTCAGTTACTTTATGAGCCGGACCTATAATTTTGATAAATATTTACTGATCCAGTGTTTTATCAGAAACCAGAGAACTTAAGGGGTTTAGTTCCTCAGGCTCCCAGCAACCTCTCATTTTAACATGTATGAAACATTCATCTTTCATCAGAAGTGCATAAAGTAGTTTGTTAATTTGTAGTAGGAGATTTTTGTCAACCTGACATGTTTAATTTGGATCTGTCATACAAATGATGCCAACTATACAGCATTCAACTGGAAAATGCCTACCAAAGGTCTGTTTCATGAGTGCAGCTTGCAAGCACTGGGCAAAGCCAAAATGGTCTTATAAAGGAAGTTACATTTGCAAAGGAAAGAGGAAAAATTGTAGTGCCCCCTCTTGAGATCCCAGCAAAATTTCTCTGCTGGTGGCACAAGCAGGTGGTGGTTAAGCAGTCTGAGGAGAGCTTGTGATTTAATCTGAGTGTGATGTGCATATCAGGTGAGAGTCAGTGACATGAGAATAAGATGTTTGATGTGGACCCTGAAAATAACTACTTGTTCTTTTTCCACAAAGATAGGAGAGGATCCTGCCTTCCTATCCCAAACAGGACTGCAAATCAGCTTTTAAAGCTCAAGCAGTCCCTGAAAACATCAATTCAGCTGTGTGTTGGGATATAAAAACTGCAAATCCTGGCTGCTTTTTCTGGTTAAGAATGGTGTAGTGATGTTTTTTCTGTTTCTCACTGATGGAATTGCAGAAGGAATGAACAATATGCAGGCTTGGCCTCATCCAGAAGCAACACAAATCAGCAGTTTTTCCTTTGTCTTCAGTGGCCTTTTATCTAGCCATTTGTACTATTTGGCAAATGATATACAAATTAAATGATTCATACAAATGAACACACAATTAAAAGTTTAGATTGGTTTTGGTGCACTAATATCTGAAGTGACTGTACAAATCGCAAACCAGATATTCAACTGGAATGCCAACGTATAAAAAATTTTTAAGTAAGGAAATATTTGGTGAAAGCATTTGTGACTAGATTTAAATAATTTATAAATTCAATACTTTCACATTCTTTCCACAGTGATCCAACCAGAAATACCCGTGAAGTTCCTCAAATACATAGCTAGCTGCAGATTATGCTTTCAGTAACTTTAAATGAGGCCAGTCACTGTTTAGTGCTTTTATTTAGTAATGGAAGAAAATGTAGGAGCCCTCCGGTGGTCAAAATACACCTCTCCAGCTAACCCATATTCCCTTTAATACTAAGAAATTTAGCTGATAAAAAGCTTTATTCTAGCTAGTATATTAGTTGCAAACTATTTAAAAGATATTTTTAAACTTGTTAACAATTCTGTCATCCTGCAACTATGGCTAGGCTAAGCCAATTGTTTCAAAAATTTCCTCAAAATCAAGTAAAGCTATCAGCACAAAAAACAAATAAATTCAACAAGGGTCTTAGGTAGAAAAAAGGTTCCCTGAATTCCCATGTTGTGGTGTGCTACATGTCCTACCTGAGCACAAATGGAGTCTAAAATAAGCAGAACAAGCTCCGGGTTACATTCTCCATAGGCATATACATCCCAGTGCAGTGAGGTCCTCATCCATTCCTGGAGACCTCATATTGCATAAAGCAAATAACTACTGATAACAGTACTCTGACATGTATTTGACACTGAAGCAAATGATTACCCCTGGGGCAGTGTGACTGTGAACCGGAACTCTGATGGGTCTCTGGGAATAAGGACAGTTTTTAGTAAGTACTTAAGAATACATTTTTACACTTCACTACTGAATTGTTTTATAAGCCATAAAGAGAGAAAGGAAAAAAAGACACTGCAGCAAATTGTGTGTATCATGGGTATAAAATGAAGGTCAGTAAAAAAATTGTTTCCTACTCATATTAAGAAATCTAGTTACAGCCAGCTTGGTTTCCAAATTTGGGGCTCCTGTGGTAAGGATTTAAGGCAACACCATACTAGGGTTAGTACTTCCATTCTCACTGAAGCACTCTGATAACTAACACATGTAAAGTAACTAACTGGCACAGATGTTGCAGCCCAGAATCAGTATAAACCATCATTTTGCTTAGCATTTGTGGTAAGAGAGGAAGAGGAAAATTACAGCTTGGTGTCTTTGCTCTTCTGCTCATATGTGGCTGTGAGCCCAAGGCTGATCCCCAAGGTTTGCTAACACAGTCTCTTTTGGTGCTCACTGGCACTGCATGAGCATAAGTCACCCCCGGTTTTGAAGTCCTCTTCCTAACTTCCTGTTTTTGAACATGGTTTGTCTGTTGTTCACCTGATTCGGGCATTCCTGGAGCTGAGTCTTGAAGTACGCTAGCACCCTGGCCCTCCTCTTGTTGTCAGCTGAGTGTTTCAGCATGCACAGGCTGCTGGTTTATGGAGTGCTCTCAGTGTAGCTGTTCACATGCTAGTTCATGCCCAGAGCATTCAGCATCTTGTACCATTAAATCTCCAGTCTGAGTGTTCTTATACATAATGCAGACTGTCTTCATAGTACAGCCTTGTAATCATTAAGAAGGATGTTAATGTGCACTGTGTGTCTGATTTACCATACTGAAATCAGTGTAAAAGATCTTGGTTTTTACAGTAGGGTAGGACTAGGTCTAACATAGCCTTGAGTATCGCTTCATTACCAGGAGATAATTGCAAGATGTAGTGTACTTCTGAAGGTAAATTACTTCTCACTGCACTTTTGTTTGCAGTCTCCTGGAATAAAATCGCCAAGCACTCTCAGAAATGCTCTTCCTACTCCCAAAATGCATTGCATTTAGCAATTGGGAATAAAAATACCTGAATCTTCTTTGGTTAAAGATTGGTGTTCACCCTACCAGTTACCGGGTAAGTAGGAAGCAGAAACAGGTAAACTGTAGTGTCCAAAGTGTAACATGCTCCTACTTTTCTTTCCCTAAGAGAAGACAGAGGGAAAGACCTAAAAAAAATAAAAGGATTGCTAAATACAGCGCTTCTCAAAATGATAAGGTAGCTATATTAAAGGCCCACTTGAAAAGGTGTATTTTGCTTTCACCAAATATCCTATCTCCATGTTGAGTAGATCAGCTTCATGGGGAAGTTCGCCTGAACTATATGAACTGAATGAACTAACTATAACAGTCAATGAAAACCAGCTCTGTAAGGTTATTAAACAAAGGAAAATTGATGGTAAAGCTAATACAGCACTCTGAAATATCATTGTCAACCCAAGATTACATTCTTGCCTAGTGCAGGCAGCGGGTTGTTGTGGTTTGTCCCAGTGAAGTACTACTCCTATCGCTAAGTGTACGGTTTGTCTTACTGGTGTCTGGCATTCAAGAAGACAGAAAACCACTACATGCTCAAGCTGTTGTTTTTTTCCCAAGCCAGACCACGGTCTGGGCTTATGCTACTCCCAGTGCTGACCACCCATGACTCCTGTTCTCCTGGACAGGAGCACTGAGCCTGTCACTTCGTAGGACTGAGGTCTCAGGAGGAACAGAAATTGCCTTTGATTAAGGCAATTCCTCATCCCTCAAGAGGATAGGCAGGGAGGTGTTGCATGCTGTCCTTAATTGTGAAGGCACTTCAGCTCTCTGAATGACATCTCCAATCATATTGTAGAAACTAAGAGGGGATATGGGGATAAAAGGGAAGATGAGGTGATTTTGTAAATTCTTATCATTTTTGTAAGTGTAACTGAAAATTCACAGGTTCCCTGGTTGATCCATATATTTAGTAAAATTTACTTCTTTTACAACTGGGGTTAGTCTGTATTGTATAAATGACTAATCCACTACCACTGAACACAAATATAGTGAATGCTGTCTAACCTGGTAGCAGCAGGAAACCAGCTGTAAGCCAGACAGTCTTGAGTGATAAAACCATTGAGAAATGAAAGAAAAAATTCTAACTAGACTTATCAGAAAGAAAATCATGAGCGTGTCATTTTGAAACAAAACCAACAAATGTTCTCAAAAAACCTCCTGGGTAGTAGCAGTTGTTGTCTACCTCCAGCATTAAAGGCCACCTCATGTCAAGCTCTCAGAAACCCACAGAGAGGAGCACTGAAATGTACTCAGTTCTCAGATCAGTGTGCTAGGCAAGCATGGGTAAATCATTTCACCTCTCTGTGTTTTGGCTCACCAGGTCTCTCCTGTTTTGACTCTAGGCCTTCAGAGCAAGGGCCTCCTCTCTTTGACGTGCCTACCACTACCAGGTCCTCAGACCAATTTGCTCTACCTTAATGTAAAGAGTGTTGATGCCTCAAGAGTTATAAGTTCTTGGCTGGCTTTTCCCCACTTAGGAAAGTTGCTGTAACTACTTCCTTACCGATGTTTATTGATGGTCAAGTCCGGAGGTACCGCAGATCTACAACTGCTGCCTTTCAGCCAATGCTGAGCTGCTCCATCCCTCCTTTGCCCTGAGCCTGAAGGAGAACAGGGAGCTCCAGCTTCCTCTGAATAATCTCTCTGTGGAGTACAGCCCAGCAAGCATCCTCAAAGCTTGCCAAACGCAACCAGGACTGAGCCAAAATGCAGTTCTGGCTGCATTTCCTAAAAAAGCCCAGCAGAGGCAAGGGTGGAGAGAGCAGGATTCTCACGGTGAGGGGATTCAACCCCACATCCTCCATGACAGGGTCCCATGTTGCAGCCACTGGCCCTTACAACCCACCTGCTGAAGCCATACCTCTGTGCAAAGCAGAAATCAAGATGTGCCAGGCAAAAAGGAGAGCAAAGGAAGAGTGTGAGTGTGTCGTTCAACAGGGAGGAGAAAGGAAACGTAAGTCTGGTTGCTGCCATCAGTCATTTTATCAACAATTGATACAGGTACAATATACAAACAATCCTGGGACTTTATTTTTCATAGCGGTAGCAAATTACTTGTGTTGGAATTGTGTGATAAATGGCTGCAGAGCTTAGCTAGAGGGAATGCACAGTGGCTCTGTGGTGGTAGCTCTTGAATATAAACTCCTGCTCCTTTTCCACTTCTGACTCTGGAAATTAATTACCTGTATGACTTCATACTGAACAAGAGCTGAATTTTTCAATTGTATGGGAAAAAACATCAGAAGCAACTTGTTTTCTGGACTGCATTTTTTTCTTTCCAAAACAAAAAATATTTTTCATGTGATCCTATGAGCCTGCCTGTGACCTGTTTCACAGTATTTTAATCCTGGACATATTCCCTTCAGTTAGTGCTGTGCTATTCCACATAATATTGAATTATTATAAATTCAAACTCAGTTTCAATGTTAAATAGTGGCATTTTCCCTCTCTGAGGAGATATCTGAATGGGTAAAATAAGACGTTTAGATTAAGAAGAATTGGCAGTAAAAAGGCTAGCAGCTGTGACATCACAGACAAATACTTGCATGTCCTGAATTCAGGCTGACTATAGCAAAAAAAGCTGTATTTGAAGGCTTGTTCTCTCAGTAATGATGCAGGTGTACCCACAAATGGAGCACATTTAGGACCAACCCTGCAAGATTAACAATGAGGGAAGAATTTCTGGAGTCACAGTACTTTGCTGCTTGATTAAAATGGTGAAAGAACAAGGGAAGCAAGAACAGTGTTGGGGCAGGATGACTCTGTGCAGGCGTGGGGTGCTCAGTAGGCATCTGTGAGGAACACTTTCTCCTCAGTCTCCATCAGGTGTTTCCACTCACGGTGAGTCATGGTTTATTCAAAGTGGTGAAGCAGTTCCTACCCCTCAACTGCAGTGAAAGACCCTGAAAATTCTGTAGAGAGCCACCAATCAAATCTTTTTGTGTCTGTCCAGCTGATCTTGAACAGTTATGCCTTAGTCAAGTAAATGTATTGTATGTGCATTTCCTATTCCTAGTATCCCTACTACACCCAAACATGTAGAGCTGCGTTATTGCCCACCTGCATGCAGAAGGGCTGAATACCACCCAGGTTTGCTTCAGTCCATAGCCAACCCCAGGCTCTAGAGCAAACCAGACCTGTACTGCTTTGGCAGGCAATACAGGAGAGGAAGCAAAGGAGAATGGCCTGTAGTTCATGATCTGCAAAATGTCACTGGAAATAATATTTAATAACCAAATATTGCAGCTATTGCCAGAAGCAATCTTCAGCCTTCACCATCTCCTGCTGAGCTGCCCAACACAGCCTGACCTTTTTTTCCTCATATCATTTTTACTGAACCACATTTAAAGGCCTCTGCTTAAAAGTGCTCAAATTCAGATAAAGTGGTGGTGGTGGTGAAATAAATTGTATTGACCCTTTTGAAGTGTACTAAAATTAGCTGCAGAAAGGAATTAACATGTTTAGAGCTTCTCCATAAATAAATTAGTAAGCTCAGGTATGTTAGGTATTTGAAGGTGACTTACTAAAGGGAGAATCCTGCATAACACCTGCCATATATATTGGATGGCTGCTTTTTCCTTGGAGAGAAGCAGGAGACCGAGTAGTGGATAAAGGACATTGATGTTAAAGAAGAAAAAGAAAAGTCAGAATCTGGAGTACATGGGTAAGAAGAACAGACACTCCCTACCCCTATCACTACCTCACGCCTGTCCTGCATGGGGGAACATGTTCCACATGCATCCAGAGATGCTCTGATGACAGCACAGGTGCCCTCCTGGATGGCGATTGCTTCTGCAGACCTGAGGACTGCAATGAGACCTGTTAGCTGTTAAACTGTCCTCTTCGAGGAATGATACAGCCATTACTATTTTTAATTGCCTAGTGTTTTCCTTTTGTTTTGCTGAAGTTTTACAGTGAATTAGGCCACAAAAGGAACATTTGGCTGTGTAACAGAATAATATGTTGTTATAGGGATGGGGGCAGAAATAACAGCATGACAGCTTCCTCTGTGTAGTTTCATATATTTTTTAATGTGACCCTGTTCAAATTACTCTTTTCTAACTGACTACTTAGCAGGGGCTGCCTAGGTAGGAAATGTGATCCTGTTTGTCACAGGGTCTGTCAGAGTGTGAATGGAACTGCTAAATTGATTTACAGTGTTTTAGCACAGCTACTCCTGGACATGTGAGGCTAGAGTTACAGAACAATTAGGGTGAAGCCATCAGTGGTATTTTATTTATGAAAGGTCTGTTCACGTTTTGTAATTAAGCCAATCTAACCACAATTATTTATGAGCTGTAGCTGGCAAAAAATATTCTCAAAAAGTTAATTACAGTAGACAGTGACCAAGGAAATCCTGATCTGTGTTTTGCAGGTAAACCAGTGTAACTTATATAGATACTTTCATTAAGATGTTTTTATATCCTCCCTATTTCTTGCATAGGACATGCTCAGAGAGCACATATAGAGGAGATGATGCTCTTCAGACCAGATGCAGAAGTGGAACATGTGTATGGTCTTAGCCCTGAACAGGCTTAAAGCCTCACTTAAGGTGATTTAAGTTAACCCTTTTTCCTTTGCTTTACCATGGAGCAAGGGGGTATACGTGTACTTCCAGCAAACATGCCACTTGTGTTAGCTCAGTCTTTACAGATAAAGTCTTTACACCTTCTTCCTCATTCTTTGGGAAGTTTTGCCTGACTGAAGACCAAACAGTCAACTATGACCTGAACATGAGCTTTTATAAGGTGCCCCAGCAGCAGACCAAGATACAGATTATCATTTGTTCCCCTGAGATCCCTTGAGAGTTCTCACATTCAGAAGCTTTCAGTTCCTTGCATCTTCACCTGAATAAAGTGAATGTACAGTTTATTTTGCAGATGATGGCACTTGCTGCTCTTTATGAATATGGTATTTAATTATTTAGATTTTTCAGAGTCACCAAGTGAGCATAGGTATCTGTCCTCAATGACTACTACTGTGGGGAGGTAAAGACCCTTTCAGTCTCAGTTTTTCTAGAGGCAAAAGGATTCAGTGTAAGAGCCAAGACCCTTAACTGTAATGTTTTTATCATCTCTGCAGCAGCAGAGCAAAACATACAGTGAAAGATGACTGAACTTGGGGAAGAGGGCTCACAGAAGCCAGGTGACTGAAGTGATGTTGCCTGCAGGTTTGTGTTTTGGTTTGAGGGGTGTCATCCTTACATGCTTGGTTCAGGTCTGAACCCAAATTTATGCTGTAGCTTGTGGTCCATCTATCCAGCTACCCCCTTGCAGCCAGGTTGTTGTGTTCCATATCTTGGATCTGAGGGCCTTGTGAGAGGGAGAGGCTGAGGCAAACCTACCTGAGCAGCTTGGACCCCATCACTGGGGATGCAGCAACAGTGATTCACACAAAAATGTATGCCAAATGATGGCAACTGGCAGGAATAGCTTCTAAAATCAGCTTTTTACCATGTGGGTGGAAGTAGTCCTTACTGCAAATACAGCAGATTGCCTTGAAGTGGCTTCCACAGCCCCATTTGCCTTTGCAGTGGCTGGGGAGAGAAATGATCATGAAAACAGTGCAGGCAACATGCACTTGGTCCTTGCTCTTGGGGCTGCCTCTCCACAAGTTGCTGGGCAGAGGGTGGGAGACTTGTTGGGACATGAGGCAGTCTGGGCTAAACTTACACTGTGTCCATCACCTTTGTTAGAGAAACTCTTGCTTGCTAACATGCAAAACCTGGCAGAGAATGCACCCAGACGAGAGTTCTTTTTTTGGTACAGTTTCTTTTTTTTTTCTCAGGTATATTAAAAAGAAAACATGAAAAAATAGGCCTCTTAAAAGGCCTTTTAAATGTTAGAAATTATTTTTAAAAAATCAATTATTCCAATGATCTTCAAATAGTCTAATGCTGTTCTTGTCAAGTAGTTCCTTGGATATCTTTGATTGGAATAATATGGAAAACAAAGGCCATTATGATAAAATAAAAGGTTGGTGACTTGTGCTGATAAACTTGTTAATATTTAGAATATGAGAAAAATCTCTTGGCTCTTGTTCAGTCTCACTTGTTGTAACACTTTCTGACAGGTTTGCATGAAACTGAATCCATGCTGGAGAACTGAGACACTCGCTTTACTGGACAATTGTCTAAGACTCAGGATGGTACAGGTAAACTGAGGATTGTTTCCTTAAGGACTTCTTAACTTTTATATATTGTGTTTACATTCTCATTAAAGTGCACCAGTCTGTATATCTACTAATAAACACTACTGATTGCCTTGATAAACTGTTGGTTTATTCCTCAGTTTCTGGTCCCTTTTCTTATCTGATCTCTGCTCACGCATGGTGGGTTTTTTTAACTCTGATCTTTCAGTTTGTCTTTATTACACATCTCATGGGTTGCTGTGTGAAGGCTGGTCTCAAATAACACTTGCTTTTGAAGGTTTGATTGCTTGATGTGGTGACCTAAAAGCTCTTGGCTGGTTTATAATTCATGATTATTTTTTTTTTCTCCAATATTACATGCATTTCTGTATGTTCTTTCTCTGGCCTTAAGTATAGCGATATATTTACATGGATAGGGTATTTTATAAACAGTACAACAGGCAAATTTGGATAAATCTTATAAGATACTATATAGAGATTTGTGTATCAGTGTGTATTATCAAAATTTCCGAATTGCTCAAAAATTTCTAATAGTTCACTGGGTATGAGTTTTATTTTTCTGTCAGTGAAAATAAACATATGAATAACTGCTGAGATATGAACCTTCATAGCACCACATTATTACTGTTGGTGAAAACCCCCAAACAGTTAAAGATCTAAAATTAAAAGCAACTGGAAACTTTACTAAGCTGTCAGGTATATCAGATAGTGCCAACAACTTCTTGTCCTAGATATTTCTCATAGAAATTTGAGAAGGGTTTCTACATGGTAATGCAGGTAGGAGTGATTTGGTGCAGAAAAGGGTAGTGTTTTGATAATTCAGGTTGGGACTGTCTCTTCCTACATCAAGTAAATGTGGGAAGACAATGGTGATAGTTGTCAGAAATGTGGATGAGTAGGGGCCAGGTCTGATATTGCTGGTAGTGCTTGGAGTATGGGAAGCAATGGCAGGTAAGTGAAGAAAACCTGTCAAGACTGGTAAAGTCACTATGAAATCAATGACAAAAACCTTGAACTTGATGTGAAAAGATAAGACAGGGCAACAGGGTAAAAAGATGATCTTATTTGCTGTGGGGATCATATGGAAACTTCCTGGCCCTGGCCTTGCTAATGTATAAGGTGATGTAGTAGGTGCAATTTCAATGTCAAGGGACTGTAAACAAAGTTCCTCTCCTCTTCTGCCTATTTTTATTTTATGACCTATTACAGGTAAATCGCAGCAATATACTCTTCACTGTGCATAGGCTGGGCAGATGCGAAGTTGGTTTAAGAAAGCTTACCTGAGTCTAGAAACATCTGCCTTGCTTTAAGACATATGGCCTTTATACATCCCTTTGAAATTAGTCCAGTGTCCAATAATTCTCCTCTTAATTCTGATCCATACACATGCATGTTTGCTGAGCAACTTTATATCATTATTCTACTGAAAATATTTCCACAACTGTCAAGCTGCATAGACTGCTTCTGAATCCGGTGCAACTGCTGTGCAAATAGGAGCAGAATTCAGACTCTTAGGCAAGTATCTGAAGCTTAATTATTATCCTGATCTCATGAAGGTTACTGTGAATCTGATTATAATAATACTGAGTTCCTGGAATAGTACCTCTGAAAACACATCTTAACAATGCAGGTCCATGGTCACTGTCTGCTATTGTATCCCAGTTTTTTATGCTGAGACTGACAATGCAATTGTAAGACTATGTGGGTATAGTTTTTGTTGTGATTAAACAAACTCTTGCTAGATCTTTTTGACATTCAGCTGTTGCTGAAGATGTTAAAGCAAAAGTAAATGTACTAATCATTGGTAACAAAGCAGCCTAATCCACGCTGACCTACAATTTGTTTAGGATCCTTTGGAGCAAAAAAGAGATTAAAGTATATAAAAAAGAAGAGGTAAACAGTGGGTCAGAGATTAGAAGTGAAAAAGGAAAAGGCTGGCTTCCCCCAGACCACACACTGATAGTGGACCTTTGGTCAGTGATTGTTAGAAAATGTTTCATGTTTCATTTTCCCCCAGAACCTTAGAAACAGAAGGTTTGATTGGCACTTGTCATGGCTGATAGAGAGACGAAGATGTTTTGGTAAAAAGGAGAGGGAGGCAGCCGTGTCAAAAGCAAAAGTAGTCAAAGGATGATTCCTCCTTTCTGTGGTTTTGTCTCTTTCTAAATTATTCAAATCTGGGTGGCATCTTAGGATAACTGGCATTTTGACACAGCTTAAAGGATTGTCTCACTAACTCTATTGAACTAAGGCTGCCATCCTTTTTAAAAAAAATTATAAAGAGGCAGATCTTCTATAATCTGATATGTATACAAACCAAAGGCAGCTTGATGCAGACGTTTTAAATATTTTGGAAAGGGGGGGCAGCAATTTTATCCATTTTGTGACTGATTGTCTTCTGCATCCATCTGCAAGAATGCTACTTATTGGTTTAAAAAAGCCTTTATTTGACTTTCTTTAGAATATCCATAGTTGTTTGCAATGCATCTGGTGGTTACAAATCCAAGTCAGGCCAGCTGGATTAGAATCAACAAATGTAGGGAATTTTCTCAGTCGAAAGAAGGTACCTCACCAACGGGGAATCTCCTCTATTGATGGTCATCCTGATTATGGATTTTTCTTTTAGGGGCAATTTTCTTTCTTTCTTTCTTTTCAGAAAGGGACCGTGTCCCCCCTTAGTGCTTTGTCTGAAGCACGCTGGCTGGTGTAAATGGGCTCCCCAGGGTTAGGAGCTCCTCTGTCATTCTAAACTGCCATTTTATGCTTTGGTGTCGTCTTCACTTATCCATAACCAAAGCCAAATCCTGCTCAATTTATTCACAGGAATCACCCACTGAAATAAATAATTGCATAAATTTAGCAGGATTAGATGTCCACTGGCATTCTGCGCTTAACTTATTAAAATCATTCAGCTTCCCACACAGTTACAACCATTGCAATTGGCTGTAGTTAGCAGGAAAAATATCATCTTGATCCCTGTATTGATGTGTTTGCTTTGAGCTCCTAGCAAGCCAATCATGAGCCTACATTGTCTGGCTCTGTTTTTTAATTCCTAGTGAAGACAGTCTTTGGTTCTCTGAAAGGGTCAGCTACACTGGGCAGACTCCCTGCCCATAGGGTGCCTGGGGGTTTCAGAGGTCCTTCATCCCCACCCAACAATGGCCATCAGACTAAAGGCTTCCTAATGGACCGATGAAAGTGTCAAATGAAACTAACTGGTTAAGCACAACTTTTAATGATAAAAGGCTGAACTCCAGACAGATTTGACTGATTTTTTTTTTTCCCCTAGCAACCAGTTTAGCCCGTAAGATGAATATTCCAGACTTTTATGGACAGGGCATGCACATTCATTATTCCAATAACACAGACCAAGACAGTTGTGCAAAGTTTCTGAGGAGACAGCTGAAATGAGCGTACTCCCAACACTGAGAACATGAAATAACAACCTTTTTACTAGACAACAGAAGTAGGAACACTTGGTGCTTTGAACTATTACATCGTGTTTTTCTTAACTGTTCACCAGAGAAGGACCAAAAGAGGTGCACACCTAGTCTCTGATCTTTTTTTTTTTTTTTTTTCTGATTTGGAACAATTCTTACCTTTATGTATGATTTACCTTTTGTCATCTAGCACTATAAGAACTAGTTGAGGATTCACATGAAGAGAAAGCTAGCTTTTGCACTGGACGTGGGATTTCTGAACTCTGCATAAGGCCTGCATGAGACTCTTCATGTGAATTTCGGTAGACATCCCAACCTGGATTACAGAAACCCCCAAGATTCAGAGCAGTGATAGGAAGAACAGGAGGAATAAGCACAAGTCTTTCATGTTAATTCAAAACTCAAGAAGGCTTAGAGCCCCCTTGCCAAGATACTGAAAATATGACCATCTTTGGCTTCCAAGACAGTGAGTTTTTATGTCTAAGCTTATGTTTGATTCCAGAGATCAAACAGGAGAAGGGTAGCTGCACCATTAGAAACAAACCCTTGCCCCCACCATTTTCTATTATGTTGCCATACTTCAGACATGATCGTGATTATCAAATAACCCTTAATCAGCAGGAACACACTTCTGAAGATTATGTCCTCTGTAATGTGATATCTTTCATGATAGCAAGAGAGAGACAGGGGGTCTATTTTCAAAACTAAATAATACACTCAAAACCTGAGCAAGCCTTCCTTTTACATAATTGAACCTATTTGTGTGTATGAAATAATTGGATTGTCATGTGCAATTGCCCAGAAGAAATTCTGAATCTGCACTAGTAACATCCATGAAAGTCACAATTTTTTGCATGTGCAGTTTAAGCTGCTCTGCTATATAATCCTGACCCCAAGAGTTTTCAAATGCACTGTTTCATCTGATTAGAACTAAAAACATCCTTGCTGATGTCACTGTGTGATTGGCAAATAAGTCTTACATCCGGTAACGTGTAAGTCCTCACTGGCTCTGGTATTAGGTCCTAGATTTAAATTAGCAACAACTAAAGCAAAATGCTGACCAACCAGAATATCCTAAACTGGAACTATTTGTCCAGATTGTTGAAATCAGTGGCATTAAAGTGCCAACTGTATGATCTGTATTTCCCTCAAACTGTGAAATTAGATTCCTTTTATGGATCCATCACGGTAGTATTGAGCCATTAGATACATCATACTACACTTGTCAGCCAGCCTTCCCTGTTCATCGGGACTGTAAAGCATATTAAGTAGACAATAATAGTACCCTTCAGGATGATTAGGTTGTCACATTTTCCAGTTGAATAATGTACTTTGCTCCTGTATCCCACAGGCAGCAGAGGGCTTCTTTGAAACCCAGGTCCTCCGTGCTCCACTTGCAGAGGGTGATGCCATGGACATTTCTTCCTCCTCTGCCATCGAGCTTCCTTCTTCAATTCTCCCAGTGTGGTACCTATGAAAGTCAGCACAGATGCCAGGTCTTCACCCAGCCACGCTTCATCCTGCAGTGCCAGTTCCTGGAAAGAGGCTGAAATGTGCTGGCAGGCTGCAGAGTCACAAAGCGGAGTGAAAGAGAGTTGTTCAAACAACATCTAATGGACTTAATCCCCACTTCCTGCCCTTTCAGGATAACAACTGAGTTTGAAAGGCAGTACAAACTAATACACAACTCCTAGGAACAGTTTGACAAAGTTAAAACATCCATCAGACTGAAACTGGTGGCAAATAAAAATCTCTCAAGGGGCTAGAAAGGTGAAAGACAAATTTCTTTTGTGAGTATTTCAAGCTACCCAGCGACCTGCAGCCTGGCCATGGCCAGACATGAAAAACACAGCCTGCCCAGAGCAGTCCCTGCCCTCCTGGCCTCGGCAGCCTGATTTCCTCACTGTGTCTGCCAAGGCCTGGGCGGCTCTGGAGCTGTTTTGATGCCATGCAGGGAAAATTGCATTTGGATCCTGTAAATGTTAAATTTAGCTTAAGTGGAGCCAAACTCGCATCCAGCTGTGTTTCTTGTTTAGAGTCAGTAAGTATTTCAATGGCCAATTTCAGGCATATCATCTTTATATTTACCTCTTCCAGTAGCTGCTCCCTTTATTTGGTTGTATCTGTACAAGGAAAAAAACCACAGCTCAAACCCCACTGAGATGTGTTCCCTGTTGCTTCTCTGGAAACTCCCTCCCAAGGTGGTGGGTGGATGATATCACTGACTTTAGGCCTCCTCTTTGGTGTATACCAGAAGTGCCATGGCTATGGTGCAAAATCATGATCTGTTTTAATGGGTCAATTTTGTATTTGTCAGTTTTATGTCATGTAAGGTGATGATCACCTGGGCCACTTTTTTTCCTGTATCAGGTCTTTTCTATCCTCTTTCAGGTAGCATTAAGCCAACATGGGTACATTAGTGTCCCATAACTCCATGTTGTACCTTTCTGGCTGCCTTGACGGAAATACAACTGTATGTTCATGCCTGGTTTGGATCCCATTTGTAGAGCTGGCAACCTGCTACAGCGTGTTCTGCTGTTAATGATCATAGTGGTGTCATGCAAATCTTTCGAGGTGTCAGCATCAATTCAAGCTTTTCCACTACTGCAGGGATACATGTGTGTGCAAATAAGCCAGGGTTTCTTGCCCTGTTGTCAGCCATGCGTTTTGTGCCAGTTCTCCTTTTCTGGGCTGGGGCATCCTCCTCTGAATCGCTGCTGACAGCTCCTAACAGTGTAAGCGGCGGCCTCACAGCCACTTTTCCCATCCACATCTTGCTGTCGGCAAGATTCATGCTGAAAATGCCAACAAAGCAAATTATATGCTATTGTACAATCATGCTACAATCATTTCTGTAGAAAATGTGCCTTTAATAAGTGCATTGTAAGAAGTTCCCTTCTCTTTTGTGTCTAGCATAATGAACCTTCAGACAGCATTTTAAAGAATGCATAGCAGTCACTAAGCTCCTATTTCTGTGTTTATTTATCCAGCAATTTACATTAAGCAACAAGTATAATTAGCTTTTCTGGATAAACACTAAACAAACTGGGAGTATTTTAAAAACATAATAGGGCACCCTGTAGTGCTTATCGTTTTTTAATACTTTATTCAGAAAAGATATTCCCAGATGCCACAGATTCTTCTGTTTGACATTGCTTAATGGCTGGTGTTTCAAGACCCTTGCTGAGCCTTGTTTGCAGGCAGGAGGCTGCTCTCAGGAGTTGTTAAGGAGCCTTATCTATCAGAAGATTTAAAGGTGTGCTGCTAGATAACTTGACCAAATTAGTACTTTCTAACTGTCTCATCAAAGCAAAGCAACTGGGCCTTGACTCAGTCAAGGATTCACTAAGTGGAGCAAAGGCCAGAGAAAGCCCCAGCTGGGACTGTGCATGAGCCACCACAGTGCAGGTGGAGATCCCAAGAGAGGACTTGACGCTGGTGCTTCAGGTGTGTGTAGGTAGCACAGTGCAGCTCCTGGCTGCAAGGGCCCAATGAGCTGGTGCTCCTGGGCCTTTGTGCCCAACCCTGGGGAGTAAACCTCAGATGTGGAATCTTGTGTCTGGGATCATGGCATGTGCTGCTCAGAGGGTTTTGTCTCTGCTCAGGTTGCTATAGATTATTTTTATAATGATGTGTCTTTATTTTCACAAAGATGATCATATGAATCCAGAACTGGGTCCGTGCGACTCCTATGCGCTCTTCTGAGCTTCTAGATAAGAGTCAGGTTGTATCTGTCCTCTCATTCCTGATATGTTTCCCTCCTCCTGGTAGAGCTCAGTCTTGGAAACCAGTGGATCCCCTGTGATCTTCAGAGCAATCTGCACAGGAGCATCTATCCCTTGGGATGTCGTGTAGCCTCTGCACTGCTGTTCCTGCCCAGGGATACATGGAGGGAGGTCAGCAAAGTGGAGACCTCATTTGTCCATCAAACTGTAGGTTGGAAGTGAGTCTTTATAGGCTGTCTCTTTAGTCAGCAGAGACACATAATTTGTGCTGCCCATCTGGAAAACCTTCTTCTCTCCATTGACGACAGAGGGATCCTGATGTGTCCTCATGTAGGCTGCCTACTAACACTAGCTAGTAAGAAGTCTCTTCCTCTTTCAGTAGGCTGCAAAGAAGCTATTACAAAGCCCTCTGGGCTGGCCTCCCAGGAGTTGTTAGCTACTGCTTTGCTCTGGCAAGGATGCCAGTTGGGGCTGTGTGCCCTCTCTGGTAGAGCAACAGCACGAACTCCACATTTTTGCAGGCTTTTAATGAGACAGTGGCAGTTCCTTTCACCAGAAGAATGGCAAGGGGAAGTAGGAGGGAGAAGCTGTGTTTATGCAGCAGGCCTTTCCTCTTTCACACCTCTGTTGTGAACAGTTGGATGTTGCTTATTTTTGGAACAAACAAAATTCAGCAAACACCATCTGCCTCCAATAAAATGAGCAACACTTGCTAAAACAGAAACAACAATATGCATTAAAATACCTCTGAAAGAACAACAGACCCCATAAAAATATAGCAAAGGCTGAGGTTTTGTTCAATGCCAAAAATATGGACAGAAAGAAATGTTAAATCTAAAATAGAGCTGTACCTAAGAATCCTAAAATAAACCAAAAAAATTACTTTGATTTTTTTCTGCATGAAAGTCAAAGTCAGAAATTTAGCAACTGCTTATTAATCTGTCTCCATCACAAGGCATCCGGGACACTACACAGAAGTTACAACAGTGGTTGTGGTGTCATGAGCCTGTTTTTCGCTTAGACAGAACTGAAAGCTGTTCAATCTGATGGACAAATTCCAAGTTGTCATCTCAGACATTTTCACTTGTTCAGCTTTGTCTTTCTGGAAATGGTGCAAGCCAGTGAATGCCCAGTCCTAATCCTTGCCCTAGTGAAACAATTCACCAAATGAAGATCCTTGGAGGAGCTTTCTAACTCCATGCTAGGAGGGTGCCTTGATGCTTCTCAGAGTATGTCTGATATAATCATCAGTCAGTGTCACAAAGAGAGACTCCAGCAATTATGTAGTTAAGAACATTGCTCTGTTGACATTGCATGGCATTACTCTTCTCTGTTCCCCTCTTTAGTGGACTGAGAAGAGGGACTTGGACAGCTTTTCTGCAATATTAACATCAATATCACATCAAGGCTATGTGGACACTCCTTACTTCTGAGGGCTGCTTCTGTGAATGTGTCATCACTTGAACTATCATCTGCATAAAAGACACTTAATGTGCCCTCAGTCTACTCCAGGCCTCTATCCCTGTTGGATCAGCTAGGTAACAAGGTGCTCATGCAGGTTCTGGTTTTGGAAGACCTTGGCAAATTTGTAATGCCATCTATAGATTGTGTACATCATCCATATGGAGAAAAGGGCATGAGACTCCTTTTGAGAACAGGAGGCAACCTGGGCCATGGGCTCCTAGGGATCTTGGCAAAGGGGTTAACCACAGCAGGATCGTGTTCATGGAAAACCTGTGAAGCAGTGTGGGTGAATGTGACCCGGCCATGCTGTAGGTGTTTTAGACAACTTGGGCATCTCCAGATGGAAGCAATGCTTGCTTGGTAGGTGTGCTGAATAGTGCAATAAGGGAGAGATACCATCCTTGTAGCACTGCCTTCCATACTCTCTGGATACTGGCAGGACACTTGGGGATGGTGCTTGAGTCTGTTCAGTGTACATGGTCAGGAAATCAGGCCTTGAAAGCATCTCCAGGGACTCTGTTTCTAGCCAGAAGTAATGTAACAAATCTAGGTCTCATTCATATTCTCTGATTTATTCATGTGTAATTGTATTAGAGCTGTTGGCCATGGTATTGAGCTGGAAGTTCATGTTCAGCGGACTATTCATTATGACCCTCGGATCTTTCTATTAGGAAGTCCTTACATATGGTCACTTCAAAGCTCATATTGCTTTCCTGTTTTCAGCTAGCTAAACCATCCAGATTACTCTGGATCAGCAACAAAGCTGCTTAATAATATATCATCTTCCCAAGCAACTGGCCTTCTGTGGTCTTTACTGGCAAGTTTTTCTTCTGCACCATTGACAAAGGTGTTAAATAGGAGTGGGCCAAGATACAACTCAATAAACGTTCTTCATTTGCAATTACATTTTTAGACCTGTCAGCCAGTTTTTAACCCACTGAATAGATAGCATGATAGTTTGTGTCGTTCTGATGTCTTAATCAAAATTTCATGTGATACCAAGTGAAATACAGTAGAAGACCTAAGTCTATTACCTATATCAACCAAACCAGTAATCTTATCCAAAAAAGAAATTAAGTTAGTTTGACAAGATCTATTTTCATAAACCTGTGTTGACTGGCATTAATTATATTTCCCTCCTTCCATTCTTCATTAATCAAATCCCTTATCAGCTGCTGCAGTGTTTTGCCTGGGTTTGATGTCAAGTTGACAGGTCTATAATTACCTGGGTCGTGCCATTTACCCTTTTTAAACAGTGGCACAATATTAGCTTTATTCCCAGCTCTGGTGCGTCCTTGGTGTTCGGTAAGTGAGGAGCAAAAGAACTGCTCCAATTTCTGTTAAAACTCTTGGAAACAATTTTCCAGGTTGGCTGATGTCTAACTGTTGTGTTTGCTTTTTAATACCCCTATAAGCTACTATTACAATGGAAAGCACTTCATGATCATCCTATGATTTCATTAAATCAGTGAGCTCAGTATAGCAGTTTGGTGTTTTTTTAATTATAGCAAAGGGCTATATATTGAGCACTTTTGCTTTTTCTTTATTGCTATTATTGTAATTTATATCACTTCTTACTGTCAATAGACTAATACCATGGTTAAGATGTCTTTTGTTTCTGAAATAGTTTAAATCTTTCATTGTGCTCATTTACCTCAAAGCACTTTAGGATTTTTAGGTGAACAGACTTCCAATAATACCCACAGTTTGACTAAGGAGCTCAGCCCCATGGAAGTCAGCAAATTTTCCAGGGTCCTTCACAGCACACCTAGAGGTTGCCACCATACCTAATGCAATACTGTGTGACTCACCCAAAAGAGCCTGGGCAGTCAGGTCTTTGGAGGCTCAGCCCATGCTGGCTTTAGGATGCATCCTTCCCTGGGGGGAAACAGTGGTAGTGAGGTTGGTGGACTGGACTGCTTACTAACTGACCCAAGGACCAAACTGATCTTTCCATGCAGGTCATGCAGGATACCCATTAGAAATATATTCATGACTTTCAGAAAAAAAGAAAAGGAAGATGTGAGTGTACAATAACGGGGTGGAAGAAACTCTCAAATATTAAAAAGGGGGTAAAGGAATGATTTCCTTGTCTCAGTGGTATGGGTGAGAGATACAGGAAAACATGGCATAAATCTCTGCTCACATTCCTCTTGTTTTGTTGAGGAACACTTTGGTTTTGTTGCGCTTAAACATTAAAGATGTCTTTTGGGGAAGGACTGGAGAAGACAATGGTTTTTTAGACAGGTTCCTGCTGTAGATTATTATTTCATGCTACACTGTGTATAAGAAATCAACCTGTGTCCTTTAAAGGAAAGTGTAAGTGGGTGGGGAGGGTGCTGGTATTGAGGAAGGGGAGGCAAGCGCTCAGTATGTAATCAGATGAAGCGAGCTGTTTGGTATTAGTGTGTTAGCTTTGTCCAAGCTCCTAGCATCTTCAATGGGCCAAAGCACACTCTTCATTTGTCACCCCAGCGCACCTTTTGTGTGAATAATTTCCCATTGGTATTACCCAGAGCTTGGAGTTGATAGCTGACTGGCCTCTTTGCTTGTACTATTATTTCCAGCAAGCTTCATACATCTGCAGTAAATCCAGGAGGATTTGCAAGTGGGCTGAGGAAGTATGAGTGACAGAGTGAGCTGATAAGGCCTGAGTCCCACAGAAACAAAAGGCTTCCCATTTTGTCCTGACAAGATAGGCGCTGCCTTGAAATTGATTTGATTTGATCAAGTTTTGCCAACTGACCCCAGAAGCTCATGCAAGTAAAAAATTAAGCCCCCATGCTCTCTCACACTCACTAGTAAATCTTCACATCGGTGCCAAGCACTGTTGTGAGTTGGGTTGCCTGTTTGTTTTCATAAAGCAGGATCACTGAGGCTTTTTCTGCTGATGCTTTTTGGTGGTAAGAAACTGAAAAGTGTCCAATGACCTGCAGCTCAATGGACAGAGCATCTTGGAAGAAAACTTAATTGCAAAGCCAAGTACCAAGCTACAATGCTATCAAACTTTAATACACTCTGAGAGGTTAAGACCTAATGAGGTAAAGCATAATAACTTTCTATAAATCCTTATTCTTATGCTTGTGCGTAACCAGGAAAGCACGAGACAGGAGCAGCATGAACTGGAAGGTCTGCCTGATATTGACCATGTTCAAAAGTCAGTGGAAAAATCTTTAGGAGGGTGTAAAAAGGTGCAGATCTAGTTCTGCTTTGGTAAAAGTGAAGACAAACTTGGCATGTTGGCTTGCACAAAGTATGGCGGGAAAGCATGACTGGACTGGGCAACTGGGCTAGCAAAGGAAAAACTGGCGTCAGAAAATGAAACCTTTCCAAAAAGAATGGGGTAATGAGAGAAATGGATTTTTTCATAACAGATGTCATCTGAGCTACACAGTATGGTAATGCGTAAGTTTTATCAAGGCTACAGGTACTGTGAAATAGATTGTTCTGCCCATCTATTGGGTATGTGTGAGGGGTGCACACAGACCTTCTTTAGTTTCATCCCACTTTATTGAGAATCTTCTCCTACCTCTGCAATCTCTATCTAATTGATTGCTTTTATACATTTATTTCCAGGGAGGCTGAATTTGTTAATATAGAGCTGAATTTTTTCCCTCTTGGCCTTTCCTATTACATGGCAGAGCTTTAGGAATGGCAAACTGGCTGCCCCCTGCTGTTACAATGGCATTCACACCCTTATTTGCAAAGAGTAGGTATCATTTGTATAATCTAGGGAGAGGTATTCAAAATATAAGGATTTCTGTGTTTATGTGTGTGTGTGCGAGAGACAAAAGGGGGAGAAGCAAGGAAAAACTAGTTTCAGACCAGAGCCTGAATCTTAAAGCTATAAGGTGTATTTCTTTTAAAGGGGGAATAAAGTGAGTTATTTACAGTGCCTCATGGATGCCACACCTGGGAGTTACAGGAGTGTCTGTTGGGGAGCCCTGTAAAAGGAGGTGCCCTTTGGACCCTCTTACCCTAGAAAAAAGGTCTCCTGTTTCATATGAAACAGTGTTGCTGTGTGCCTCAATTTGCTTTTACTTGTCTAGAATGGGAGTACAGACTCCTGAACCTATTCTATGCTTTTTACCTAGCAGTGGTTATATGTTAAATATAGTTCTGCACACAGTTCTTGTAACAGCATACATAAAAATAATTGATTTTGGTTAGAAATACTAACACGAGATTTTGAAGCCAGTCAGATGCAAGTAAGAAAAGAATTCCCTTGTATTTGCAAAATATTGATGGACTTTCTTTAAAGTGGGCTGATTTCTTGGGAAGAGGCGTGTGTGCTCGTGCATATACTTTTGACGTTCTATTTATACTTTTACACAATATTATTCTGCCCCCTGGTTCCATATGAATGAAATGTTTGGTTCTGAAGAGCAAGTGTGCTAACTGCATGGGCAAATGCAATGAATTGCATATTTCAGGATTATTGCTGGGAACCTGAAGGTTTGTGTTCCCAGCCCTGATGTTTGAATGGTCAAGTCCCAACATAAGGTAGTTTCTATTCCAGCAAAGCTTCTTTAGCTCCTTGTAAGTGGTAGACTGGTTTTAGTATTTAATTGAGCCCCTGATTATTCTTTCCCTTCTAGTTTCCTTTCTATCTGTCTCATAAACATCTATGATTGCCCCGTCAACAGCATTACTTAATTGGCTGAAGATCCTAATCCAGCTTTCCTGAAAGGAAAACCATCGCAGACACAGTTGCCAATTATTCCATTATCTCTATTGACAGCCTGGTGTAGTTCGATGTCCTTCAAAGCTCTGACACAGATATCCCATGGGAGACCATTGTCTTCAGTTAAAGCACAGTGCTGAAGAGCAGTGATTTTCTGTGTCTGCTACCACTATGTTTGCTGGTTTTGGAAATGTTACTTAATCTCTTGATTTCCCTATCTGGAAAACAGGAATAATGTGTTGTTCAGAGAAGGTTAAGAGGGTTAATCCTTTGATGTTCATAAAATGTTACAAGATCTTCTTTATAGTTTTAAGAACATACAACAAATGTAATCAAGAATTAAGTGGAAGTTATGGAGCTGGGTAGGAATAGAGGTTGCTACTGACTTCATGCTACAGCTGCCTCAGTTTTTCTCTTGTTTTGAAACATTTTGAAACGCCAAAGCTAAAGTTTCCAGTATAGTCTGACTTCTACACTCCTTCTTGCATCATGATGTGGCCTTTGAGAATGCAGTACTGTGGTATTTTCCATAATTTCCTAGCCTTTAAGTACTTGACTTTTCAATTTTAATATCCTTTTAATGTAAGAAGCTTACTGTGAGCATGAGATTTTTAGTTTACAAAAGCAAAGTAAGCCACCTTCCCCTCCTCAGGAACAGGCATGCTGCCAAAGCTGACATGGCCCATGAGTTCTGCAGGGCCAGAAGGTCCCCATGCAAATCTTCCCCCACCCTGGGCGCTCCCCCGGGTGTGTCTCGAATACTCTTTTATTTCCCTGGCATCTTACATGCCCTTTCTCTAACTACCCTTGTTCATCCTCACCTGCCAGACCCTTTCTTTCTGCAAACTTGTGCCTGTTTTCATGGGACATCTCCTGTGCACTCTTGTGAAGCACATAGGAGGAGTGCAGGAAGCCATTATACAGTCATGAGTGTGTGTATGGAGTAAATGCTACAGGTGGTGCACAGCTTCTGAACAAAGGAGCAAAGACTAATTTTCCTCTTCTCCACCACAGTAATGTCTCTTATTTTCTCTTAAATGCCTTTTTGAGATAGGATCTTAGAAATACTGGACTATAAAGGTGTTCTAGTACTAGCTACTATTTTTTTTTTCTTTTAAGGGATTAAATTTTAGTTTTGCAATCCTCTCTGAAATATTTGGTTAGAATTATTTCTGATTTCAATAAAAAGTATTTTTATTCCTTAACATTAGGCAAAAGTACATTTTTCTACCTGTACCTAAGGAACTAACAGCCTTGCAACTGTGTTTCTGCAAAGCTAGAATTGCATGCTTTGGAGTCAAGATTTGACATTTGGCATAGGGTGTCTAACTAGATGCACCCTCTCACTGTCCCATAAACCTGGCCAATTCATGACACTGTTTCAGTACAGACATGCTTAGTACAGATTTGGTTTGAGTTTGGCAGCTGATTTTTCTTCGGCTTTTCTGAGCTCTGTGCAAACTGAATAACTACGGAGAGAGGGCCTGAGCATGACTTTGGATGCAATCACTTCTGTCACCAGCTCTGGGCTCTCTGGTGAAGATGGGGAATGGAGACAGAGCCTGTTGGCGGTAAGGCAGAAGAGTGTGCCTGGCTGTAAAGTACTGAGCAACAGTAGAACAAACATGGCAGACCCACATCTGGGTCTGCCTGAGCCCAAAGACCTCTAGCAGCCTTTTAGGGGTATGTATTATGAGAGGTACAATGCATGTGGGGCCCAGTTTCCCCTGACCTCAGTCTCCATGACTCCTACTGGGGGCACTGCAAGCAAGCTTATATTGAAAGCTATGGAGCTGTTTTTAAACGGTTCTTTAAGGCAGAGAATAATTAATTAAACAGGTGGTTCCATGAGCGGTGCTACTAATGATGGCTGCTTTCCAGGGTCTCTCTCTCGTGTGGATTTCCAGGCTGTAACAAAGGTTGAGCTCATGCTGAGGTCTTTCCCTCAATGAGGGAATTAATAGGGCCTCCCTCCCTCCCTCTACTCTGCTGCCTATTTTCATGAAACTTGTAGGTACTTAATTCCTGTCAAACCTCTACGCCTCCATTGCATTTGGTCAAAATTGATTGACGATTTTGAAACTTCCTGGGGATGGGGGCAATAAACAAAGAGAGAGAAACAGATGCATGAGGAACATGGCTGGAGAAAACCCGTTCTCTAACGTTGAAATTATTGCCCAAGATTGGAATGGCAAACTGCTCTTTGTTTGCCCCTTTGGCCATACCGGAGGGAAATAATAAGAGGAGATCTATGCTGCTGGTGAGGCTGTCCATGCAATTTTGGTGTCCGTGTTTTAAAGAGATGTCAACCTTTGTAGAGGGAACAAGAATCACTGAAAAATTTTTAAGGATTGGTAAAAATGTCTGACAGAAATACTGACAAAGCTCCACTTAATTTCCTCTGAGCATGACCTTTTCTACAGCATGTAAGTAATTTTACAGGGAGGATATACTGGATAATAAAGGGTTCTTTAACCTTGCAAAAACTGCTGTGGTTCAGATTAAGCACAAGTTCAAGTGACATGTAAGCCAAACATTGATCTTAAAATAATGTACTGTACATCTGTATGGGATTCTCCATATTCTGACAGCCTCAGATCAACACGGGACACTCTTCCAGAACACTGTGCTTTAGCTAGTTATAAATAATTGGACCAATACACAGGGATATGTGACATCCTTTGGCCTTTGTTATGCACCAAATCAGAGTAGATGATCTAAAAGCCTAATCTGACCTTAAAAAATGTTTAAATAAAAACTAAAACTTGCCTTCCTGCTCCTTTGTTTCTGGGAGAGAGATGACCCTCCCTCTTCTCCCTCCCAAAATTGTTACAGGGCTATTTGGTTAGCGACTCAGTTGAAAGTGAAGTTGCAAAGTTATGGAATACGTGGTGAGAAGAAATGTCAAGCTTTTATCAAGAGCAAACACGACACATTTTCTTTTACGGTTTGATATTTTCCAGAATCACCAGATGGCGCCAATGCAGATCATCCTATACGTGATATTTCACAGAGGGTTGGAACATCTACATCTCCCAACCCCATGTCAGTGTGCAAACAAAAGAGGGCAACTTCTGAAATTTTTTTCTGGGGAAAAGAGGTGTTAGATCCTGGGGAAGTACTCGGTGCTAAGCATGGTGCAATGTTTTTCCAGAAGCTATGTCACTATTACAATTGGTCCTCTTTGACTTAAATCTTTCTTGGATGCTGTCAATAAGATAAATATACACAAAACCAATTTTGTCAGAAATTAATTTTCTCATTTCTTTCAGTATAGTAGTTTAGTTTGGAATTCAGAAGCACATCATGCGATAATAATCTTGGAGCATCTGTCAATTTGTGCTTGAAATAGAAACCTCTGTTGCTGTTTTGTCGTGGAAAGCCAAGATATTTTTGATGTTGTTGTTATCATACAGATTTGGTTCATGTGGAGTGTATAGGCTAAGAAACAATGGCATTTAGGCATCTTTATTTGTCCTTTTGTACTGTTTAGGACACAGCTATAAACAAACAATAAGCCTTCCTTCCCAATAGAAATCTTTCCTGCACATGCCCCAAAACACAACCTGAAGAAAAATGTACTCTTTTAAAAAGAAGCAGGAGATTTATGTTGCGAGCTTGTTTAGATACCAGTCAGAATACTGCGTTGCCACAATCTTGTGAATCACTCCCTTTCTCTTTACGGTGAAATAATTTTACTGATAATTATGATGATTATGATAACGATAACAATAATAATTCTGAATTTTTTTTGTCACCTTTTTGCAAATTATTACCTCTGTTTTCCAGTTCTCACTCTAAATGAACAGGAAATTAGAAGAGCTGAGTCCCAACACTTTTTCCCCATCAGGTCCTGAATTTGATGGCACTTTCCTTTGAAGTGAAAATGGAGTTTGTTTCATATGAAGGTGATGATGAAGTGATAGAAACTGCAGCCTAGGGACACAGAGAAAGAAATTAGAAGAGGACAAATAAGTGCTAGGAAAAGTTTGAATGCAGAGGTGGCATAGTCAGTACCATCTACAGAACTCATGTTCTCAGCCTGTGTTTGTGGCATGACCTGACATTTCCCTCTAATTTTCTCATCCCACTTCCAGCAGTTTTTCATGCCGTGTTAGATGTGAGGAAGCAAGGCCAACTTCATACAGCCCAATAACTCAAGGTCCTTGTCTCCTTGGATGATAAGCCTGGAAACAAGCAATAAAAAACTGAGGAGAGGGATTAATGTATAATATTTTTAATGCTCCATTGTGTCCTACTTGATCTCAATCAAGAGAGAGAAATAGGAAAAGTCATGTCATTTCTGTGATACAGCTATTTAATACTGGAAGAGAAAAGTTTATGTTGGTATACCTTTCTCTTCTGACTTGAACAAACTAAAGGAATTTCATTTCTATTGGTGCCTTTGGACTTAGGAGTATATATGGAGGATGCTGCCCTGCAGAACTCGAGTCTGAAGAGGTTCTTTTCTGGGACATTTAAAACAAACAACAACAAGCCCTCGCCACGCTCCCAGACTACCGCCTGACCAGGATGGAGCTCTTATGCGTTATACATGTTAAACATCTCCTATTCAGAACTAACTTTGACTTTGTGCCCCAGGCCAGGTGAAAAGCCTTTTCCAAATAAGAAAGAGTGAGGAAAAATAAAAAACCAAAATACAAGAAGCAAACCATAAATTGAAATTTCTATAAAAGGAGGTTTCTGTGGCCAGCATTGTTGTGCATTTTAAAAAATAGTTTTCTTTATGGCAATTTACAAAAATGCTTAAGGAAAAGTGGGGAAAAGAGTTCTTTTATGGGCTATTTTATCCTTTTTTTGTCTGCTCTTGCAGTCGACTTTTTGGCAAATACTGCATCTTCAGCCAGGAGAAGTTGGCGAAGCACAAAAGGGCTTTTGAAGCGGTAAGTGTAAATTCAGACTTCTTTTCTTTTCTTTCTTCCTTTTTTTCCCTCTCCCTCTCCCCTCTCCTCCTGTGTCTGTAGACAGTTAAGCAGAAATAATAAGCACCATTGCTTGCAGTACACGTCCCATGAATTACGCTGACATCAAATGTAACTTTAGAATGGAGGCACGCTTTATTCTTTTCGACGAACTGTTCCCCTATCCATTCTTTATTTACATGTCGTGAGCCTAAGCGCTGCACAGCCAGTCAGAACACACACACAAGAGGGGGGAGAAAAAAGGAGGCCATTAAACAAATTAAAAGGGATGGGGATGACTAATACAGTACTCTTGGAATCTGCAATTTGATTAGTCTGAGTTTAATACACAAAAGCAGCGCCGAAGCAGGAGGGGAGTCGAAGTGCTCTTTAATAACCTTCTACAATTAAATTATGGTGATGAATTTAACTATTCTGTGCTTCTAAAGGGGTCTTATTATCTGATTGACTCTGAAAGAAAGTCAGTATTTAACCAGGGTTCTTGAGTCCAGCTATTGGAAGACATACAGTAGTTTTATGCATTAACAACTATTTTTTTTGTTGTTGCATGCCTCTTCCCATTTGAATTCATCTGTGATTTGAGAAAGATGGCTCTTAGGGTTATTCCCACTGCTTTTGATGGGAGCATATGCTAGCCCTTTTACTGTACTGTGCAGAGAGTTAAAATGAAAATTGCATGGTTGGGTTTGTCTCCTGTTCTGTATTTTCACTTGTAATTTATAATTTTCATTTATAATTTTAGACTACTTCCCTCTGCTGGCCCTCTCTATTGTCTAACAATGCATCATTCAAATGTGTGTAAAGCAAGCTGGGATCTTTGAAATCTTTTGCTATTAAATGGCAGTAATATTGTTCCATAGTTTATCCTAACTTCTGATTTTCTCTCTCTCCTTCCCCTTACATGCTTTTATATATGCTGAAGGTGGAGTAAGAGGTTTCACGTAGAAAATATTAATAGAAAGCGGAATTGAATGCATTCCTTAAAATAGTATATTTCTTTTCTTGTTTTACTAGAAAGTATATCTCTTTCAGTTCTTTGATCTTTGACAGAGAGAGAGAAAGGGACAGAGACTTCATGATTAGCCTGATGTCGAAATCAGAGAGCTGATTTTATTCAAAATAGAGGGATAAGATAGAGGCAGAATCCAAATGTTCCAGCTTTTACTTTTAATGGCCAAAATGCTGGAGCTCCTTTGCAGAGTTTGATCTGAATATTTGGAGAGGATCTAGGCTGAGGGGATGAAAAGAGAGAATTATGCAGAGTACTGACTATTCAGCTAGGGCCTTATTCTGATACCTATTTTCATGCTAAGTTGTATCTTTCTCTGCCAGTAGTTTCTCTGAAAAAAAAAAAAAAAAGAGAGAGAGGTACTATTTCTGGTGCTAAAATACTGTGCTATTTGAATGAGGGTGCTATAACCAGCCCTCGTTTTGTTCCAGTGTGCCTGGGTGCCTCTGCTCCACCACGCCAGCTGATGGCCCCGGCGCTGGTCCCCTGGCAGGGCTGAGGGGCAGCGCTGGCCCTGGCTGCCGGCTCAGCACCCGCACGTGGGGCCGCATTCGGAGGTCTTCATTCAGCTTTTGCGCAGCTGGCTGGCTCTGGTGAATGAGGCCTGAGTGTAATTTAGACCTCTGCCGCTGTGCAGAGGAGGGAAGGGGCTCTCACCCTCTCACTCAGTGTTCCCTGCAGCATCCCCTGCTCCCTGGCAGGTGAGAAAGAGTGGGTCCGAGGGGCTGCTTGCTCTCCTTTTGTGGCATTTTGTGGTGCTGTTGTTTCACAGAAATGTGTGAGAAAGAAGTATAGTAGTGTGCAGCTATGGGATAGCTCTCCATGGATAAAAAAGGAGCAGCTACCGCAGCTGAGGACTGCGTAGCTTGAGCCAGCAAAGTGCAGGTTACATCTCTGGCACCCTGACGCTGGGTGCTCTGAATGGTTTAGAGGGGTATGAAAATGGCTCTAATTTATGTTGGTTGCCCTCAGGAAATGTGAACGCATGTAGAGATGGTCACTGCAGCAAAGACAAGGCTGTATCCCTTCCTTCCCACCAGGGCTGCCTGAACACCATGTGGCGAGGACGTGGGTGCCTGCGCTGTGCTGCTGGCAAGATGGTTCCCTCCATCCCCTACACCAAGGGAGTTTGTTTACCCTGGGAGCTCCTCTGGTCCCTGCCATGTACTGGGGGTCTCAGCACAGTGACTGTGTGCTGCAGGTGCCCTCTCCTTGCTCCTGCTCACGGCTCTTGGGATGCTGAACTGCTGTTGGCCAAGTTCCTGGACACTCTGTATCTCTGTTAACCAGGATGGAGCCATAGACAGTTTATGTGTGTTCAGAGGCTCTGCTCTTTATTTTTTGGCCATGATTTTTACTCATGATGATGTATTTTTACCTCTCTGAAGGATCAGTTAAGACGAAGTACTCTAGACCAAAGGCATTGGAGGAAAAATTGTATTAGTGTTTTGATATTGTAGTTTATTGTTTTCTCTTAACAGTAAAATCCTTCCTCTTGCTTATTAAATCATGGCAGAAACTTCCTCGAGAGCCAGCAATGACAGGCGAACATGATGTCAGTTTTTAAAAAGATGCCAACCAGAGGTTTAAGAGAGCTGATTTTTATCAGAAGCTTTTATACTACTTGCATAGTAAAAAAATACATTGTAACATCCACAGCTCATGCTTGGTGAAAAGGGCAGCACGCTGCATGAAACCTAGAGATGCTGGGCTGAGCAACGCTTCCTTTTAAGAAGATTGTGCTCCCAAATTAACTTGTTCCGATGCTAAGCATAGCAGAAACAGTGCTGCTGCTAAGCAGAACAATTGCTTTTCCTTTGTAGTCTGCCTGCTGGTTTGTTCAGGCCTGCTTTGTGTTCAGCCTTGGCTGGGTCTGGGACAGTGGTTCAATAACTGTGAAGCTCTGTGTTTAGATCCTAGCCAAATCAGTGACACACAAAATCAGGGCAGGCAGCGAATCCCCAATGTGCCAGGTTTGGGAAATCAGCCCTCTGAACAGAAGAGCCAATATCCTGTATTTATTTTGATGTTTTCTGTATCCCTTTCTCTTGCATCTGGGTATTTAATACTTATTTCCAACCAGCAACACATCAGCCTTAAATTAAATTCCCTACTATGGATAGCAAAAACCAGGCCCTTCCTTCCCCATGCTGTTTCAGCTCCGTAGCAGTCACCAAATACAAGACCACACTCCCCCAAGCCCCCTCCCTCTTCTCTCCCTCCCCAAAAGCAATTTTAAACTGCTTGACTGAAAGCAGTATTTGAATGAGGATTTCAAGTATGGACTCAGGCTTTCTCTTTAGCTCACCGTGAGAGAACAGCGCAGAGTAAATGGTTGATTGCAGTGAGCACGCCGACTGTAATTAACTTCAGTATTCGCTAGGTAAAGAAGTGAGGAATGAATCAGATGACCTAAAATGAACATGGTAGCACTAAACATTAAAAAAATTATTTAAAACAAGGGGAAATTTTACCAAAAATATAAATTGGGACTTCTACCTCCTTCCCCCTAGCCAGCCATGGTGCAGTCACGATGCCAGTAATATGCAGTATGGAGAAGGAAGCAGGGAAACAAGGCACAAACGTTGTGGTGAAAAGACAAGTGAGAAGAAAGAGTTTGGTCTCAACAGGTATCCCGCCTTTCCCAGGATGCTGCCAGCCTTGGTGGTGTGCTGAGCATTGCTGAGATCTTGTAGATTTGCACAAAGGAAACCTTGGATCTGGCCCTCACTCTCCATGTCATATAGTCTCTTCTGTGAGCTGCTTGGGCTCCATCTCAGAGAAGTCATGCCTGCCCCTTCTGCATTGATTAGCAGGGTTTTCAAGACCTACACTGCTTTGATGGTAAGAAATCTGTGTCTAATTTCCAGATCACATTTGGTTTTGTGCTAACATTGCCTGCTCATTTAGCTTGTTCATCTTTCCGTCTGCTTACGTTGAAGATATTTATTGAGCCAGTTGGCTCCAGCTTGGCTTTGGTGTCACAAGGCTGACCAAAACAAGCCCCTTCAGTCTCCCTCACACTCCTCTAATTACCCTGAACTGGTTCCAGGGTGACTGTCTGCTCCTGTACTGGGGTGCAGCAAGGGCAGGGTAGCTGGGAGTCGAGGATGAGGGCAGGGTAGGCAGGGCAGACAGGGAAGTGGACTCACTGGCAAGGCCTCTGTCCCGCAGCACCAAGGAGAGGTGAGCAGGGCATGTCCACCAGCAGTCACCAGGGTCAGATGTAGCCCAGTGACTGCAGACACATCCATAGCAGTGAGGCAGGTCTGGGGCCAAGCCAAGAAGTCAGTCCACAGGTCAGGGTCAACAATGTAGCTCAGGCGGGGACCAAGGGCAAGTGTCAGAGCTTAAACACAGCTCCTGAACTGATGGGTAGACGCCCAACAAGGGTCCTTTCAGCCCTTTCTATGGTAGTCCAGTCAGCAAGGTTAGCCAACATCACCCTGTCAGGGCTGAGCCTGCACTGGTGTAGCCCAGCCCCCAGGAGCAGGAGAGCAGTGACAGGGCCCATTAGGGTGATCAGGAAGGGGTCTGACGGTCTGGAAGGGGGGTAACCAGACCTCCAGCCATCAGCACAAATAAAATCTTTCCACTGTTACTTACTAGTGATTCTCTACTGGAAATATCCCCCTGACAGACTTTGCATCACATTTTTCCCATCTGCATAGTATTTCTGGCTCATAGTTCTCTCTTGCTTGGCTGATCTCCTCCGTCACCTGCACTTGGCATGTCCCTGTCTAACAGTAGAAAATCCTATTATTAATCCTGAAATACATACCTCGGACATTCATCTGAACTTTGCCCCTCTAGTCCTCAATAACTTCCAATTCTATGAGACACTCTGATCCTTCTCCTTTTTAACCTTTTGCTAATTAAATGACTGCTTCTTCTGCTAGGTATTTGCTCACCTGAGTCAGGTGCTGCTGGCCAGGGAGAGGAAAGGGACTACAGGACTCTTTCATCCTATGAATATTTCTGACTTTGACAAATCTGTGACTATGACACAGATGTCCTGTTTCTCTCTATTTCCTTCCATGACCTTCTTTTCTCTTGTCCTCTCAACCTACTCTTTTAAAGATGGAATAATAAAAATTATGGGAGTCACTTTTCATTCAGAATTTTGAGTCTGGAACTTCATTTAGATGCTGACTCATCATTTGGGCTGTGCTTTTACGAAAGTGTGCTGATTAATGATAGTTATCTCCTTTACATTATGGCAGGGACACTTTGTTGAGTTGTATTTGGAGTAACAATTTTGTGGTTTTGCCTTCCTGCAGATATGAAAGACCCTTTGTCAGAAGTGCAAAAAAATCACAATTTGGTTTAAGAAAACAAGCATGTCCTTTCAAGAAAACAAACTCAGTCCTAAAATTTCAATTGTTGATGGCATGGATCATTGGTTATGGAAGATTTTCATCTGGCAGATTGGCAGTTTTGAATTCAATGAAATGCTTTAGGTGTGAACATTTAGCCCCATGTTTCTGATCCTTTGAAAGCTTTGGGTGAGATGAATTTGGGTACTGACATATTTCTTAGTTGAGATGTCACTGCAGATCTGATGGGACCTTGTGCTTGTTGGGAGCACTTGCAAGAAGTAGGTTTGAGCTTCCCAAGATAAATGTTTGTGAAACCTGACACAACTCATGTTGTTGTATATCACATCGGTTGTGAAAGGTTTGTATTTCTGTGTGTGTCTAAGAGAGAGAGAAGTTGAATACATAAAACTAAATACAGCAATACACCAACCCTTCTATGTGCACCCAAACCATGACATGTTCACAAGACTTCTGGTTTTGGAGGGTCTGCTTTAAGATATCTGAATGTTAGGAGTTGGCAAGGTGATCCTAGTGGTTTCATAAGTCTCCCTGCAGTTACTCTCTTTCCATGATATTTTGCTGAAAAGACAGTCTTCTCCAAGGCAGTGAAAGGCAGAGTGGTGACTGGATATGAAGAAGGGACTATGTTTTGCAGTCACACAGTTACATCAATTTCTGCACTGGCAACTGACCTTGCTCAAACACACTTTCGAACAAGATCTTTGCGGCAGAGTCTAACAAAAACCTTAGTCCGTAATGTGCTGCCAGACCCAGATCATATGTGTGCAAATGACCCCATGGTGCTGCCAGTGTCAGTAAGACCTGTGTCAGCCTGTGATCTGAGGGTTGTTTGCACAAATTTGTCTAGCTGAGGAGGGCAGCTCTGCACAGTTTCCTCAAAGTTTCTAAGAGAAATGTCCTTGTGCTGACGATGACAGCTCTCCTCTTTTATGAAGCACTGCCTTGTTCACTGCATGTCTTGCTGGTGCACGGAGAGTAGTCAGAGTCCCATGGGGGCACTGTGTGGTACCCCAAGCATCTGCTGGTGTAGGGTACCCCTGCTTTGTTTGCCTTAAGTTTTGCTGAATAGAAAGCTGTGGAGAATTTTGACTTCTCACCTTTTTAGGGTGAAAACTTATTGGAGCAGAGGGTGACCTGTGTGACAGTGCCAGAACTGTTCATCAGACTGTCTGTGTAAAGTATGCTTTCCCCGTGCTACTCAACACTTACTACATAATAAATTCATTAGCAGTGGGGAGGAATGTAAATGTATAGTGAGAACCTGAGCTCATTACCTGTGAGTAATTATGGCATCTTTTCCTTTCTGCTGCTGTACTTTCTCTGTTGAGAGTTTGTGAAATGCACTGGTAGTCAGCCATCAAAATATTTATTGGCATGAGCAGAAAGAGATACTGGCTATGCATGCAGGTTCTCAAGGCACTGAATGAAGGAACTGATGTGGCAGGATGTGACAGCTTCTCTGTTGTTGATTCTCAGTACTGAACCTAAAGTGAAAACTGCTGCCTGGAAAGATATTGAATGGGGACAGAGATCAATAGTCCAGTTATGCTGCAAAAGGACAAGAAGATACAAATCCCCAGTTTGTATAATGGCAGAACAGTTATTTGCTACTTGCATATATGACTTGCTTTTTCTTCTAGTTTTATCTCATATTCATGTTATTTTGCACCCCAATTAAAGTGAGCTTTAGTAGTCAGAGATACTTCTCAAAATAGGAAGTTGACTCCATTAAGGAAACTTCATGGACATCTTTAAAACTAACAATAGTCTCTTGGCATTATTTGTTGGTAAAATTGAATGGGAGTGACTTCACCCTGGATGGGATCTTGAAAATCTTTTCCATTTCCTGATGATCTCATTCTCATGAGTGAAGAAAAGTCACATGTTGCCAGAGAGGGGTATCTCTGTTCATCTCTGCTGCAAATCACAGTTTTCTAGTGATTCTCCCCTGATGCCTTGACACATGTGTACTCTGACATGCCTGATGCTACTTCTTCTGTGTGTATAAAACAAATGAAAAAAATCCGCATTGCTAAGCTACCAACCTCTGGAAGATAAACTTTAACCAAAGGTTACAACCTGCTGCTTAGCAAAGCTCTGGTTTTGAAACTCCATCACTCTAACACTTTCTTCCAGCTCCCTCTGAACCTTTCCCCCTGAAAATAGCTGTCACTGGCAGCACAGAACAGCTCACCCGGCTGGGAAGGCCACAGTGTGCTGCCTTTGGGGCTGCCTGCTGAGGGTGGGCTATGGAGCAGGCAGCAGGGAGTGTTGATAGTGCAAAGTGGTCACTTCCCTCCCTCCTGCCTCTCTTCTTGCTGCCTTTCACTTTCCTTGGAGGGGAGGCACAAAAGGAAACTCCACTTTTCAAGACTGTTCAGTTTGCATCAGGCCGAAATGTGTTTTCGACTGAACAATCACTTTCTGTGCAGACAGTGACAGCTCAATTGGTCCAAGGAGAGGGGCGGGAGGGGGTGCTAAGGTTTTCTTTCACTCCTTGTAACGTTAGACCATGTCAAATGAGACAGTTGAAACAACACCCAGTTTGTTTGTCTTGTGGCCTGGACCGGGGTGTGAAATATTAGGACAGCAGCAAAGTGTTTACATCTCTCCACAGCTGGAGAACACCTCCCACACAGCTTCTGCTCCTCTTTTCATTCAGTGGGGACCTGTAGAGCACCTTTCTCTGGATTAAGGCTTCCTTGGGTGCCAGGTTTCTGGCCTCAGACTCTCCCTTGAGCATCTGAACGGATCAAAGGCATATTTGAAGAGCTTTGCTAAGCTCTCACCCTTACAAGTTCCTTACTTGGGATATAAAGTTGATTGAAGTAGGATGCTCAAGTTTCAGGTTATCCCTGAGACTATTCTTTCACTCTAGGCTTCCTTTCCGTCTTTTTTTCCTTAATGCTGTTGCTACATTATGGTCTTGATTGAACTACAAGCATAAACCAGTGCAGCTGGTGAACTTGAGAGCAGGGGAGGGAATCCACAATTTAGTGGTTATAAGCATAGAGTACCTTCATATTTCCTTCTCAATCTCTCTCTTTCCCCACAAAACACAAACTATGCTTTTCTTGCTCTATCTCTGCAGTACAGCAGTAGTGTTTTTACCCTTTTCCTACAGAAGATTTTCCTAGTTTGTGAACAAGACCTGCTTTCATATGAAGTGAGGTTGCTGTTTGTTTGTTTGTTTGTATGTTTTTAAATTGCCATTACTAATTATTTTGAGAGGTTCTAAGCACCAGCAGAAGCTGATACAAGTCTCCAAGAGGTCTGTCCTGCCCCTACTTAAGCTCTTCTTCCAGAATGTCTTTCTATCTATCCCTACAATGACAGTGCTGGTCTCATTTCTGCTCTAACTCTCAGAGAACCAGTAAACAGAGGAGCGAGCACAAGCTTTTAAGAGAGCTCACAATACTAAACCACGTCCTGTGCAGACTGATGAATCTGAAGAGGGAATGTTTTATGTTGATCCTATAATGAGCATATATATATGTCAGTATGTCTGTCTGACTAAGAGAGATGAGACTGTTGAAGCTTCAAGTGCAATAAGAGAACATATCAATGTGAACAGATTTTCTCCACTGGTCACATTTACTTTGATTCATGTAAACCTCTAAATAGGATGTGTGAGGATCTGTGGTCCAGAGGAAGCTAACCCAGCTGGGCATGAAGAAAAGCATGCCCAGAAACTCAACAGCTTTGTTAAAAGGTGCACAGCCTAATGAGTCCTGTTGATGAGGTGTGTGGATTCAAGAGCAGCACTGCCCTGACTGTGGATAAGTTCCTCCCAGACCATGCTGGTTGGTGTAGGCTGTGGCACACTGGAACATGTGGGTGTAGCAGTTCAGGTCTCCACCAGCTGTGGGATCTCTGCACTGTCCTCCAGTTTGTGATGCAGACACGACCATCATCTCCTGTGTGAGTTAGATTTTTCAAATCTAGTAAGAGTGCTGTAGATTATAGCAGTGACTTTTCCAGTCAAAAGATGAGTGCTCCTTATAATGAGGCAGGTAAGCACTGAAGCTCTATGACAGGAGTTATACTATTTATTTCAAGATGCCTTGAGTTATTCTAGACTATCAGATACTAGGGAGCTGCAGTTTCTTCCTCTGCTAGGTGTTTTGTCCAGGCCCAGTAGATTTAGAGAAGACCTTGAAAGTTTTGTTGAAGAGGTGGGAATGGCACTTTTTGAAGACTGAGGAAGCCTGTTTAGGCTGTAGGAAGAGAAGAGAACAGTCAAAGAGTTGAGTTTCAGACAGGGAAACATTGGGGGGCACAAGAGACCTCTCTAACTTGTTGGTTGGAGGGAGCACACTGTGAGAGACAGCTGAGGAGACAAAAAAAAGACAAAGGTAATAGTCTTATATGTGAATGACTTTGAAGTAAAAAAGGTTGGTTTGGGTAAAAGAGGCTGAAAACCACATCAATTCTTGCTTGTTCAAATCTTTTTTTCTCTGTCTACATGTCTTCTCCAGAAGATCATAAAGCTGTTTAGGCTGTGCAGTGTATAGACATATCTGATGCATCACCTCACTGAGAATCTTAACGAACATTACTGTCTCTGTAGAAAGACTGTGGAGTTTACAGTATGTGATAGCTCAGTATAATGGCAAGTCATAGACAGATGTCAACTCCTTCCTTTCTTTCAGCAGTTCTTCATATTCACATGATTTTTGAATTTTCAAAGTTATTCTTCTGCTGTTACTCTGTTGTATTATGTATTGGGAAGTGACTAATTGGTGAAGAAGGTGGTGTGGAGCCAAAACTAAAAAGCTAAACTACTGTGCTTTTGTGCTCAGTGAAGGGAAAGAGTGAGAGGTTTTGAGGGTTTCCCTCAGCTGGAAAAATGAAAGCAGAGCTTAACTATGCATTGTCAAAGCCATGCTTCTGAGACACTGGAGTTCTTCCTAGTGGCAACTGACTAATTTGCTGAAAACTGATATTGTGAGTGTCTTTCCAGGCTGATACTCATGAAGATGGGTACTTGAATCACTGACAAGTTTTGATGGCCTTGGAAGAAGTTGCCCCTTCAGAAGCACTGACTTTCAACATAAGTAAAGCCAACAGATCCATTCCTGGAAAGGTGTGAGAAGGGGTGGCAAACATTTGTAGTATTCATACCTTCACCATGTGTGATATTTGGTTGGTCAAATCTCCCCTTAAATAAAGGAAGGCAACCTGACCAGCAGAAGCAATGGCACATGCATGAGACAGTTCTTTATTAAACAATTCCATACATAACCCAACTAATAAATGAAATTACACAACCTTCTTTTTCTTCAGTTTTGAAAGGAATAGTGTGTGTTAAAGGCCTGAAAGGCCTGGGGAGAAATCAAAGCTCTAAAAGAAGGGGAAAGCCAGAGGTCAGCAGTGGAAATGGGGGTTTTGCCTTGGTTCTTATACAGGCAATTTTGGCCAAGTTGTTGGGACAGGACCAAGAGACACTATGGATGCACTCTACTCTTGCTACTCAATGTCACGTCTTTGCACAGATTTTATTTTTTTTTCCAATAGATAGCTACATTTTGAAAAGTGACAGGGGATTTGGGATCTGTCCCGTTTTGGTCAGCCAACTTGGCATAATGTAGAGGAGTCTAAATAAAGCTGTAGGAGATGTTACTCATTAGACAACTGAAACCACTAGACAAGATAAAAATACGTCAAATACTCTCTGGATTTAATTTCAGACTGAGCTAGTCTCCCTGTATAGCAACTCCACATCTGTGTTAGCTGCTTTTATTTACTTCCTACAACACAGACGTTTGATTATACCTAAATGTTTTGTAGATGCTCAAGTATTAGCAAAATTTCCAAGTTTCATGGCAGTGTTTGAAAGATTTTCATGTCCAGCATGAAAACATTTGGCTCTTCAAATGATTCTCGTTTGTAGCTGATGTACCTCAGTGGAGCTATGCCAGCTTCCTTCAGCTGAGACTTTGGCCCTTCACTGCTGGCCTTTTTGCAGTTCTCTTATCATGATCCTGTTTGAACCATCCAGACATACAGCACGAACTCTGTTAATACAGAAAACCGGTACTAGGAAATACAGACATCAAGAAAAAGAAGTATAAAAACCTCCGTGATTTAATCCAAACCTTACAAAGGCGTTGTTTCTTTGGGCACTTTCTTTGAAAAGACTACCATTTCAAACAAAACAGAAGGAAATTAGTAGGAAGTGATTATGGAGACAGGAAATCTGAAAGCCATGAAACTGTAAATAAAGTGTTATTTGTACTACTGTACTTGGTGCCCTGCTTTGCATTCCCAGCACGAAATGTTAGACAAGGCTTTAGCACTAGAGCAGGGACCAAGTTATTTGGATGTTTAAAAAAAAAAAAAGAAAAAAGGCTCCTACCATGTATTTCATACGATTAAAAGAAGAAAGTCTTTTGGACAATTATTTTGCATGGAATTCATCTGGGCAGATTTTTATCTGAAACTTGGAGCCCTGCAGCCAGTCTCCATTGCAATTTGTTCCTCTCTGCCTAGGATGTAGCTTGTTTAGACATCAAACACGTATCAAGTGGCTTGATGTTAGTATTCTGAAGCATCAGCTCTACGGCAGGCGCCAGTGCTAACATCATTACACAACTCATGTTGCACAATGATAATCCAGTTCAGCAGTGCCTGCGTTTATTGTTTATTTTTATCAGACCTATAAAGCTCATCTTTTCCATTTGTCAGCATTATCTTACGTGGTGCATTAATACAGCTAAGAGGGACGCATTACAGTGTATACTTGGCTCTCAGTTAATGAACAACCTTCCCCTGTAGTAACAACAATGAATGAATGAGGGCAGATTTTAATTACTTCCATTATGATGTGTTTGCTTTGGCAGTAGTTACTGACATATGAAGAGTTAACCAGCAAAGTTATCCCTACATCTTTAGTTGTTTGTATATGTGCATTCAGAAAACATCCCTTTCCTCTCCCTTCCTCAGCAGCTATGTATTGTGTTTTCTGCTGTATTTTAAAAATGATTTGCAGAGCTCGGAGGGATAATAAAGCAAAGCACCTGAGCGAGAGAACATGTACAACTCCAGTCTGAAGAGATGCTCTGAAGTATATGAACTTTACAGGAGTTAAGATCACGTTTTTTCATGTTGTGAAAGGCCACAGAAGTCCTGTGGGCAGCACAAAGATGGCTGACAAAACCACAACCAAAAGTCTGATTGTTGTTTCACATTTCTGTTCAAGCAGAAACAACTGGTTGAAACTGCTGTAAGGCCTTCAATTCCCAGTGGTCTTTCATGTTAATAGAGTTTGGGGGTAAAATTTGGACCTTGATGTTGAATGGACATCCATTTGGAGGGAGCTCCAAGGAATCTGGTAATGAGACCTGCAGTGCATTTAGGCTGGCGTGTCCCCATATGCCAAGAAAATCAAGACAACACCAGCATTGTGCCTTTTGCTGGTAGAGTCAGCTCTGCAAGCATTAGCAAGTGAAGCAAATATAAGACCAGACAGAGCTGGACAGAGCAGACAAGAAGTCAGCTCATGTTAGGAGAGTTTTAATACAGCTGGGTGGCTCACCCAGCCAGTATTATTGCTGGTACTATTTCAATGGCTGGAGAGGCAGTTAAATGGCTAATATGTCTCCTGAGAGCATTTTACACCAGATATAATTAGTCCTGTTTAAAACATGGGTGTTTGGCAAGACAAATAGGAAGTAGATGAGCCTTGCAAGTCCTCACCATTCTGGTGCCTTAAAATTCAGCAAACACCTCCTTTACAAAGGCAGGGGGAAAGGAGGAAAGGACAAGGGCAGAAAGAAAAAATAATACTTATTTTCCTGTGGTACACCAGAGAGTGTGTTGTATAATACCAAGAGACAGAAAGATTTGGGGTGGGCTTCTTTACTGATTTAGAGGGTGTTCTCAAAGAATCTTCAGTGCCTAGTGTGTATGGCAATGCCTAAATTATAGCTGTAATTTTTCAGGGCCTCCTTCAGCTTTCCTGCCCCAAAGCATTTTTTTCCCCCACCAGTCTGGTGTCCTTGTCAACTTCCTTGGAGATTAGCATTAATATTTTGGGGGGTTGTTTTGCTGGCTGTGCTAATCGGGCTTGTCTCTGCTTCCATCAGGGCTTATTATCCGGACTTCCCCCCTTCCCCCTTCCCCCTGCCTCCCTCCCCTCCAAGCAAGGCAGCAATCTGTTCTTTTTAAACCCTTCATCATCTTTGCTCTCTCCATCTCTGTTTCCCCAGATTTTAGAGATTGTTGACTATTATGTAACAGATGGCCTGACAGACCTCCGACTCTTTGCGGTGATGGCTAGCTTGGCGCAGAAAATAGCAGCACTGGAGTAAGTATTCAGTGGCATAGACGCTCATGAATTTTAACTCCTCGGTGACAAAGGAATTCGAGGGGGTAAGAGCCAATCTATCAGTAGCCGAAGTAATTAGAAGACTTAGATGGCTCTCTAGTGCAGAGTATCCCTTCGCCGCTACAGGCTGTTCATAGTAGATTAGGACAGTCTATGTCCCATTGATCTCTAAACCATAACTATGCTTCAAAACAATGGGACAGCTTAATCCAGAAATTGAGACATTCGGGTAAGCATCAGCGAGGGCTGTTCTTTTGGCTTGTAATGAAAAGTACTTTGCAGCATCAAGCTGGGACAATGTATATCGAGCAGAGTTAAATTTTGATTTTGGTTCTATCACATTCCTGGTTAGCAGTGGAAATCACTTGCACTAAATGACCAATATTCTGTCTCTAAACATTTAATACTTTGGGAATCCATTGTCCTGCCCTCTTTACCTCTTCTGTTTTCCTTGTTCTTTGTCATTCTTATTTCTGTGTATATATATATATATATATAAAAAGAGTTCTTCTAAGTGACCATAGTTTTGGCACCCTCTCATAGTTTTTTGTCATCTTTAAGAAGTTTCTGAATATATCATTCCCTTTCCCAGAAATTTAGCTGCTTACCTTTCAGAAATATTTTTGTGTCTGATCAGTCAATGGAAACTTTTTCTGCTAAAGTAGGGGAAACAGAGAGAAAAGACAGTCATCTCAGAAGAGCACCTTCAAAACAAAACAGTCAGGTATTCAAACCAGAGCTGGTTATATAATTTTTAAGATTAGAATAAATTAAAATAAAGTATAATGCCTGGACTAATGTACTGCAGGGGCAGAAGAGCGCGAAAGTGAAGATGAGGTCAAATGAGCTTCCACTCAACTGTAAATAAAAGGAGAATTGAGTTTGAAGCTTGGCTTCTCATAGCTTCCTAGTGAGGCTGCATTTATGTGCCAGTCTGTGTAACCTGGCTAAAATCTTGTTGAGGAACGTTAAGAGAGCTGAACACATATCTGAGCAGGCAGCGTACAACTGAGGTAGGTGCTGTGTATCTCCCACACCAGGGTCACCAGCTCCACTGGGGCATGGACAGAGGTACCATGTCCTCACACCTGTGCTCACAGCAGGGACTTCATGGGCTTCTTTTAGTCCAGAAGTGTTTAAATTACCTTGAATAACCTTCATTTTCAGGAGGAATCTTACTAAGTTATCAGAAAAGGGGAAAGTCCAGGAGTGGAAAACCAACAGAAATCTCCCCTTTCCCCTCTTAGATGTGCTCTGACACCCCTACAGATGAGGGATGGACTTTCCATACGTGCTCCTGCAGTTTAGGAATACTTGTCCATAAAGTCTGCAAAGAATAATTACAGTATACGTTTCTCAGCAAAATGCATGGTCACCCATAGTTTTCATTGGATCCCAACCCAGACGTAGCCCACAGTCCTAAACACTGCTAAATTGTATAGACTATCCTGCAGGGACAAAATTATCTTTGAAGGGCTTGATTATCCCTTGTCTACAGCTTCTGCCCATATGTAAATGCACACAGACACAAGGACACACACCCCTTCCCTCAGCACATCTCCAATCTGCTGTCAGTGCTATAATAGAGGGAGACCCCAGAGACCCTCCATTGCACCTCTGGGACGTAGAAAATCATCCCTCTCCCTGCCAAATCTCTTTGGCTCTATCCAAGTGTTGAGTTTCTCAAGGATGGTATATCAAGGAGAGGATGCAACATAGAGGTCAGCCGGCGGCTCCAAGCTCAGCAAGAGGTAATGATCTGCCTAGGCTCTGTGAGCGTTAATAATGTCATTTAGCAGCAATAAATCTCTCTGTTTTAATTTGAGTGACAGTGTCCCAAATGGCCATTTTAATAAGGTTTGGAGATTCTGGGCACAGAGCTTTCCTGCTTTTGCAGCCCATAATAACTAGTTAGTTGTGCTTAAGGTCAAACAGCAATGTCTGGTCAGCAAAACCTTCCTTTTACAAAATTGCTTAGAATGGGATGAGCAAATGGCATCATTGGTGTAAAATTGGCTTCTCTGTCTCTGCCTATTGTTTATCCAAGTGTCACAGCTATGAAATAGCTACCCCAAAAAGAACTCCAGCACTCAGTCTTGGGCAAAAGAAATCTTGGTAAACATTCCAGCTGGCTGGAGATACCAAGCAGAGACATGATAATTTTGTTCACTTTTTATTTTGTGTAGAACAGGAGTGAAACATGATATTTTTCAGCCATGAAAAAGAAATGTTTTTTTCTAAGGTCACAACAAACTTAGGTTTCTGTGTGCACAGCAGGGCTGGGATGGAGGGAGGGACACGCTTCCCTCCCCAGTGCCAACACATGGACTAATCCCACCTGCGGCCCCACAAAAGAAGCTCTGTGGGTGGCTGATGATGGCCACTACTGGCTTCCCCAAATGGGAAAAGGCAAACTTTCCCCATCATCTCTGGCCAGCAGATGAAAGTGGACAGGGGAAATGTTTCTGGTGCTCATATTTTTAGTAAGGGCCAATTTCACCTCTCCTTTTTTAGGGCTATCAGAGGGCAAAAAGGAACAGGTTATGGAACTGTTGCCTTGGCAATGTGCCATGGCCTGTGCCTATGCAGTTGCAGTTTTGCTCCTGTTGGCAGCAGTGTCTCAGAGGACAGGGACAGTTCAGGGTGTATTTCACCTCCACATAATCAATCTGAGGCTGCCAAGGTCTCTCCTGACCAAAAATCATGACTGTCTGGCAGATGTTGGACAGTCTGTATAAAGCCCAGTTGCTGAAGGATTGCTGAACACTTCATGAAGCCCACTGCTCTGCTGGGCACTCTGGGTGTCTTGCAGAGCCATCCAAAGCCCACTGTTGCAAGGACAGGGGGACCTGACCCTAGCAAGAGCATCAGTCCCTCATGGTCATGGTTGAGGTCCCTCTTTCAGCAGTGGGAGCAAGGACGGTTTTGTGATTTGGGGGACAGCTGCCAGGATCCAAGCCAGGAGCTCTGCACCATGGGGCAGGTGCTGAGCTCTCCGCTGCTGTGGTCTCCTACATGCAAAGTTGAGAATAGCTGTACTTACTCCTTCAAGCAGGCATCAGCTCGGGACTAAGGTGCTTGAGAGGAAGAGCCATAAAATTCAACACAAAAACCCCACTTGCAAGTAAAACCTGCAGTGTAACTACCCTTAATGGGTCTATTCTGCAACTCTGGTGAACTATTTATCATCTTTGAATCACAGCCATAAATAGCTGACTTCTGTCTCCAACTTTGCTATGCAAGTATTTTTCATGCTATTTTGTACTTTTTTTTTTCTTGTAATAATACCCCCAAAACACTTTTCATGTAACGTTTAGGTAACTATACCTTACAGTTTAATAGTTTGGGGAACTTATTGCTAATACAGGGCAGCTAACCGAGAAACACAGTAACATAGAAATCTCCTGCTGAAATCATATCTGACATCCCACGATTTCTCTGACAGGAACCATGCTGTTCTGCTTTATTTTTGCTGGGCTGATGTTTACACTGACATGTAACAGCAATAATAATAGTGGTTTTTTTTTTAAAAAAAAGCTTTTTGCATTATTTGTTGTTGAATTTATCTTGTTTAGACAAGCCAATTTCTGAACTTCAGGCGAGTAAACAGATAGGAATAACCTGCATCTAAAATCAATAAAACACAAGTGCAGTGCAGTCTGCTGCTTCTTTGTGAGTCAAATGTTCCAGCCCCAAAATAAACATCTGCAAAAAAAAAGGTCATTTTGATCGGGTGTCACATGTGAGAACTACCTGAGGGCAAATAAATGTGAGGATCACATTCTTATCAGCTCTTTCTGATAATAATAGCCCGGTCACTGGGGACAGTCTGTTAGTGTTGGCCCACTGGGTCAGATAACAATCCCGAGTCTCTCCCTCTCTTCCCCCGCTGTGACCTGGCCCATCTGCTTCTCTCTGGCCATATGGTACAGAAGTATCTGGGACTGGAGACATTATAGTTTTATGCATCTGAATGCTCCTTGCTTTCATTGAAACTTTGCTGACATGACATTCCTTTGAATATTCCGTGACAAAAGTGGGTTTTGTTTTGGTTTTGGTTTTCATTTCAGATAGAGTATAAATGAACGCCGGGGTTTATATCAACAGAGGAGATATCTAACAGATACATGGGTGGGTAAGAAGGCTGGCCACACATTGCCTCCCCAACTTACCTTACATGCAATATTATTTATTCTGCCTCTGAACAACTAAACCGTACCTCAGCATATGCAAAAGAAAAGGGTTTGTTTGGTTTTGTTATAAATAAGCCCAGCCTGACAGGGTGCCTGTGTGCCATGGATAAAGCACAGTCCAGACTGAAAGCTGTAACATTGCTTTACAAAAAGGGAAGGAAATAAGCCCTCTGGGACAAACTGTGCTTGGACCAGGCATCCCTCCCCTACTCCAGACCATGCAAGGGGGTGTCCCAGGATGTGGCAATGTTCTGCCTTGCTGCGGCTGAGGTCTCAACCCCTACGCAGCCCAGCTGTAGCCCTGCCACCACTCCTGGGGGCTGAGCCGGCCATTCTCTGGTGGCACTGGCCCTCAGAGGTCTTCAGCCAGCCAGCACAGAGTGGCCCCAAAACCTTCCCTAAGGGCACATCCCATTCCCTGGACAGTCCTCAGGGCACGGGGAACACACAGGTATATTCTCTGCTGAAGGCACGTTGCAAATGTCCAATTAGGCCTAATGAGAGTTCAGCCCAGGCATCAAAGGAGGGAGAGACAATAGCAAATGCACAGTACTCCTCCTCAATGGTCCCTTTACCAAGAGGAGGATGTAATTATTGTGTGAGTTTTAACATAACAAAGCCTATATGTTCATACTGCGGCTGGCATTCTGGGGCCCCTCTCAGCTGGGACCTCTGGATATCGCAGCAACCACCTGCGTGATGGAGGCCTGAACTGGAAAAGTAAAATAGGGATTATTTTGCAAATATTACCACAACAATCTGATTTACAAATTCTCTGAAGAAAGTGTCCAGCAGCACAGTTGTCTTTCAGTTTCTGTAACAATTTTAAATGGCAATAAAGATCCAAGCAGCTGAATCCATATCTATGTCACTTCCACCACTCATATTTCTTACAGAGTCCCCTCATGTTTTCGTCTGCCTTGTAGAAGGCTCCACAGAATATGTCATGGAAAGCTCCAGGGAAATATAAAATCAGTGAGTATCTCTAGGAATGCATGAGTTTTGGCTACATTTTCACTTTGTCAATCCATCCTGTTATTTCACAGTTCCAGGGAGCTGCCTAAAATTTATTCATTTAAAAAAATAGTGGTTTTAGTTATGACAGGCTCAACAAATCTTGAGATTTACTATCTGAGGCTATTTTTAATGCCTAGAAGTCAGAAACTAATTAACAGATTTCCTTGGGACATCTGAAAATTCAGACTTGATTGAGAGTCTCAGTGCCGGAATTTGATGTAGATAGGCTGCCTCTCCTGCCAGACAAAGAGGCTGACCACCTGCTGCTTGTGTAAAATAGACCCCCAACCTCATGATGTCAGAGTGAGTTTTGCCATACCCTGGGCCAGAATTTAATGGATCAAAATGTATAAATCCATCACCCTCTACAGCCAAGTCTGGGTGTGCTGGAAGGGATGCTTATGGCACTGTTGGGAGGAGATAAAGAGGGAGGTAGGGAGAGAGTCTGCTTCATCCTCCTCTCCCCCATCCTGTTGTCAGTGAAACATGATGAGACTCACATTACCTGAAAGGTAATACTGTCCTTTTGCTTTAACACCTTTCTGGTTCCTCTTTATCTTGGAAAATTTTATACTTACAAAGCAAGATCTGGAACATATTAAGCAATATGCCATTTCACAAGTAGTTTTGCACCTCAGCAGTGATTGTGGAGTAATGCTGCTGCTGCTCCACTGCCAAAGAGAAACCAGCTTCCTCCCATAAAACCAGGCCTGACTATCATTTACCTCCTTTCCCTTCAGACAAATTAATACCCTGAATCTGGATTGTGTGTTCTGGGGGAGACAGGGAGGGCTGAAAAGCCAGCATGATTATTGTGCCCATATTAAGGGTTTGAAAGGAATATGGCTTTCTGATGCAACTAAATGCTTAAGTTTTCCATATGTTTTTTTTCTTTCTTCTTTTCCTGATATTACCCTTTTCTAACATATCCCTCCTAACAATAAGGCTTACAGATATGTATGTGTAAGTGCATGCATGTGCACACACACACACTCACACACACACACATGCAGAGCCTGCATTTGAAGCAGCTAGTGGCTGTATGACACTGGCACTGGCAGTCTATAACTGGTACAACTCTAGCCACTGATACAGTCCACCTCATAACATCACAGTCAGCTTTACTTAAGCTTTCACTGCCTAATTTGCAAAGGAAAAGAAGAAAAAAACAGCAGAGAAAATCTGCCATAAAAAATTAAAACCATATAAGAAAGATGACACATTTCTTAGATGATATGATAGCACCTACCATGACATTGTTATTTCCTTTATAAAGGCTACTCTCTTGAACAGGGATGAGGAGGGAAGAGATGAAAGCAAAAATTTTTTTACTTGGCAATTGCATTTAGTGATGACTCAGAAACCCTCTGGACCAGGACCCTCTTGTATTAGATGCTATATGGAGATGTTTTAAGAGTCATATAATATAATCGTGTTATACTGCATGCATCATATTGAAGAATTTAATATAAAATAGGAATAATTGCTAAAGTGAGTCTCTCAACAATCTGCAACAATCTCTCTCATCATAGCTGTGATCTACCTCCCTCTCAACAACACCTTTGTTCCTTAAAATATGTAAAAAATTTCGAAGAAGTTTCAGAATATTGTACTATTAAGAATTTGCATAACCTTATGTATTATTCAAGAAACTTATTCTTAGTTCACTGTGTCATGTATATACATACGCTAACCTATTGTGGAACTAGAGTGATTATTGCAGTATACTTTCCACAGTTTAAGAATATATACTAATGAAAACCCCAATGTCAAATAAAAACACAGTGCCAAATACTTCGATATTCACTATTCAAGACACAAATACACATTGTTTGTTTCATCACTTCAATCCGTGGTGGGAGAACTTGCACAAGTACCCTGGGCGTGTAAGCCTTTAGGAACTGTACTGTGTATTTATGAAGCATTTATATTGCACCGTTAAGAATATATAGTCAACAATAGTCTTCAGTGAACAGGATTTCTTATAGGAAATCAGACGCATGCTAATCCAATATCCTGTTGCAAGAAGGGGCCGTACATGTTGTTTCACAGAATGATGCAACCATCCCAGAAGCTGGTGATTAGGAGATAATGCGCTCTTGGGGAAAGGCTCTTCCCAAGCTGGCGGATGGGGATGATGCCCTCAAGCCAGAGTTCATTTCTCATTCTCACTTTTTGCTTCTAATGCTTGATACTTCAATGCTGTGTTCTCTTATTTTTCCAGATAAGTAGTCAGTGACTGACCAAGCAAACCAGGGGTTTGAGTTGTAAGGCTGGAGTAAGGTTGGATGAATAGAGCATATTAAGTACTGGGGAGAGAGGCTGATGAAAGAGCATATAAAAAGGGTGAGTGGTGGCTTCTTTATAGATTCATTTTCAAACACGTCAATAGCCCAGTGATTCTTTTAATGTTCTCTTTTCCTTTTTCTAATGTGAGCTTTTCTGCATAAAATCTATTTTTAACACAGGTTTATTTTCATATTTGCATATAAAAATCTCTAGAACTGCCTCAACACACAGTCAGGATTTCTTATGGTTTGTGAATATATGACTGAAATCAAAATCAATTTGACACCCATCTGTACAGTACAAAGACCGAGATGGGGTGCAAGCTTGAACTTGCTCAAAGCTGAGTAATGCTAGACTGTTATCTTGTCATTAAGAATTTCTTTGAATCCCTATCTGTTCAGCAACTCTAATTAATGATCATTTAACTGTACTGTCAGCCCCGTTTAAATCTGAGTGTTGCCAGTTGCTTCCTTCATGCAGGCAGCCAATAGGTGCTGGGGGAGTCGTTCATGCATAGCATTGTCCCAGTGGCGCTGGGCCTATAGCATCCCAGTTTAATAGGGCATTCAGGGCTCATTAGCGAGGAAACACATCAGGAGTGACCGCTCCACTGCCACACGTTGCAACTAATAGCCTTGCCGAACAGAATCGTTTCTGTTTCTGCTCACTTGTTTTTGAATCCTTTCAATGTCAACAAGTGGTCATGTCGGCAGGAGCCCGCCATTCTCCCCAACAGTTTTATCCGTTGCTCTCCTGAGCCAGACTTGTGTCCTCCTCCATTGTTCCAGCCACAATGGAGCCTGAGCAATCACAAAGGCTTCACAGCCATTCATCATCAGCTCACGAATTCTGAGGTTGAGATTACCCGCCAAACTTTTGGGCCATCATTTTGGCATAATGTGTGAATGCCCATGAAATACAAATAGTTTCTGAAGTTTGCACTTTTGTTGCACATGCATAGAATGGTGGTTGGGGGGGTTGGGGCGAAGGGGCTAGACGGAGAGAAAGAAGAGGAAATAAAACCCGACATCGCTCTGGCTAAAACAAGAAAAGACCCTGTAGAGGGGAGATAAGAGACAATGAGATTGCTGCTGGAACGAGAGGTGTAGAAAGGAGCAACTGGGGAAATGGAGGTGTGTCCAAAAAAGTGTAATCACACTTTTGGCTCACAGATTTGGAAACAGTCCCTTGGCTTTGAGAAGAAGCATGGGCAGCTCTTGTGTCACTGGGCTCTGGGAGGCGCGTCCCTGCGCAAGATCCCTGGATACTGTCTCCTCCTTCCTTTCATGGGAATAACCAGCATTTCTTCCTGGTTACTGGAAACATGACTGGCAAAAGGCTCACTGGAAGTATACACCTGCTGCTTATTTATATTAGGTTAGCATTTAGCTCCTGTTGTGCTAAATGGAGAGTGAATAGATGTTTTACACCTGGAAACCTGACATCTGAAGATGTGGTGGCTTTACCAGGGTTACACAGTAAAGGTCAGAGATGAGAATCAAAGCTACAGTGTGTGTGTTCCAGTTTATTTTGGTGTGTTATTTCTACAGTGTCATGCGCTTTCCTACATCTGAAGTGATGGGGCTGAATCCTGCCTGCTTGAATGCCAGGCAAAACCAATATTCTTCTACTGCGTACTGGCTACTGCCTGGACATGCTCAATACACCCATGGCATCCTCCAAATGCTCCATTCCAGGTGATGCATAAAGAGTACACTGTGACTGCAATGCATAACAGTGCCATCAGATGTTTGCTCAGCACATGGCAGAGAGCTTGCTGGACACTTCCACCTCTTCCTTACCGTGTGCTGTTTCATGGAGTTTACATTGTGTTGATTTTGCCTGAGTAAGGGCTAATGGCTGAATCCTAGTCAAAAGGATTTGATTTCGGGATCCCTGTGGTTATCCTACAGTCTCTTCCTCGTCATTTTAGCAAGCCAGGAAGTTACAAGGGGACAAAAAGTGTTCATAAGAAAAGTAAAGGTGATTTTTTTTGTCTGTCACTGGAAGATTAAGTTTGTTATAAACCACAGTCATAGTAAAAGATGCTTTTCAGTACAAGCACCTGGAAATGATCTCCTATTCCACTGTCCATTCTGTATCAACTAGAGAGTTCACTTTTTGCCCGTTACAATAATCAGAATAATAATAAAATAATTAATGGCTTTATTCTTTTTTCCCCAACAGGACAGTACCCCCTATGTGGCCTGGACTGTTATAAAAGTGCCAAGAAGTATTGCATGCCTATCAAACATTTCCTGGCAAAAGTTTTGAGTGTTGAGCTACAGCAGTCTTCACCATCAAATGTAACAGAAACACTGTGAACATCTTTAGGCTGTGGTTTATGTGATCACTGCCATTCAAAATGAGTCACAAACCACTAAGTTTGTAAATATTGGGTTTCCTGTTATCACATTAAGAGCTGTTGAATGCAAGCGACTAACTCTGGAAAGCGGGCTGTGTGTAATTCCTAGTTATCTATTGTTTGTTTCTCTCTTGATTTTGGTATAGTTACACCCAACCGATACTGCAGCAGGGCAGGTGTTTCTTCTTGCCTCCTGTGGTGTAAAGCAGGAATACTCAAAGCAGAAGAGCTGTCTGCAGTATGCATCAGTGCTGTTTACACTTTGGGTATAAATTGATGATTCTGATCAAGTCTTACTTTGAAACTGGGCTGGAATAATCCCACTGATTTCATTCATGTGTGGTGTATATGACTGTGAGGAGTCAAACTTGCATGAAAACCTTGAATTCCAGTTGTTCTGGTAATTACCACGTATAACTGTTGGATAAGTCATCACCGGTGGCAAAATCGTAATGATGCACAGTAAAATAAATACCATGAAGTCAAAGTCCCAGCTACAACAGACCCCCATGCAGGGATTTGTTGAATGAAGGACTCACAACTATTTCCATAAACTGTACCTTACACCTTCAAGGGCCCAGAGTATTCATCATCCAGGGGCACCCACAGCCCCAGGTTAGGTGCTGAAGCTGTGTGAGACTGAGGAGACAAAGGCAGGCAGGAATGGAAGCCACAAAAGCTAGACGGGGAACCACATAGGCTAGAAATACCCCCTTGCTGCATTCTGTGTGTGCTGATCTGGTAGATGGGCACAGGGAACACTGATCGTCAAGTCTTGCAGACAAGACAAGCAGGAGAACATCACAATAAGGAATCTCAGCAGGTTTAGGTGTAATTTAAGTGCATTTCAGCTGCTAGGACTTAAATGGGCATGCCCATACTCAACACAACATCTTTAGGAATCCGTAGAAATACTAACACAGGGACTCCACCTGTCCCTGGGGTTAGGCAGTAGCTTTGCAGAACTTACATGCAGATGTGTCTTGTGGAGCAATGGAGCAAAATCCTGACTTTGGTAAATCAGACATGGTTTTAACCTCAATATATTTTCAGGTACTTGCCCCAGTCACTCCTACCAGAGCCAATAATGGTATGCATCTATTCAGCCTTTTCAAGGACAGAATTTTTCTTTTTTCTTCCTTTTTTTTTTTTTTTTTTTTTTCTCCTCTCTAAAGCAGCTTATGAAAGAGGTAACTGCTCCTTTTCACAGTCAAAGCAGGATATTCTGAACTGAATGTTAACTAGACTTGGGGCCAGCCTGAAGAAGGGGGTGAGCAGTTGTTCAGATCTGGGGTTTTGGCTTAAGGATCAGAAGCAATAATATAGAGGGAAAACTGTATCTGGAAAATGTATAGACAGCAGGCTTTGAAATTTCTTTAGTTTTTCTAAAAGTTGGAAGTTTTCCGTAAGAAAAGGGGAATCATGGTATGTAAAAATGTCTTTCTATTTTTTTGCTGAATTTTGCAGCAGTTTTATGAGATTTTTGATTAGCTGCATGAACTTGGAGGCCTTGGAATGGAAAATGTTTCAGGCTGGGTAGGTAAAGCATTCTGGTACTCCTCACGAAGCTCATTTGTTTAAAATTCCTCACATTGTGATGAGTTTTGGTTATTCTGAAAGAGAAATGCAGTGAAAGTTATGTGAATGCCTAAATTTTTGGATTTGGGGCCTGCATGTAGACAAAGCAGTAAACTGAGAGATATGTTTGCCTCACAAAGCAGTGGTTTCTTATTAAAAAAAACGCTCTTTATTCATAGCTTCCAAAATCACATGTGAACACATGAATGTTTCACTATATAGAGTTGATGACTGGAAGTTGTTTTTTTTTAATATAATTCAGAATGAAAGTATAGAAGACATAAAAAATAACATGTAGGGAAGTATTCTGAACTGTATTGAGCAATTGGCTGGTGGCAGGCTTTGTCCCTGATACTGAGACCACATCAGTACATGATACTGATTTCTAGTATCAGATACCATTCTGGTATTTCAAAATGCCACATCCACACCATGTCTTCTTTTCTTATCAGGAGCAGATACATTATTCAGTGTAATGGTAAGTAAAATTGTAAGTAAAAATTCAGTGGTAAGTAAATTGGGCACCTGAGATGCAACATAGGTATGTAAGAACCTAAGTCCTGTGTTGCTGGATGTCTTGCTTTGCATTCCACATTTGGCTGCCAGTGTTATTTTTAGGCCCAGAAGTTATATATCAGTGAGTCAAATAAAAATCTCCCTTACCTCTATGGTGATGGAGAAGTTCATTCTACCTTTTTTTGTTCCATGCTTCACATCTGGAACTTCTGGGTTTAGACAGCAATATTTATGCAGTAGGGGTAACCTTACATAGAAAAAGTATAAGATAGCTAAAGAGTGGTAGTAAAAGGGAAAGCTTAGGCTTCACTACCTGTCCCAGGGAACAGATAAAAGGGTTAATGTGGTGATCAAGCATGAGTCAACCCAGTTTTCACTGCTGCATGCTCCTCTGAACACAGGGGATTGCCTCTGGTGCAGAGATTTTATGGCCTCAGAAGTACAATCCCCCTCATACTTTCAAGGGATGTGATCTTGCTTTTTCTGACTTGGAAGTAATTCTGATCAGCCAGTGAAAAACTAAGTGAGCAAACCCAAACCCTATGTTTTTAGTGCAAACTTTGTTGTATAGCTGTTAGTTTGTCTTTCTTTTTCTTTTTTTTTTTCTTTTTTTTTTTTTTTAGCACAAGTAACTTAAAGAATAGCCTTTCCTTGTTGATTGCTCTACCATTCATCGAATGGCATATGGTTTTTGTCTTGGGAATCATCCAACATGTCACAAAGGAAGTGATACTGGACAGTTACTAGGCAGCTTTTGTATACTTTGGGGATAGGGGAAGATGGTATTTTAATAGATTTCCTTGGGGATCTCTTAGAAGGGTAATTTAATTGTTGAAATCAAATCTTGGACCCCTGTCACAAATCATTACCTTATCTTTCATCCATCTATTCCCTTGTTGTTCAAACTAATAAAACATGCACACTGCTCTCCATTCATGTGATTCCCTTCATACGTTTTCAACTGGTAACCCTAGCTAATACTGGGTAGGTGGCCTGTTTCTGGTTGAGGATTTTTTTGAAGGAATGTATAGTTTCTCTAGCTACCATATCAACAAGGGTGGTAACACTCATACACTCAAAATGAAAAGCCACAGAACCAGGTGACTGTTGGTGAAATTCAGGGAGGAAAGTGACTGAAACAGTGGATGCAACCTGGAGCATCTCCTCAAATATTCACCTTCTGACCACTTGCAGGTGAATTCTGGGTGAGTAAGCCATCAGTGAAGTGATCTCGAGACCCTTCTCAGCAGAGCTGTTTGTCACCATTGCTATGGCAGTGTTTTATCAGTTCTGGCTTTCTCTCAGTAATGCTTTCAGAAGTTAGTTTGCTGAATTTTGTTGCAGTTTAATTGAAGATGAGGTGCACCCTCTGCTCTTCTTTCTCCTTTTCTGTCTTCTTCTCTCACCCTGGGGCTCTCTACCTGCCCTGTGTTGGGTAAACAGGTTGTGGTCCCACTGCCTCAGCTGCTCCTCACCAGGTCCAAGGCAATGTGCCACCTGCAGAAATACAGTCAGGCAGCACCTGTGTCCTTCCTGTTGCCTCTGTAGCTTCCCTGGTTTCCTCAGGAGCTTGTATCTCTCTGTTGTTGGTCTAAGCGTTGTAGCTGTTCTGAGGACAGCACGAAGGAGGGAGGACCTTCATTCCAACAGTTTAGACAGTAAGGAGATGGGGAGTGCTGGGGGAGCTCTGAGCTGGCAGAGGCAAGTTAAGGCAAGAAAAAGCAAGTAGGCAGCAGTCAGGGCAACATGTGCTATGAGATTAGCGGTATGGTCTCAGAGCATCCTTAACCCTTTGTAAAAACTCAAAGCGGCCTTCAAGCTGCTTGAATTTGATCTGAAGACTGCTTCAGCCTTCTGGGCACCCCCTGAATTTAGGACTGGAGAATGGAAATGTGTGTAGGCTGCTTATTTCTCACTGTTTCACCACATGGTTCAGATGTCTCTGATCATGAGGGCACTGAGAGATTTTGGGTTGTGTGACTGTGATTATTTATAGACAGGATTTCTGAAAGTGCTCAGGCTTGGCCCAGCTCTACTCTCATGGAGATAGCTGGAGTTTAAAAAAAAGGAATCACTGCATCATTAAAGAACCCAATGTCTTCTTTAAGGCACAGTGCCCTCTTTGCAGGCACTGCACAAGCAGCATCCATCCTTACTCTTAAGTATTTATAATCTAAAAAAGTAGAAAACAGAATATTGAGAAACACCAGTTTCAAAAAGAAAAATATGTGTGTTCAGACTGAGGAGGTGATAGCTAGCAGCTGCACACCATTTGCTCACTTGTTTATTGGCCACAATTCTATGGTCACTTCTTGTTTTTCACTACAACATCCTTTCAAATTCTGTTCCCTTTCACCTTAAGAAATATTTGAGCTTTTGTGAGCCCTGAAAAATTATATTTAGAAACACAATGAATGGCCTAAATAATGACATTTAGGGCCTGTTGCTACCAAAGTGTAGCTACAATCCCTATCATCTTAGAGTGGGAATCATTATTCAAGTTAATAGATGAGCTTCTAAAATAAAGGGATTTTTTTCTAGTTACTTCAATGAAAACAGGATCAAACCTAGTGGTTCATGCGCTCAGGAGCTGCTGTCTGCTAAGTGCAGTTCTTACACGTTTCTTTATTCCCAATGCTAAGAAAACCCTAGCTTTTTTTTATGTTTCATCAAAAATGTTTTTCTGGAACAAACCAAAACAAACAGAACCCAACCAGTCTTTTGTTGGTTGCTCCACTTCCCAAAAGGGTCTGGGGCACTTAGTGACACAGCATCTGTCTCAGATGCTATTGAAGGCATTCAGCTCCTAAATGCTCTTCCACTGACATTCTTTTATACTGTGGTATTTGACAAACTCATACAACTGGGTTAGAGGAAAGGGAAAAGGTGTCCTTTAAATAGGATGGAAAATATTTAAACTTAACTCCACCTGATTATCTGTTAAAATTCTCAGGAACCTGTCCATGCTGTTTCTACTTGTTTTCTACTTTGGGGGAAGCCAAGTATCTATGTGTCTTTTCATTATTATTAAAATTATTGTTGTTCTTGCTATTAACAAGAGCAATTGGAATAATCCCTGTAGGATTTAAAATTGAAAGTTGGCTGAGGTCTCCTCAGTGCCCTTTTTACTAAATGTGTGTTCAGGATTAGACCCTAGATTTGTGCTGCTTAGTTCAAATTATATTTCCACTAATTTTAAAGCAGAAAACAAATGAATACAATTTCTTCCATTGCAAAGTCTGTGGACGGAGGCTAATGTTGGTCTTTTGAGGACTGTCCCTTTAAACCATACGAGGTGTTTATTTTGTGTATGAAGAAAAGACTACTACTCTGAGTAACGTAATCCTGGCTGTGTGTAGAAATGGTGTGTGTATGTGTGGAAGGAAGAAGGACAATTGTTCTTTTTGTTCTTAAATTCCAATGTTCCTTTTTATAAAGAGATTTTAGTGTAACTGTCTGTATTCTTCCTCACTATAGAGAAATCCAGTGAAATAGTATCTATTTCCTCAGATTGCTGTCCTAGATACCATAACACCACATGGGTAGTAGATGTGTTAAATTAGAGGGGATTTTTGAACACCTTTGTAGAAGTGTTTGTTCTTGTATCTTTTATTTTTCTTCATAAAAAGGGAAAAAGAAAGAAAAAGAAAAACTTCACAGAATAGTAAACCTGAGACATGGATTCGAGTGCCAGACAGTTGAATGAACAGGATAATCGGGGTATTTTTTTTGACAGGTGCGACAGCCTGCCTATGACTGGCATTATAATCATTACCATTTTAATAAGGCTCTAATAGGGGGGCCGATAATTCAATGGGGTGTGAGGATCCTAATTCAACTCCCAATCCCACATGAATGTGCTAGAATTTGTGGGCTTTGTTTTCTTCTTTTGTACCCCTGAATGCAAATAATTACTGGCTATAGATTCAAAAATTCTTAGAACTGGAAGCTAAATTAGCTCTCCTAATACTGCACAAGAATGTCAATACTCAGGGGGGAAAAAAGGAAGTAAGTGGTTTTTGGTTGTTTTTTGTATTACACTTGTGGTACTGCAAAGGTTCTGTAGCTTAAGTGGTTTGGTTGGCAGCGTGAATAATACCAGCACTGTTTCTAAAGGACATGCAGCTCGCTTTTTTTTCCCCCCTCCCCAAAAGAAAAAGTAAATGTATTTGTGTGAAAACCATTTCTGAAAAATCATACACTGCTTTCTACCTGCTATTTATGTTGATGTTGCCTAGTTCTATTCCGGATGTGTCTGTCCACTCTGTATTCTTTCAGCAGTGGCGTGAGGTATGTTCAGCATCTGTGGCCGTGCTTTCACAGGAGCCCTTTGGGCTCTAGTGTAGTCAGTTTATCCCATTCAGATGATCTTACAAGACTATTTCAAATATTGTGGCAGTGCCCCATGCTGCAGTTTGAGGCTGGAAGGCATTCTGTCTGTGCAGGAGCTGCACAGCACCTGAAAAGAATTTGTCTCTAAATTTAGGAGCAGACACCAAGCTCTGCTCAGGAGAATACTTACATTTGTGTTCAACAGGCATTTGAATAGCTGTTTTAAAACCCAAGAGGCTAAAGGGTAAGCAGCTCTTCTTCTTTGCTCCTGCTGATTCCTACCATGTGCCTGATTACTGGGACACAGGAGTGGGTGAGTGGGAATGGACCCCTCCTCACCCCTCTCCCCATTAACAACCAGAATAAAAACCAAAGGGCCTTATGCTTGCTTGGGTTTTTTTTCTCAGCAGGCCTATACAATGAATTTCTCCATCCATTTGTGATCAATAATACATATTATCATTTCTAATTAATGAACAACAGTGCTACATGGGACAGGACTTTGAAAAATGGAGAGGGAATTTCCATATAACCCCTTGCAGCTGGAATCAGCTTCTCCCGCCCACTATTTCTGATCCCAAATTAGCTGTGGAGTCTTGCCATGATTTCAGTCCTCTTGCTCTTTTTGCACACGCATTGCCTGATGTATAAGGAGTATGAGCAGCGCCTGATGTATAAGGGCGTTAAAGATAAGCAAATGCAATTTATACCATGTAAGAGTGGGAAATAACTACAGTGGACAAACTGATCTGGGAAAACCAGTCTGAACCTTTGCCCCAAACTGAAATGCAGAGTTTTGGAGGTTTGCCAAAATCTGGTTAATCTTTCTCCCTCTCTGCCTTTTAATGGTATTTATGGTTTTGCTTCACTTCCTGGTTTCAGCTGGGTCCAAAAGCAGGAGACTGAAATATCACTGAAGAGGCTATTCACAGTGTTTCCAGCTGGCTAGGACCATGGAATGAAAGATCTCTCACAATAACGTCTGTTCTAGAAGGATTTTTGCCCAATTTCTATCCTGACAAGATTCTGATGAGCAGCCAAACTGTTAGAAAATTATCCTAATTAAATCGAAACTTGGAAAATAGGCCCATCCACAAAATAACATCCTTCACCTGAGGAACCTGCATACAGAGAATTCATTAAGTTTCTCTTCTGCCACTTTATGCAGATGTTATTCTTGCTTGACCTTGGAAGGCTCCTCACTGAATTGATATGAACACAGGCTATTTTTGTTCCCTTCAGGATAATTTCTTGATGTATTTCAAGATTTCATGGACACTAAACTGCAAACCTATATAGTTTCTGTCTTGATTCAGACATTGAAACTCATTCTCAATCCAATGGTCGTTGTGAGAATGAGACAAATGAACATTTTACTATTATGATGAGACCCTGTCACTCCAGACTATGACCTCAACTACTGATCTTACATGCTGTCTATCTCAGTCAACTAATGAAATTTGAGTTAACTCAGACACCTCTAGGGGAGCACCCTGGAGATTACTCAGAAATGAAGAATTTTTGCTTTCAGCTTTCACTGAAGGGTTCCCAGACATCCTCTTCATCTTCTGAGTAGTGAGTCAGACAAAGTTTCTCACCATTTCTACAAAGATTTTGCTCTTTTACCTTTTGAGCCCTCAGCTCATGCTGTATACACAAGACCAGTAACTGTTTGATTCAGAGGAGAGGATATCACCACCACAGGTGGGAGTGCTACATCAGCATTGACTGAAAGGCTCATAAGCATGCTTTAAACTTTGTGCTGTAGCTGCATGGAAAGAAAATTTATTTATTTTTATCCATACATATCACCCACAAACTCCTGATCAGCAGATTTGATCTGAACATTGGACATCTTGGTTAAACCAGATTAGCTGGTGCCAAACAGCTGTCATTGTGAGGAAATACCATGTTTCCTCAGGTAGAAAATGACAGGAGTTGGAAATGATCATGGCATTTCTGCAAGCATTGTAGAGAATATATGGAGATCTGTTCTCCACTGCATATAGTTGGGTTTAGGCTAGATGTTGTTACAGAGCAATTTGAGATGCTGGGACAGGCTGTGAAGGGCAAAACCCATAGCTGGAGAGGTTAATCTTTCCCTCTGTTTTGTTTTACTTTTTGCTGACAATGTGGCTAATTATTTTTCCTGTATAACAATTTTCTTATTTTGGCTGAAAAGATTGTTGAGGAGTTTGTGAAGAACCAACCGGAGATGTCCTTTTCTTTAGGCCTTATTCAGTATTTCTGGGGGACAGGGTAACATCTGGTGGTTTGAGATATGATCTTGAGAGTACATTAAGCTCTCCCTGCTGACTTGGGCCACATGACATGGTTGACATACCTCTAGGCACTGACCGATAACTTTATTTTTCTGTCTCAGAGATCACAAGAAGCTGTGCTGGGCCGGCTCCTGTCCTGCAAGTGCTATCCTTGGGGACTCTCTGTGACTCTTCTTGTCACTTTTTAGGTTCAATGTGTCCATGGTGTTGTTAGGTGATCAAGGAGCTCTACTGGTTATACTCAGTTCTCAGTCTCAGTTTCATTAACCCTAGTCAGTGCCTCTGGAAATTGCACTTTTTTCCAGCTACCAGGTTTCAGGGAGACCCAGGCATGGATGACAAACATTTAGCTATGTTTGGGTAGAAGTAAAAAAAAAAAAGTTGTTACAGCTGGGTGAAGATGCCAGAAAAATTGACAAATATTTTAAATATTCACTAAGAGTATGTGCTAATTTGTGATTCAGCGGGGAAGGTTTTAGGGCACGAGATAGGAGTCTCATCAGAGCTGCTGCCAAGAGCTCTTAAATCATGGGAGTGCAATGCTTTCAGATAAACTCCCCACCCCAGAAATGGAGCCCATTTCTTTTGCAGGTCAAATTTGCTACTGTTGTCTTCACTGTATAATCACTGTGTCTAGCTGTGAGACCAGAGCTAAGCATGGGTCTGGAACAGCTGTCCTGCCCTAAATGGTTCAGCAGTCTGAGAAAAATAAAACAACAAGCCAGAGGAACATAAGGGAACAACATTTGTCTATCCTGTGGTGAAATGAATGTGGTGGCGAAAAGCTGGTTCTAAAATTAGATGATTTGTTTAGCCTATTGAAAAGCGAGCGCAGGGTAAATTATCTTGTTTTATAGCCCTCCATGAGCTTCTTGTTTCCTACCTGTTGGAATGAGGTTTCTTCCTGGTCATCTTTCAGCCATTGCACTCTTCCTGGGTCACGTTTCACCCCTTGCACCCACACAAGACATTCAGGCAAATGCTGCTGTTGGTTTAACAAGAGCGCTTGCAGGCTGGAGTTCATGAGGAGAGATCCAAGCCACCAGGACCCTTTCCCCTTGATACCAGACCCAATGAATCCAAACCTGCTGTGAGACACAAAACGGAGCAAAGCTTGGCCTTCCCTGTTGCGGGTCAAAGGGGGAGGGGAAAGGGGTGTGCACATGCTGACTTTTCCAAATCAGACAACTAGGTAATATTTAATGTCATCTTGTTGATCATTCCACACATTTAGTGGGTAGCAAACTTTCTTGCAGATGGAAGATTAGTTAGGTAAAGTTCACCAAAAAATATTGAAAGGAAGAAAACACCACCTGATTGGTAAATTCTAGTAATGTTATCCAAGCCCAAAGCATTATGATGCAGCAGTTAAAGGTTTTGTTTCTGCCTTTGCCACTGGCTTGCTACCTGGCTCCAGCATTTAACTTCCCTCTGCCATTGCTTCCCCTTGTGAAAGCAAGATCTAATACTAAGCTGTCTCTGAGCAGGTCCATCCATCAAGGCTCGTAAAGTGTTTTGGAGAAGGTGCTGCTGCTAAGAGGGCTACTGTAAAAGTTTTGACCATTAGCGTTCATTCTGATGTGTCAAAAGTAACCATTTTCCCCTAAAGTGCTAGAAGTTTAACTGTGTGAAGAATTTAGATTAACATTAAATACTGAAGGTTTTATAAATCATTCACCTTGAAAACCGGCAAAACTGGCATATTCACAGCGGAAGTGAAAGACATGTTTTATCTGTGCTGTCCTTTGTAATTATGCTGCTGAATAACAGAAGTATTATCACACCAGGGTTAGTGCCAGAGGATTACCCAAAGTTTTTCAAATAGGATGGTAAAGTGGTGCAAACAGGTGCACAGACAAAGAGCAAAAAGAGGGGGGAAAAGTGAGAGAAAGAAAGCTGAGGCCTTCTAGTTTCAGCCACATAGCAAAATTAATGGTTTCTCTAAATGAATAGCATGGCTAGATTACTATTGAGTCTATAAAATTAGAGGAATGAGTCAGATTCTTCATTTCACTCCTGTTTTAATTTAAGCAAAGAAGGTTAACCTTAATTGTGCTTCACCTCACAAAAAAAAATATCTTTTCATTGGAATAATTCTGCAGTGGACAAAGTGACTCATAAGAATAATATGGTCTCTGAAATCTGCTTGGCAATATCTCCCTTTGCAAACTGGATCCTGCTAACCAGGACTTCTTTTTGAATGTTCTGCACGTGTGTATTCAGAAGGAGAGAGGGAGGCGTTTCTAAATGAAGCTAAAAATGTCTTTACAAGTAAAACAGCCAACATAAACACATGATCTTTTTTTTTTTTTTTTTTTTGGTGTTGCCTTTTTAATCTTTGTGTATTGATTTATTTGTGTACATTAGAGCCATGCGGACATTTCATAATCATTTCATCTCAGAAAACAACAATATACTTTTGCAAAGTTCCTTTGCAATATTAAACTAGGAGAAGGTTGTTGGTGTTCCTTTTGAATATGAAACACTATGTACCAAGAGGTGTGCTTCAGTATTTACTGTAAATTACCACAAACATAGCTGTTAAGGGTTTAGGACCTGGGTGTGGACATCTAAGGGAATTTGAGGAGGGAGAGAAGGGGGCATTTGGGTCTTCCTCATGGGACTCTCTTGCATGGTGGCTTTGGGAACATCTTGTGGTGGGAGGAAGCAGGACTTCAGGGATTTGGATCACTGGGGGAAGTGGTGATCTTGCAGATTTCTGCATTATCTCTGTCTGATGGTTCTCACTGAGAATGGGGGCATAGTTTTACTTATTGATTGCCCTGCATTTGAGAGAAGTCTCCAGGTAACTATAGACTTCTCACTACCACCTTGCTCCCCACAATACCAGGAAAGGTCGCAGAAGCTCTGTATGAGTGAGTAACCAGGGTGGGACAGGTCTAGGATGACATATTGATGTTTCCCCTGACTAATACCCTATAGTAGGATTTCTGTGATTCTAAGCAAGACCTTAAAGGCACCTATGGTTTTTCTTTGTAATTAGAGCATGGTGTCTCTGAAAATAAACCTTCTGAGAATACTTGCTATAAGGAATTGTCAGTATAAAATCTGAAATTGCTGGGCCCTGAGTCACGTGATGTGATCAAATCATAGGCTTCACAGCTATGCAAATAAACAGCAGCCTTGAGATGCCCCATCCCCTCTGCTCTCCTGTCAGCTCTGTTCTTGTGCATCACTAAAAGGCATTGAAATTGCACAAGTCAGTCCTCTCAGTGGGCTCGGTGCCCTGCTGGCTCACAAGAAAGGGGACAGCAGGGAGTTTAGGGGCAACAGAGTACACATGTATGTGTTCACTCCACATGCACGTCCTGCCTGTCATCCCAGCAAGACCCGTCACCCTTCTGATTGTTGTTTTGATCCTACTTCTTCAGCTGACATGCTCTGAGTCCTTCAGCCAGGGTTGTGAAGGATTGACACTTTCCTGTTGCAGAAAGAGCCCTGAGATAACACACAGTAGACTTTATGGTGAATCAGATTTGGTTTCTATCTGAATTTAAAGTGGTGGCGTTGACTTGATCACAGTAACTGACCATTCTTGTCTTATGTTGTCTGTGTCATAACGTAGCCAAGAGGGGACATCTGAGATCAGATCTTGGTTTAGAGAAACTCAGAAGCCAGAAATTCATTCCTGTGAGTAACTTTATAATTTTTGTGGATACATGTGAATAAATAGCAATTCTTTATAGTTTGGAACTTTACTATAACAAAATGGTTTGGTATTATCAAAACAAACTCTTTTTTTCTTTTACTACTATTTGTAAAAAATCAGTAAATTCAGCTTTGTTTGAAAGGCTCTGTATTGCCTAACAGGTAATTGTTTAATTTGAAAATGCAGTGTAAGTCCAGTTGCATGGCTCTTAGGACAGTTTCCAGTAGGTGAATGTTTTCCTGGTGTTCAAGTCCTTCATGAGATTTTTATTTCATATGTGATACTGCAGTACGTAGGATCCGCTGAGGTGTCTAAGATAAGACAGACCTTCACTAACTATGGCTGACAGCAGAGCTCACCACATGAGGCATTTCTGCCTTGCTGGTTTGCCTGAAGTTCAATGCATAGATATGGATATGGTGAGGTTCTTCTGTATTTCTCCTTTTTAGCCCCATTCCCTAGGAAGCGATGCATGGGTAAGCTGGCTCTAGGTCTCTATGTAAGCTAGTTCTCTCTAATTTTTGAACTTGGTTGCTGGGTAGAAGAGAAGCACCGGATGAATGTTTCTTATGGGAAGAAAAACTTGATCACAGCTGTACTGCTAACAACTAAGGATTTACACCAGATTGAGGGAGATGTAGATGCAGGTCTCCAGCAGGTCTGCTGGGACAGCACCTTTGACCTCTTGTGAGGCATCATGTCTTATGGGAATGTTTTACTGAGAAGTATGACAGCAAAATGGAATTTGTTGTCAGGCTGAGAAGGTCATTCACACTCTTTTCTGAATATCTTTTAAAAAAAACATTTTATGTCATTTTGTGTAAACCAGATTGCCAGGGGACACAAATCAGTGGTTCTGCATGGATGACCCCAGTTTTCCATCAGCAAGGGGTCTCGTCCATGGAACTTGTCTAGATTTTGGATTAATGTGTTCATAGGACTGATCAAATAAGCTAGGAGAGTAAAGACCCTATAAAGATGTTTTTTCGCAGGCAAAAAACCCCCAGCTGTTAAACACTTAATTTGTAATTGAGGTTCAGACACATTGACCACATAATCACCCTTTTAGAGTATGCAGAATTTCTCCTAAATAAATAAAGATCACTTGGTCAAGCGAGCTGAGACCTGCCCCTTACACAGCATGTAAAAAATTCAAGTAAACTGTGCTTTCTAAAAGTGCTATATGACAGGAGTAAGTATGGTGTGTAGAGCACAGCACTTGTCATATTAGTAAGCAGAACTGTTTCCAGAAGTAAGGTGAGAGCCCAGAAAAACATAGCTAATGGAGAAATGGATCCTTGGAAAGGAGAAACAGTTGTTTATTTTTGAGGTACAAGGGAGTAAACAGAATGAGAAAAGCGCTGGTTGTCAAGTTCACTTGTGTGGCACAAAGTTTTGTTTTCAAACCTCTGAGTGAAGTAAAGTTTTCACTCTTCCATAGAAAGGGAAGAGGGTTACAAAGGAGACATGCTGGTTTTAGCTTGCTTTTGTTTTGTTTTGGGTTGTTTGTTGGGTTGGGTTCTTTTAATAATTATGCCTCACTTGAAAGTTTTTTTTTCTGGAGCCATTTGAAAGAATTCTTAGATTTCTTGCCAGTGTGTTTATTTTAAAATGGACAGAATCTAGAAAAAGCTATATTTTCATTGTGGTCCTCTTTACACAGATGGCTGGAGCTGAGATTTGTGCTCAAGCCTTAAGGGGATGAGCCAAATGAGAGCTTATCCCACCTGTGCAAGATCAGCTGTGATGGTGTTGGACCACGGGCCTGAGGCACTAACAATTTGGTTGTTGTCTCTGGGGGGGACTGTGATACCTGTTGCTGATTACACAGGTAATGTGTGTGCCTGGCTCTCCTGAGACCTATGCCAGGCTGTCCCACAGAGTGCTTGACAGCTGTATCTGGTGTCTTCTGACCATGAGCATCATGACCTGGAGTTTGCAACTGGTAGACACCTCCCTGAAAGTAACAATTTCGTAACAAATGTACTCTGCGCTGTGAAGGGGGCAATGAAAGTGCAGTGGGCTGGCTGAGGGCCCTGAATGCAGCAAGAGAGAGGAGACTAGGGGTCCATGGGGTTACAGCAGTGGCTCAATGGGGCTGTCTTTCTTTTAAAGTGGTCTGAAACACTACATTCCCTCATATCAGGCTTCAAAGACAGAAATCAAAGGGCAATGGGAGTGTTGAAGGAATGTGCTCTAGGAGTTCGGCATCGCCTCCTGGCCTAGCAAGGTATTCATACTTTCACTGGCAGATTACATTTTCTTTCCAGAGAAAGTTTTCTGATCTAGATAAGAGAACTCCAGACTCTCTGTTTATTACACTCCCCCACGCCCCTGTCCCCCATTTATATATTTTTACAAATTTGCAGCAAGAGACACTGTACATCAGAAAAGACAAGTGAAATGCAATTTTCTCTCTTTTTTTTTCCCCTTCTTTTTCTTTTATTCATCCCAAAGAGCACACTGCACCTGCAATGTCAGCTTCTTCAACCAGCCTCATCAGCGACCCTCAGCCTTAATTTGGAGGCACTGAACTCTGCAGGGGGGATAGGTCAGCCCAAGTATTGCCTAAGCTTGTTCCCACTTAGCTATGAGATCCCATGCTCTTTTTCAGCTTAATGGTCTCATCAGTTTCAGTCCCCTGCTGGCACACAAGGTTGGAACTGGTAGGGGATGTTGCAGTGTGTACCCATGCGTTAGCTCCCCTTGCTTAGCCATCTCTCAAAGCAAGCTCAGCTTCCTTCTTTGGTTTTGTATGGGTCAATCAGCTTGGCATCAAGGACAGACAGTGAGTAAAGAAGTATTGATACAGGGTGGTTTTCTTCTGTTCTGAAAGCAATGTTAAAACGTGTGTAAAAGCTGTTGTCAACATGCTTCTTGATTTTTTTTTTTTTTTTTTCCAGGCTGGGCACAGGATCAAGAGAACATGAAGGCAACCACTGAAGGTTCCTCTGAAACAGTCAGCCAGAAATCTGTGCTCATATATTAAGTAGCTGGTATATGGGGCAAGCGAATTTGCTTAAACAAATGTTTTGTTCATTTACAAAGGTGAAGACTGGTGCACACACACGCACACACACCCCCTGCACATTTGCAGGTGGGAATTTAGCAGTTGGAGTGAAGTCCCTTTGAAACTCTGGCATCTTAGCAATTCTTTAACCCTCTGCTTTCTGTCTTTTTCCAATGTCACAATTTCCAATGCTTCCTAAGCATAGATCTGCGTGTTGCAGTACAGAGAAGTGTCATGGTTTAACCCCAGCCAACAGCTGAGCACCATGTAACCACTCGCTCACTCCAGGACAAGAACATATTCTCAAACTAGCTCCAGCCATGGAAGTACATGGGAAAGAAAAGGCCTTCCTCCTTAGCTACCTTCATCTACTGCCTTCAGGCTACCAGACCTCAAATACTCCTGTATCCTCAGCAGGTATCTTTAAAGTTCTCTCTACATGGTGGTCAATAGCAATGTGGACTTTATCTAGAGGGCTTTTAATTACTCAGAGTATATGACTCTGTCATAAGCTGTCACATTTTGCTGCACTGCACTCTAGAGACAAGAGAAGAGGTAGGACCTTCTCTGTCACACAGAGACAGGCGGATGGAGAACCTTCCAGTGCTTTCCAGGATTGTGGTTTGTAGGTGAAGGGCTTGCTTATCCTTCCTAAAACCTTGCTAGTATGCCCTTGTCATCCTCCTGTGTGCACTGGTATAGAATTGGTGGTTAAAATATCTTGCTAGAAGTGCTATAGACCCTGTCCCTTCACCTTTCTCTCCTGCAGATGCAAGGGCAGTCCACGGTTCCTGCTCATATCATTACTTTCTCTCCTGTCATCGGTCCTCAGAAGCATCTTCCTATAACTTTTCTTTATATTCTGCACAATTTCATACTAGCACTTTTGCAAAGTATGAAAAAAATTATGTCTTCCTCCCTCACTACACATACTCCTCTATATGCCCAGAGAGACATAAAGTTGTTTTTGATGTTACTTGAAATTCGAATGGAGAAAGTCATGTACCCCTTCAGTGGGAGCAGGATGTTGAGTTTTCACTCCAGGCGGATACAGAGCTTTTATCCCACCACATCCTGGTGTGGGCAGTTTGCATCACCAAAGAATAAATTACAGCAGTCCTGTGGCTGCTCCGTCTGGTGCAGAGGGATCATCTCACCCTTGGCTGCCCTCTGCATTAAAGGGATGAAAATGGCCCTGCTACCCTCTGCCACGCTGGGCGTGAGCTGTGACTCCCACCAAGACGGCCTCACAAAAACCTGATTTGATTAATGGAAATTGAGAGTTTAGAACCAGCCAAAGCTGAGCAGAAACTGCTGAATAAGAATAATAACCTTGTTTTCCAGCAATCATTTCTGTGCAACATCGACTCCTGTTCACACTGCACTGGAGCACTTTTGAGGGAAGCTGAGTGCAGGACAGAGAAGTCAAGGACACGAGGGCGCTGTGAGAAGGGCACTACGACACATCTGGCAGCTGGGTATCCCCAATTTCCTAACCTGCCTGCCCCTTGTCTTTTGGGTCCACTGCCAACCTGCTAGGAGATTTCAGGACAATGTGACAAACTAACCCGGCATGAGTAGGAGGGAAACCAGAACCTCTTAAAGTCTTTTGAGGTAAAGATTTCTTGCAAGAGCCACTATGGTAGTAGCACAGAGGTTGTGAAGAACCAAAGCTAACTGGCAGCTCTCTGTGGTGGTCTGTGGGAGGTCATCCAAGAGAGGCCAAGGTCTGGGATGACACTGACTCTGTGTGAAAAGGTGCCCCTAGAAAAAGGGTACTGTGCACTTGTACTTCTGAAAATACACACAGGAGTTAAACATGTCTGTGAAGGCACCAAAAAAATAGAGTAGTTTTGTACAAGACTATGGAAATTTCCAAAAAAGCTAGACAACCACAATTGTTCTTGGTCTGTATATTTTATTTACATGACTTAATGGAAATATCCTAGGCTCTGAATTAAAAAAAAAAAAAAAGAAAAAAAAAAGTATTATCTGCCACAATCATATATATTCAAACAAACAAAAAGCTGTTGTACAGGAGGATGATAATGCCAGGAACTGACATCTTCCTTCTCCATTTATCTCAGCAATGCACTCTTAGTCTGGAGACTGTGATATTCAGTATTGTCAGGTTGAGTTTCCACTAATTAATGAAAAACAGGCTGAAAGCACAAAGGATTAATTTGGCCTATTCAATCTGATCACAAACATTTTGAGAATCTGTTTAGCTTTTTTGAATGGTGTGAGGTAAACTGAGAGAAACAACATCTTGTTTCAGCTAGTCAGCCACAAAAGAAACGTGGATTTGACCCTAATGGGGTCAAAGCCAAGAAAAGCAGAGCCTTGTTCCCAGAAGCCAGGCAAGGCTGTTAGCTTATGGAGAAGGCTGATACTGGGGCTCTAACAACTTTAGAACTACTAAATATCCTTGTGGATTTAAGAAGGAAGTTTTGCTCTGCCTTCAGTGGGAGTTTTGCACTGCCAGTATCAGGTGTATCTAACAACACCTCCTGTGCCTTCTGGTAGCCACAGGTCCTTTTACAAGGGTTTTGCTGTCTGTGTAATATAAAGCATCTGAATCGGGTTCTCAGCTGGTGAAATCAATGTCCTTGGCCAGTGAAGAGACTGACAATCTATGTTCAGGTCCTACTTGCATAGTATCGAGTGTCTTTGATCAAACTATAACCAGAAACTAGCAAAGAGATAATTGGAATATGTATTACTGCAAAACACACATAAAACAATTCTCCTAGGCTTAGGCTATAAATATGTTCCTAGTCTGGTGTGCTAGCAATGAGCTACTTGCTTGCTCCAGGAAAGCTATACACTGACTTAATTACATGTTATGCCAATCAATGAAAGGTCAAAACAGTTAAATCAATATTTCATTGCATTGTTGTAAACTGTAGTTATAGCATATTAGGCTACGAATGGCTGACAAGTTTAAAAGCATGTAACTGAATCAAAGTCTAAGTAACAGTTATGTGTGCAATTTAGAAAGTTAATACCTTCCAATTGAGAGGATTTGTTTCTAATTAATAAAAAAGCTGTTTATTTAAATTCTAGGCAGGCAGTATTTAAATACAACAACAAGTCACCTAGGAATTCCATCTAAACCACTTTGTGGAAAGCTGTTATGTTGTGCTGAAATAAATCCAGCATGAAGTAACTGTACCTGCTTCATTCAGAACATAGAGTTGTTCTCTGCATGCTGTTTTCCTTTTTTCTTGTTCTTCCTGAATATGCTAAAGTATTCTTGGCCTTGTTCCTGATTAAGGAATGATGTCAGTTACAGCATGACTGCAGTTTCCTGTACTTTCATTGCCTGCATATCCTCAATCATCCATTGGCACCTCTTGTTTTGAGGGAGATATCATGTATGTACAAAATGAAAGACAAACCCAGGCAAAAGAAACAAGTTCCTATTAAGTCAATAAGCCAGAGAGGTGCATAGAGACATGTTGACCAACAATATTTACTGACTTAACAGATACTAGTTTCTAGAGCTCCTAGAAAATGTGAGACCCTGGCTTTGTTTTCTTGATGGAGTATTTCAAATGGACTTGTTATGATATTTTTAATATTTTTGCGAGGTTTGGAGGGGTTACAGGTAATGAGGATAGTAGAATCAAAGGTCTTATAGCCCTGTCATATCAGTTACTGATAATTTTTTTAAAATTTTTTAATTTATTTTATTTTTTCCCCTTGCTTGAATGTGGTGTGGAATAAATAATGCTTTGATAATTTTTTTAAAAATCAAAAATACACTTAAAAGATAAGAATCTTTTTGCATAATCTGGAGTGAAAGAGTATGAAAAAACTTCAAAATTTCATACAAATCCATCTTTCACCAGCAGTATATTCCTCTCATTTATTTCCACCAGACAGCTTAATTTTCTCCCCTTCATTTTCTCCCTCTTTTCATCTAACCTCTCCATTCCCTATCTATGTGCACTGTGGTGACAGTAAGACCTGCAGCCCATCCCAGATCATATCAGGATCTATCTGGGTCAAAGAAAAAGCCAACAACATTGGTAAAAGGTGGTATTGATAACTCTCTGCTCCACCTGTAATTCCTAGAGGAGGCTGTGAATCTTAGCAAAGTTTCTTGGGGGAGGGGGTGGAAGCTGTTTTTTGCCATCTGATGGTTTGGGATAGATCTTTTACTGAGATTTTGACAGGGTTTGTTGAGTGGGTCTGAGTAAGGAGTCAGCAACGACCAGTTCAGTCACAGTCTCATTTTTAGCATGTCCATCATGTGATGGACAAGTTTGTCCCTTGCAAATTTAGGGGACCCAATGCTTTTATTTCATTTTCACCTGGCATAGTTGCAAAATTAGCCTCAAATAACTTTCTCTGCTTCTTAACTGTGTGCTAATGAGGTGTTCACTGAGTACCTCTTCTTTCACACACCTTCCTCCAACCCTCTTAGCTTAGCTCAGGCCCCAGTGTTGCTTGCCCGTTCCCTCCTTCCCTTAGCCCAGGGATGGCTGCCCTGCAGGTAAGTGAGTGTGATGTAAAGAGGAGTTTAACTGTCAGGTCCCTCAATGGCACATAGCATATTTCTCTGAAAGACAACAAACTAGTAGTTTAAGCATGGAGCTCTATTTCTGCAGGGCTTCCCTGCCACAGATGGTTTCTGTGGTGCACTTTGTACCACCTCCATAACGTACAGCTTTAAAGTGTCTCAGGAGAGTAAAGACTGGTATTTCCATCAATGTGGAGGAACAGCATCATATTGGGACTGGGGAGCAAGGAATGTTGTGGTCCTGGCTCATGGGAATGTTTGCCAGGTAGACCGTTGCAATTTACAGGGAACAAGTGAATCAATTTAGATAACAGAAGAACGAGGCCAAGCCTCATCTCTCTCCCCGCCTTCCCCCCCCCCCCGCATAAAAGTGGTTCCATGGCCTCCTAACAAACTTGCTTCTGCACATCTCTGCGTTTTCCTGTCTGTTGTGCCTCTCAGCAGTCGCCTCACACTGCATATTTTAGGATGGATGTGTCGCTAAGCAGAGAAAGGTAATTTCCCATAAAAATTATAAATCTCTCTGTAAATTGAGGCCCAATCTCTGTGAGAAAAGCTTTTGGATTTTGACTACTGACTGAAATATAAGCACAGCATTCATCAGCTTTCAGGATGCTTGGGCTCTAATAATAAGCTGGGTAGCTGGTGGCGTGAAGGTTATTGGGAAGTTACGTGTTGTCTTCAGCAGCGCTTGGAACAGGTCCTCCATAAACCACAGGTGCATTAAATCAGGTTAGGCCATTTCAGGTTGGACCGCATGCCTTGGGGTGAATTCAGAAGGATTCACTGTCAGTGATCAAATATTGATATATTGACATAGCCACTGATGTTACTGTAATTTGAGTAATTTATGAGTCTTTACTTAGCAGAGACTTAGAACTAGGCTAACTTAGAGCCTGAATTATCTTTGTGCCTGAAGAGCAGGTGGCCAGTCAATGCTCAGGTGGGGATTATTGCTGCCGACGGTGTTAGAAAGCTTGCTTTGCACCTGCCTCCTCCTCATAACAAGCACGCAGATAAAAAGAGTCCGGTTCCCTGGCACTGCCAACCAACTCCTCCAATCTTTCAAAAACAAATACTCAACCTCGACTGTAAAATAAAATAGAAAATGAGAGTTACCATTACCTTCTATTGACTGTTGATTGACCTGAGCACTCTCCAATAGTGAGCATAAAAGATTAGATATCGCTTTCCATACAGGTGTTTAAGCAAACCATTTTTTGTCTTACCAGGAGACTGAATTGTTCAAAGTTCTGGAAAATGTCTGTGTGCAGCTTTACAAGTGTACTTAGCAAGAGGAAGGCATTGCCTTGTGCCTTCAAAGGTGGTGATTTACAATGTCCTGTTTAGTGTTTCCAAAATCAAGAGTATTGTTTAAGCTTAGCAGAATGTACTGAAAGGTAATTTCTGACATGTTGTGTGTATTTACAGTGCAAATATAGGGACAAGCTTTTTAGAAATTAATTACTCAAAGTGATCTCACACAGGAAATAGCCAGCACTACAAGGGATGGGGAGTCAGGGTCTTCTACTTTGAGACTAATGTAGGCCAAGAGAAACTCCAACAAAGAGTAGGTTCCATGTGGTAACGTCAGATGGGGGAGGGGGGGAGGACAAGGCAGGGCATCAGGGTGAAGACACAATTTCTGCTCAGAGGAGATGGACAGGACCCTTGACTGTCATGTATGGTTTTGAATCCCAAATTCACTGATGGTCTTTAATAAAAAAACTATGAAAATTTAAGAAAATATATAGAAAAAGGGACCATATTTCTGGCAAGGAAAAATTCCCCAGCTTGGTAACAGTGCTGAAAACAGCTCATGAAAATTTTAAGATCAATTATCGGCAAACACTGGTCATTTCTTTCAGTAAAGACTGTGCTACATCTTTCACGTCTAAGCCTAATACCATTGAACAGATATCACTGCAGCTGAATTGCAGTTGCCAGAGAAACTTTTTTTGGACAAATCAGGCTTTCTAAAGTGGGATTGAAGAATTAAGGGGAAAAAAAAAAAAAAAAAAGAGGACTCAGCTTCAGCCCTGGCATCAAAGGGAAAGGACATCATTTCTTAGTAAATGGTGAGCCTGCAATAAAAGACCTACCTTTGCAGCACTTACCTCAGCAAAGAGAAAGAGTAAATCTGTCCTTCTGCTTTTCTCTGCAAGAATTAGTTTTTTCAGAGTCTAACTGTCCTAATCTGAAAGGATTTATTCATCTAACAGTTGAAAGAAAAAAGCTATGTTGATATTTCTACCTGGCAAAGACAGCTTTTTTTTCCTAGTTGAGACAGACTGTTAGTTGACTGCTACTGTGATCTATACCCTTGTGGCTACTTAAAATCAAGGACAAAGCTGTCCTTTTCCTCACCAGTGTGTTCACATAGAGTCCCATAATACCGAGTGGCCACTGAGGAGATGCTGTGTTTTAGCTGTTGATGTGTTTCAGGGCATGGCCCTGCGATAGTTGGAGTGTGGTGAGAAGCTACTGAACATGTTGTGGTGAACATGAGGTTAGGGCCATGATGCTTGTTAGGGGTCTCCACATGGACATTCTCAAGGCCTGACAGACCACACACATGGACGGATGTGGGATGGGTCTGGGCCAGATATGAGCTCTGAAGAGCTGGCACTATCACTTTCACCTGCGCCTGGCTTCATCCAGCCACCACACATTCATGTGGGAACGAGGCAAGCGGGCAGCACACCACCATCACAGTTTGTGTGGCAAACACTTTTCCATACAATATATACATGGCAATTTGATCTGGTCCTTTTTTTCAGATTCATTTCAGATGGCTCTACCTAAAATTGCATTTCCTCTCTTTCATGTAGTCACTTTCTATCTTACCTTGGGGGACAATATTCATACTCTACTGGTCGTTGATCCTAAAAGGATTCGCATTCTTTCACAACTGTTTTGCAAATGTTTTTCTATGATTATTCCTTTTCTGGCCAGTTTCTTGACTAATGATTTGGGCTGGGCGATTGTCATTTGTCTTTTAAGGCTTTCATACTTCTTGGTCTCAGTATTTTCCTTTCAGGGAGCTCTACAAATCACAACTGCCCGTCCACCCTTAAGAGGAAAGGGTTAAAGCCTATTCTGGAGTTTACTGCAGGATCTGTGTTCAGGAAATATGTAACTTCTTCAAAACAGAAATACATTTACTAAGTGATGACCAGCTGTGGGCTTTAGCTGACCAGCTTGTGGTGCTGAGTTTTACTTTGTATACCGTACCTATACAGTAGGCCACTTAGCATCAGTCAGGAATATGACTTTATTTTTTTGTGATTATGATGTTTTAATTGTCAGCGATTTATCTAAGTAGGAATAGATTGGCTTGAATCACTTAAGGCTTCTTCCACTCTTCAGGCTGTAATATTCAGGATGTTTAGTCCCAGCCAGGAGTTCAAACTATAATTGTGTCCTGCTCACCAGGCTGTGTAGGATCTGTACTCATTTGTTGGACATGTCAGACTCTGTATCACTAACCAGCTATTCACAAGAGCAGATAGATGCTGACCTTCAAGTTTGTTTGCGCATCTGCTCCTTTGCCTGTGGGAGATGCGTGTTCAATTCTCCTTTCCAATAGCACAGAGCCGAGATCTGTCTCTCCAGTTTCTTACATTTCTGCTGAACATCCTAACCCTGTACTAGTCCAAGGTGGCTCTGCATCAGCAGGCAGGGGCTGGAGTCCTGACTGCACTGTACCCCCCTGTGCTGCAGCACAGAGGAGGAGATAAGCTGCTTAAGGGATTGGGCTACTGCAAATTTGCTTCCTCTCTGGGCAAAGGCCAGCTTGGGCTTTCCAAGCACACACTGGGCACCTTGCTGCCCAGCTCTGTACTGCCTGCATTCAGCCCCTATGGGGATGCCATGAATTAGACCCAAATGCTAAGTGATAGCCATAAGTCTGAAAATAAAAACACAGTAATAAAGTCCATGCCTATCTGGTACTGCATTTGTCATGGAGGACTACTGCAAAAAAATCTAAAAAAAGTAGGATTGGCAATTAATGATTAGAGCAAATAAAGTGTCTTTCCCTGTTTCAAACTGTACCTCAAAAAACAACTAGAAAGCAAGAAAGGGGAGAGACAGAGTATAAGACCCTCCATGCTTGGCTGAGCCTCAGGCAGGGTGAGAGAGATCATGGCTGTATTGTGAGGAAGTTCAGTGAAAAGACACCCTGTTGGCTCTGAACGAGCTAGTCCAAGGCTGTGCATGTGCTGACAGAGTGCTGAGCCCCAGTGAATACTCCTGGCCAAGAGGAAAAGCCTGTGTGTGTGTCAGGCTGATAAAGCTGCTGATCCTGCTGCAAGTGTGTCTGCATGGCAGTGTGGTCTCACACACAGAGGTACAGCCCCTGCGGGCATGGTGTTCCCCTGGGCTCTGCCCCTGTTTCAAACTGTCTTGGGGAATGGGCAGTTTGTTATAAAAGGGTGGCTGCAAAGCTTCCTTTCTCCCACCTTGTGCCTGTTTAGACTGTCAGATCCGTTACAGCTGTGAAGGGGTTGTATCTGGAACATATACACCCTTATTTCCCGTAAGCATTGCTAATTCAAGAGTTTCTGGAGGTGTTTATGGATGGCAGAACACCACAGAGCACTGTGAGGCGTCTCATGGCCATTGGACAAAATCCATGCTCTGCACAGTACATTCACAGAGACCCAGGACACCCTTTCTCTTAGGCCTATTTTAAAAATCCCAGACAAATGATCAGATACAATATCTGAGAATCACAGTTTAACTATGTTTAGTCCCACAGCCATTGTCCTACAAGGTTTGAGGGTTCACTGGGTGGATACTGCTGCATAGCACCCAAAATCTGTTGCTTCTGGTACCAGGAAAGAAGGTGTTGACATAGAGAAGAGTGTCTGTATAACTGATCAATAAACATATTGACTAAGTCCTTGATAGTGAAGATGTTAGATTAAACTTTGCACCTGAAATATGTGAACCTTGCATGGTCATCTAGACCAATGCAATATTAGCATAGCATACAGCCAGTCACTCTCAATCTGCTGATGTCTTTCACACCTGCCTGCCAGTCATGGAGCTGATTTCCACACATAGACTCCATGTCATCCTTCTAACACATATGAATCTGCTTTTCTAACCATCACCAAAAGGCTCTGCTCACTTAATCTTGCTGCTGAAACAGCCTCTTTGGTGGCCAAGTAGTGAGCATTAAGACTTGGTGAACTTCAGCTGTTGTGTCCAGATAATACTAAACCTTCTTCCATCATTCCATGTTCAGTAAGAGCCATGACAACATTCACCTGAAAGTTAGGAGTATCACCTCAACCAGGCCATCACTTTTGATGTCTTCAGTGACTAAGAAGAAGCTATTTTGTGGCTTCATGCTGGGGCATGAGAGGATGTTACAGCTTGTATTGCTGTGCTGGACAGGAGTTATTAAAAATGTGCATGAGAAAGCATTACCATTATAGGGGAAATGCCCATGCCTTTGTTGTCCTGTGGTGCAGTGTGGAAATAAAGCTCTTCTTGATGTGCTTAGTTGTAAGAATGGTTTCCAGGTAGGCATATTTCCTCAGTGTTTAAGCCAGGTCATTCTAAACAGACTCTCTTTGAAACAAAAAGGACTTGGCAGGGATTTTGGCTCGTGCATTTTACTGGGAAGTGGATGTATTTCCAGCGTGACTTTGCTTCTCGCTCCCAGAAGTATTTCCACGCTTTTCAAGACCGGCTGCAAGCGCACCGCTGAGAGGGCACTCCCCCGCTAGCGGCGGCGGGCCTTGCCGAGCCGGGCCTTGCCGGGCCGGGCCTTGCCGGGCCGGGCCTTGGGGCGGCGGTGGCGCGGCGGGCGCTGTCCGTGGTGCTGCCCCGCCGGCGGCGCGGGGGTGCCGGTGGGTGGGTGGGGGGCGGGTGTGCGTTCGTGTGTCCGTGCACGCGTGTGCGCGGACGTGTGTGTGTGTGTGAGGGTGTGTGCAGGCGTGTGCACACGCGGTCCCGTGTGTGGCTGCGTGCGAAGGCGCATCGGTGTGGGTGTGCATGCGCCCCTGCGTGCGTGCCTTTACGTGTAAGCGTTCGTGTGTGGAGGTGTGTGTGCGCACACACGCAAGCAAGTGTGAATTTGTTTGCGTGTGTCTGTGCATAGGGGTGTGGGGGGGTGTGCTTGACGGTGTGTGAGTGTGAGTGGGTGCTTATGTGGGTGTGTGCACGCACACTGGGGTGCATCTGTATGCGTGTGCATTCAGGTGTGTATGTGTGCATGAGCGCCCGTAGAGGCGTGTATGGGTGTGTGCATGTTCTGAAGTGTACTTGTTCATATGTGTGTGTATATGTTTGGTCATCTGTGTGGGCAGGGATGCATGCATGTCCATGCAGTTGTGTGGGTGTGTCTAGGTGTGCATGTGCGTGCATGTACGTGCAGGCTTGTGTACAGCTGTGCCTGTGGGCTTGTGGGTGAGTGGCTGTCTGCATGTGTGTGTGTGTCTGAACGTATCCGCATTCATATGTATTTGGGTGGGGTTGACTATCTGTGTGTGTGGACAGAAATACGTGCAGGTGTGCATTCTTGTGAGTATATGGGTTCCCATCTACTCACAAACGTGCGCTTGCTCACACAGAAGACTGGTTAAGTAATAGATCTTTCCAGTGAGTAGACATTTTAATAGCACTTAAAATGTATAATTCCTCAGCAGTGAATTAACAACTTTGTTGCACTTAAAAGCATATACTGAAATGACAAAATAGTGAGTTGTTAAAATTGAAAATGGCACCATGATCTCTGTTTATCATAACAACAGCTTCCTGTAGAAGCCAAAACATTCAGCTCTACTTGTAGTATTTAAAAGTTTTATCATTTTTACATCTTATTGTTAAAGACAGAGCGAGACTCTTAGTACAACTCTCAGAAGTTCCTTACAGGCCTGCATTTTCAAACCCTCCACAAGATAGAGAAGTCAGTATGAGCCAGAGGAAACAGTATGAGTTACTATTACCTTCATATCCCTCTACTTCCCCTGTTAGAAACACAAAGACTGTTTTTAAAAAGATTGAAATATTTCAGAAACCTTTGAGTGATTCTGGTGATCTTTTTTTCTCTGCTTGATGCTGGTAGAGAGCAGAACTTGTCCCACTAGTTGCTGTAGTATTTCAGTCACATAACAACTTGCTGAAGAAAAATCACCCTTTTTGCTATATCCTGCAAGCTTGATTCATTCCTGTGAATACAGGCACAGACACCTGTGTCAGCTGCAGCCCAGGTGTGGGATTGAATATTTAAACTCTTTCTGGGATACCAGAGAAACCAGCCGGCAAAGGGAGCCTAGCACATATGTTCAGCAAAACGCGTCTCACAGCTGATGAGATGCACCTCATTGCTTCATCACTGGGCAGCATTTCTTCTGCTGCCTATCAGCTAGAAATCCATTCCTGGATCAATTTGACAGAGACATGGCCTGCTCACTCACTCTGTTGTGTGCTGCTGGTGGCAGGCACTTCCTGATGCCCGTGCTTCCTTATAATTAGGAAACCTGTGAAGAATAACTTTTAGCCTAGCAGACATTTCGCTGACAGCAGAATACGTCCCCCCATTGTAATAATACACTAATTTGGGTCTGAAATTCTGTTCTTCTTTGTGGTGGTGGGAGGGTTCTTCTTGGAGAACTCATCACTGCAATATTCATTTACAACTTGACCCAGGTAGCAGAGTTACCCAAACGCAATCACAGCTAAGCCACAGTGGAGAAGCCATAAGCCTTTTCTGTGTGTCACTCCATGTGTTTTTATGGTGTCCTGTGGCACACCAAATCCTTCCCCAGGATTGTAGCATAGGGTATGTGACAGAGCTACTGGGGAGCTGTTTTGGTCTGCAGGATGCCCACAGCAGCTGCTCCAGCTCTGGCCAGATCTGGAGCACCACAGAGGCAGCTGCTGGTGGGCTTTGCGCTCACTGAGGGTCTGGGGATGTTGTTGCCATTGCCTCGTGCTCTTGGTTTGAACCTTTCAATGTCTGTATGCTGACCTTTGTGTACTTACCATCCTCTTACTGGAGTGAAAGGGACGAGTAGTTCTTGCCCCTTTGTTTCAGAGAACAGTTCATTGTCCACTCTGTTTTCTAACACAAAATAAATAAGGAAATCATTTCATCATTATTTGTTAGTTTGGCTGGTTTTTAATAGGGATGTAGGACAGCTGCACGGAGCTCTCAGAGTTTCCTTAGAAAACCTCAGGCCTTAAATACTGAAGTAAAGTCTTGGAGAGGGCAGAGAATGACAATGTACTTTGCTCTCTGTGACTGGCAAGACTGGCAAGTAGACATATAATGTGTTGCCTAATTACAAGGAAATCTACCATATGATCAATTATCCTTTAGTTTCATCACTTTACTAATATGTCATTTTGGATTTGTGACACTGTCAGACAGCACATATGACCAAAGCTGGGGATTTGGCCTGTCACAGTGAATAGGATCTGCTGGGCCCCATGTCTGCACCCAATATCTCAGAGGTGGAGGTGCCTGAGGGGAAGTGGGGATTTAACTTTGTTCTCTTCCTCAGCAGGCCATGTTGCTAGGCTGAAAATAAGTATAGGATGTAAGGGGAATTATACACGACCTAAAAATCCATTCTGATTTACAATTTGATTCAGAATATTTTCTTTTTTGTTAGAAACCAGAAAAAAACAAAACAACAACAAAAAAGACCAGCCCTTCTAGGACCCCCGAATGCAGGAAAGGTATTAATTTTAGCTACTTATCTGGCCCATTGCCTGGAAGCCTCACACTCTAATATTTTCCTCTCCACAACCCCCAGAATGCAAAATGGGTGATTATCCTTACTTTACAGATGGAATCTGAAATACAAGGAGGCAAACTGTAGGGCCAAATTGTAGGCCAAGACCCCATCTACTAGGCTTTTCCAGCTTCCTTTTCACTGTAATACACCTTGGTTCATGCAGGCAGGACTCTGAGTTTCCCCTTTTCCCCTTCCAGCTGCAACTTTTGATGAAGGTTAATAATCAGGATATGAAAGGTAAATAATGCTTTCCACCAAAGTATCTCTGTTGAGATAAATACCTCTCCATGAATCAGACTGACATCAGGAAAACAGCTGAAGACACAGTCTGAAGCCTCAGCCCCACAGGATCGTTACGAATATTACTGTCCCGACCTAATGAGCTACCACTGATCCTAAACAATGCCTAGGACAAAAGACTAGAGGGGGATTGGCTGCCCTCACCGTGCTGCCAGCAGACTTCTGACAACCCATTAAGGTTATAGCTATTCAGCCCTGTTCAGACAGCCCTTTTTTTCTTCTTTTTTTCCCCTTAACAACTCCCAGCTAATGAGCAGACAGCATTATTTTTATTTTGCACAGGGGATGTATGGCTAAATAGGCATCTGTGCATGACTCTGGAAATGGAATGAGGTACGGGAAGGAGAGGAAGAGAAACCGGAGGTCTTTCAGAAATGTCCCCCTCGCCTTCATCCGTCAGGCAGAGGTGCTTGGCTGAGGAGCCCTTCTCACAGGGATGGGTGAGGATTTGAGGCTGAGTCTGCAGAACATTGGGCTAGCTGAGAGACAACAGCCAGGCCCTGCTGTTTCCCCAGTTTTGTAGAAATGAGCAGGGGAGGTGAAGCCAAGACCCAGCTTGGCATGTGCCTTCGGCTCCAGGCGCTCCTCGGACGCTGCCCTCGCCGTGTGCCTCCATCCACTTTTACTATAAAAGTTCCCAAGGTTGCCAGTGTCTCCCTCCCTGTGCCTGCCCCTGCCTTTCCCTCGTACTTTACTAAGTGATTGGAGTTGCCCTCTTCCTTTTGCGCCTTCCCACCTCCTTCAAGCTCCCTCTTCAGCGACAAGCAGCATCACTAATTGCTTTTTAGGGTCTCTTTTCTGCTCTCTGCTCAAAATTCACGAGGCATTCTCTGGCCCCATTATGCTCCTTTCTGAACCTTTTCAGCTTCTTTTACAAACTTAGCACTTTCTGTGCTTCTCTTAGCCTTTGCAAAAAAAAAAAAAAAAAAAAAAAAAAAAAGTTGGGATTTTTTTTTTTTTGACATGAAGCCCCCCTCCCTCTGCAGCCCCCCTCCCTGCCAGAAAAGCACACGCACGGGCCCACCTCCCATTGAATGGGGGGCTTTGTGCGGGGAATTTCCGGAACACAGCCCAGGGCTGGAGGCGCAGTGTGAGTGGAGGGGCTTTGGGCAAGGAGCCTCCCTTAAGCCCACCCCATTACCACGGTCACTGTTTGCCCTGGGCTCTCTAAAAGGACTATTGTTGCCTGTTGCCAGGTATTCCCTAGCAACACTTAAGCCAAGCTGCCTCCTCTATTTATGGCAGAAACTTTTCAATGGTCTCCAAAACACGTGCTTGTCAACTTGGGAGAATACCTTCAAACAGACACAGAGGGGGAAAAAAAATAATCCCAAGCGCTTGCTTTAGTTGAAATATGTGTTGGGGGTGTTTTTCAATTTCTTGTCATTTACCTTGGATCAGCAACCCAAACAATTGCAATTTGAAAAAAAATATCCCTCCCCATCACCCTCTCCCAGTCACTGTTCCCTGCACTACTCAGCCTTTCTACTGGCCGGTGGGTTGGGGGCATTTATTAGATGGATGAGGCTTTGCTACACTTGGAAACTTTTTGTACAAAAGATTGCTTCATTATTTTAAGACAGATTTTGCTTTCTTTGTGTGTACCAGAGCCCTTATAAGAACCACCATATTTCTTGTGTTGTCTGCCTGCAAGTGGCCTATTACCAAGGGGGGTATAGGGCTGGGGAGTGGGACAGTTATATACCTGTACAGCATAGACACGGAACTACTGAGTTACATCACCAAATGGTTGAGGTTATCACTTGTGGTAGATGCTGGGTTTGAATACACACATGCACACATGTGTATTTATTCCAGGAAGGACATATTTCCATGCTTGCATTTCTGCAGACAGTTTTTCAGCTGTAGAGAGACAATGGTCCAGTCAAGTTCAAAGAGGGAATTAAGCTGCTGAATCTCAAAAAAGATGCATACACATTTTGGTGACTGAATGTAATGATGTGACCAAAAAGCTCTTTAAGGCAAGTCTCTCTTGATAGAAATAGTCTTTGCTCTCTGTGTGGCATGACATAAAAAGGGTTCTCACGTAAACTGGTGTCTTTGCCTACTAGCATCATATTACTTGCAGATTGTTACTGCTACAAAGCAGTAAAGTCATTGTCACTGTTGGGAAAATCTTATCAAATAACAGGAAAATGTAAGGTAAAGACAGGATTTACAAGACAGCTGAAGCAGCGTGGTACCCAACTCATAGTGGATTTCAGTGGGCCGTGAACATCTCTGAACAGCACACCCATATACCCATGCTAGCAGTGGGTGTATTTCCACTGCCATGGAGGCCAACACACTGGTGCAACATCAGCACCATGTCTGGAGTGATAATCTCAAGTTTTCCCATCTGCAAATTCATACCAGTTTTCCTGACATGTCCTTTAAAGCTTCAGTACATCAACATAACATTGTGGCCTGGGTACTCGTTTCTTAGCTGTAACCTCCAAGCTACTGCAGTGGCCCCAAGAGCTGAGCTGAGCAGAGCCATGCAGGAGGCCAACCTGAGGCAGCCACCTGTAGTGTGAGCGCCATGGAGGCCTTCAGAACTGCAGCAAAGCCCCAGGAGTGAAATGGGACTGGTGCTTTCAGACAGCCTCAGGTCTGACTGGCAGGGAAATACTGTGTTGCTGTTTGCTGCTCTCTTTCCTCAGTAGATTGCCTCTCTTGTTTTGACTGAGAAACTGAAAATGTTGCATAGATGCTATTCATTCTGCATGTGATTTTGGGTTGTGATCCTCTGATGAGCTGTTTCAGGTTTGTAGGAAGATCAGAGCATATAAAACATAGTAATTCTATGACCTATAACTATGGAAGCTACTCAATCAATGAGAGTGTGTTCTTACTCTAAAATGATGTGCATGTTTTGTGATAATACATCTTTTCCCAAGCATGTGTGCCGGTGTCTCTGCAGAGAAGTAAAATATAATATCCCCATCTGTCTGCAACTGGCCCTGGTTCTTTTGCATTTCTGTCTGCCATGGAATAGTCCTTGCTCTCAGCTCAGCCTTCAAAACTCAGTTTTGTTTCTGTTTTATAGAAGTACTGTAATTAGAAGATGCTACATTTCCTGTGTTAACATATTCCCCTGCAGAGCTTGACATTAGAGTGAATGTAAATGGTTTCATGAAGTGCAAGATTAGGGCTGTTTAAATAATTGTTGTAATTGAAAATATGTGTATTATTATCTCTCAAGATGTTTTAGATTAAATTAATGAAGTTCACATCTGGAGAAGCAGATATTAACCCTTTATGCAATTCTAATCCCTTAACTAGCTAATCTGAAGCTCAGATTTTTGGTCCAGCCCTCATAACACAACAGTTCTTAGCTTTGAAAAATACTTTGTCTTAACCTTTGCTATTTATTCTATTAATCTGTGGATTACAGTCCTCATCTTAAATAAAATACAGGAAAAACTGGCAGCTTGATCTGTGGAACATCAGCCGCGTTATTTGTATTAATACCAATAGAGTATATAAGACCTGACAGAGTTGCCTGTCTTGCCCTGCATTTAGTTAACAAGCAGAATAAAATATATTAGAAAGCCAAGATTTTAACTTCTGGAACATACACCGTTGTGCTTCTGTGTGACCACAGGCAGTGTAGAAAAAAAGGGCATTCCTATTTGCAAAGTTTCTCCCAGGTTCTTAGCTATTTTAGCCCTATGACCCCATTTTACCTATCTTTGGTGGATAAAGGTACTCAACTTAAAAAGAAGCATGAAAAAGAAGATTCCCTATAGAAGGAACTCAATACTTTTTATTTACAATGGTGAACTTCTAGCTTCTGTCTTCGCAGCTGGCTGACATGCATCTTAAAAGTGATCCTGTAAGCTGGGCAAAAATGATGTTCGTAAGTGGAGAGATACAACTCTGGGCAAGTTGTTCTTCTATGGACAGGCTTCCTTAGAAATAGCTGTGACCATCCCTGTTTGCCTGTCTCAGATTGTATACTCATGACTTCCAAAATAACCCACAAAAATGCTGTTTGCAACTGTCAACCACTGTTTGCCAACAGCCGGCAGGATTGTTTGTTACACTCATTTCAAAGAAATTATCTACTAGCTCAAATATTCACTGTGTGTTAGTTTGGCAAATGGTCATCGATATGTATGTCAGTGCTTGAAGTAATTCTGGGTGATTCTGGGGCAGATTTTTCAGCTTCTGATGAAATTCATAGTTTTCTCTTCTCACTGCCTTGTGGAAAATTACACACATTCTTGAAGCTACAATACTTTCACCTAAACTGACTTTTCTCTCATCAAAGCAGAGTTCTGACTTAAGTCATTCTCAGATTTCAAAACGTGTTAGTATATGCCTTGCAGCCATGTGTAAAAGGCTCTAACTTCCCTAAAACTTGAATCCCAGCGCTTGAACTTTGGCCCTCCAGGATGCTGAGCCATCACTCAAGACCAGAGTCTTTCTTCTGGAACACCTGGGCTACAAAAAGTCGCCAAGGGCAAAACTGGAGTGATTCTTATTCCTCCTGTGTTCATATGCAAGTCATTCTTAGAAAGTAAACTGTGTCTACCAGTTAAATTTAACATGTATGCAAACTGATAGTAACACAGTATGACATGTCAATATAAACATAGTTTCTGTCTCTTTCATACTGCCAAGTCACCCAGTTTCAAAGAGAATGACTAATCTTCTCTGTATTATCTTTATTGTCCATCTTTGTGGTTGTTGCACACTGAGCAGTATGCGCAAACATAGGTACACAAGCATCACCTGGGAACTTACAGTGTATGAAATGCCTTGGGATGAGAAATCAGAGGGAAGAAAGCCAGCCCTATCTCTGCCAATAATCAATGGCAATATTTGAGCCACATCTTAACCGAACATTTTCTGAAGGTTGAAATGGTTTAAATGACTTCCCCTTCTCTGTCACACAATCCTGTTTGTGGTTCTTTTTCAGAGTTGGAAAGGAAAATGCCAGAATACTTCAAAACACCTGGTTCTAGCAGGCTTCCAGTCTGACTGGATCCAAGGTGGTGTGCTAAGAAACCTGATGGACAACTCATCTTCTCATCCATATTCCAGTTCAATTTGTAGATGTACGTTGTTCATGTCAAGTGTGAAGCTGACTCACTCAGATGACTGGGAATGTGACAAAATTTGTGAAAGAGCTTTTCAAAAACTGACTAGTAATTCTGAGTGGTCAGGGAGAGATACCTTGAAGGAGCTTGGTTTGTGGAAAGCATTGAAAACATCCTTCAAGAAAATTAAACTCCTGAAATGCTCTCTCTTGCATATCCAGACACTGTGGTCTTCAGACTCACTGATGACCTCTGAAAATCTCAGTTCAGTTCACCTTTAAGCAACAGTTCAAACTAAGGTCACTAAACACAAGGAACTGAGATGTGATGAAGCTGTGTGAAATAAGACCTCACCACACTGCCTAGCGGGCGGCTGGCTGGCTCACAGAAAACATGTCCCACATTTGAAACAGCTGGTTGCAGTAGAAAAGCCAAGGACATAGCTGCTGTGGGGACTATGTGTCCCTCTCAGGGCTAAGCTTTCCACAGAGGGTGGTGGAGGTCTGATGCCAGTGGGGATCCTTGTCTTGCTCCCATCCAAGGTACTATCCATGTGGATACAGAGGTGCAGAGCAAACTCTATTCACATGGAAAGCAACTAAAGAGGCTTTTATATTTGCATTTATTGTTTGTTGACTTTCTCATCCTTTTCAGAATTCCCTGTGGGCTACCAGACAAAATATTTCCTTGAAAAGACCTGCTCTGGTCCTTTTTGTTGTGTGGAAAGTACATACTTTTGCTGCTTCCTGACTTTCAGGAAGTCAAAGAAGAAAAGTCCCAAACAGATTTAGGGACACCATCCACCTGAGCAGGACAGGTACTGATTTTCAGAGGCACAGGCAAGACTGGGAGCTAGAGGCCATGGCATCCTGAGGGTGAAATCTGAGAGGTTTGAGGGCCCCACGCTGCTGCCTTTACTTCACTCCCTGAATCAGGAGGAGTGGTTGTTTCACACAGGCCAGTGATCCCACTGCAGCAGCAGGTTTTTGCCTCTCTGAGAGGCAGTATCTTACAGCTGCTGAGAGCTCTGGCTGTCCGATGTAACCTCTGCTTTGGGGATGATAACCACAGGCTAGCAGAGCACCACTGAAAGGTTGTTGACCCTGATCTAGTCCATCCCTTTGCCCTGAAGGCAGTGTCAGCTACACAACCATTCATAGATTAATAGACTTAAATACACAGCAGGACTATCATGTCTGTACAGCAGAGTGCTCACAGATAATTTTATTTATTTATGTACATATTTGAGGCAAAGATTAGTTAAAAACCTACAAAATAGTAGGACCTCTGTGGCACATCACTGTGCATTGGCTCTTGGCACAAGGGTGAAAGCCCCTGTACAGAGAGGGGAGGGTAAATGCTGCTTTGCTTGAGCGTGCTCATAGCCAGAGGTTTCTTACTCCTTCCTCCCTATCAGCAGGAAACTAACAGCTCTGAGTTTTTGACTTACCTACTGTATATTTCCTATTTGTATTTGATATGAAATATGTTTCTTTAAACAGGCACTCTCTAACATGGTGGACTCTGAAGCCAGAGCAGGGGGAGGTTGCTGTTGCCTACAGTGGGATCAGAGAAAGGTCTTCTTCCCAAATGGCTTGGAGACATCTCAGTCTTCACTCTGGACATAGGCTAAAGTGTGATATATTTGCTTAAGCCTGGATGTAGAGAAGCACTTACACTTGTACTTAAATCTGGAACCATAAAGGCTTTGCAAAATCAAGGTCTCAGTACATTATGTACAGGACTAAGAAATAAATAACTTTCATCATGAGGTTACAATGTATTATGAGGGTTCAGTGTTAGCACAGTGAAGTTCCATCCTTCTTTAAAGCTTCCAGGCACTTCCATAATAATAATAATAAAGATAATAATATGATGTACAGGATGGATCTGCTATACGCCTTTCTAGTTGCCATGCCCTCAAGCGAGACAAAAAGGAAGCTAAAACTGGATGAATCCTTAAAGTGAATGTGACTGCAGTGAACTAATATCAGAACTCTTTCTTTTGAATTATTTGGGCTGCATCTAACAATTAATAATCATTGCAACAGGAACATATATAGATGATTCTGTAATTATTTTTCATAAAATAACTGACATCCTTGTAAAAGATGGAGTCCATCTGTATCTCTGTCCTCACTTTTCCTGTTTGCATTTACTTTTATTGAAAACAACCTCACAAACAGGAACTATGGATTTTCCAAGATGACTCTCATCAGGACCCATGTTTTGAACACAAAAAGTTTATAAAGTGGTTATTCTATAGAGTTTTTAACCAGATACAGATCCAGTTGAAATCTATAAATATATCCTCATAACCTATTCCTATATAGAAACTGAAATGAAGACAAAGCTTTCACTTCAAAATCTCCTTAGATTTTCAGATTTCATTTATGGCGTGGGTTTCCAAAGATTAACTTTTCTCTTTCAAACTGCATTAATAGCATTAGGTCTCAATTAATCAGATTCAAAATTTGGAAACAAAGAAAGTATTTTGTCTGTATAATCACTGAGAGGCCATATACCAGGATCTTTTCTTACCAGCCTTTTTAATGATTATTTCAGTCCAGATTTTTTTTTTTAAAGGAACCGCTGAAATCTAGGCTTTGAATTTTGTAAATGAGCCTGCTGCCCAACGCACTTCTCAGCAAGATAAGGGCAGAATGGCATTTGCAGAAATGCTTAGCTATCTCTCTAACAATCCTGCTTGGTTGTGGGCCCCTTGGTAACAGCTTGGCAAATCTGCAAAAGGAATGCGACTATATAGTTTGTGTGTGGATTGTTGAGTCATTATAGCCTCCAAATTGCACAGCAGATCATTAATCATAGGCCAAGATAGGCAATCACTGCAGAAACCTGATGAAAAGGCTCCAGAATAATGCCTGCTAAATCATGTTTAACATGCAGACCTTGCCTGTGCAGATATGGAAAGGGGGAGGTAAGGAAAAAAATTATTCCCCTTTTAGGAAAGAAAACTTCTACTTATCTTTGATTTGCATTCAGCCCTCCCTCAATAGTCCTTAAGCCTGTTATTTAATTCATTTTGGTGCCAGGTCCCATCACAAAGCGAAAACCCTAACCAGGACCTATGCAGTCTATGACCTCCAAACCCCCTGTCTTTTCTTGTCAGTTCTATGTCATTTGTGCAGTTGAACTCCACCAATTTGAAATGCTGACCTCTTCCATAGACAACCTTATTCTCCTTGAGTGAAAGAAAGGGCCAAGGCCTACAAACCACTCAAGCGAGAGATGGCAAGAAAAGAGAAAAGTGGTTGACTCGTAAATCAATTTCCACAGCCCACCCAAAACCCACACGGACAATACGACGGTATTTTTTAAAAGTTGTGTTGTTGTGGTTTTCTTAATTGAGCTCATTCTCTTTAGGGAAAGTTTCGCGCAAAGTAAAATTGTTTGTTCAGGGTGGAAAATTAGACTAGATCCCACTCACGACCCTCTCAAATCAGGGTATATTTATATCAGACCTCCATTCCCACCTGTCATCCCCGCAGAAAAGGAGCGCAGCCTCACAAACAGGTCTTTGTCTGTGCTGGAAGAGGTGGCAATATCCAAAGAAAGAGAAACATTTGGGGCATAAACGTGCGCTCAGTCCATGCAGTACCAGTATGTGGGAAAAGCAATGGTACCTGGCTTTGTGCTGCACAGCCTGCCCGCATGGACGTAGCTGTGCAGCTCTGTCTTTGGGCCACCGCAACCCCACATGCATGTCCCTGGTCTGTACAAAGCCCCTGGTGCACTGTAAGTGGGGAAGGAACATGCGCATGTATGGGCTGCACTGAGCCAAGCACACACATTGTGCTGTAGAGACAGGCGAGCAAGCGTCCAGGCGCACAAACCAGTTAGAAACCTGCCACCACACAGTGAGGTAAATTTTTCAAGACCCATATTTCACTCCGTGGGGGTCTGATTCTGCCTGTGTTGCTCTCTCGAGAAGGTTTCCTACTCCTCAGGTGGTCTTACTGGATTCAATGATTGTGTCTTTGAAGAGCAGCTGCAGAAATTGCCTGGAGCACATCATGCCCCAGGCCCCCATCCCCACTAGCAGCTTTCCATTTTTCAGGGGCCTGGATCTGGCTGTGCTGTTTCTTAATGGACAATCACATCTCTGGGTTTAAGGCTGGGACATCCTTTAAGAGCATTACACATCTTCCCAATGGGAAAGAGTACCCCTCCCCTGCCAGGCTAGTGTGTCTCAGTCCTGCTCTCCCAGGATGATAATCCTCTGGACCACAGCGTGACTAGTTAGTCTCTGTCAGCAGAGGCAGGTCTGACCCTTAGGTTGAACATAAGAAATGAATCTTTTAAGATTGCTCATTTATTTGGCTTAGTTTTAAATGCACACTTGGTGCCATTTACAACATATTTATCCAACATATTTATACAAGTCCATGGCAGAAAACAGTCTCTGTGAGGAATTAAATATGTCACTGCCTTTGGCTCTGCACATCCTTGAGCTGTATGTCACTGAAGGTGGTATCACCACGTGCTCTCCTTTTCTTAATTTTTCCCTTCGACCTCTGGCATCAGCCCTTTCTGGATTACTCAAACCCTCCCTCTGGCTTCTCTTTCTTGAAACAGAATGATGGCACTTTGTGATCTGAAAATCCTTGATACCTTACAAGCAAAATACAGTTATGGAGGTAGAAAAGTTACTCCACCAGAAGTAACTACAATAGCAGACTAACTCCTCCAAGGAACCTGGCCTATTTCATTGGATTTTCACTAAATTGCTGTGAAAATGCTGATGGAATACAATCAGTGGGAGGGGTTCCTCATCTGGGAGAGCAGATGCTCCGATGGAATCTGCCTGTGGAGGCTGCCTAGCTGATGTGCCCCCATTGGGTCTGCGCCTGCTTGCCGTGGGGCTTACCGGCTCTGAGCCCTTGGGCAGAAGGGAGATTTGGAGCTGTTTATACCACTTGACCCTCCATCCAGATGACCTTCCATCATCTGGGGCCAGCTGATGCTAAGCAGTAAATTAAATTCAGTGGCATGCTGTCTCACTTCTCAATGGCGTTTTAGTGTGAGAGACGGAGTCCATAGAGCAAGGCTCATTACACGCTGCTATAGCAGCTGGAGCTAAGGGGAGTGTCAAGCTCATTACCTTTTATAATATGCCCACCGATGGAGCTAGGTGTGCTGTAGATGGATTTGTTGGAGGCCAGCACTTTTGTTTGGGGGTGAAGCACTGCGTTAATCTGACAGGCAAGACTCCACATTATGCAAAAAGAAGAATTCAACAGGAAACAGATGCATGTGGATAAAAATAACCAATGTTTTTACAACCTGCACCTCTGAGCACAGCAGCGTCTGTAGCAGTAGAAAGGACATATCCTCTCCTTCCTCATCTCTTTTCTTCAGCAAACCAAGGCTTATGGCAAGCAGTTTGCAAAGTTTCACTCCAGTTCAGTGAAATACTTATGTTACCGAAGTTTTCAGCCATAATTTTTGTTGGCTTTCTTAGTCAGCTCTGTGCATGCCATTGTCTAGCCCAAGAAATCAGAGATGATTTTGCTCCTGAAAGTGTGAAGTAATGCTCCAAAACCTGTATTTGACTATGCTTATTAGTATTCTAGCACACACTTCCATGCAAAGCTAACATTGCAACACCATTTTGGACTGTAGTGCAACATATTTCAATAATCAATGTGCCTTCACCTAATTCACCATGCCCCAGAAAAAAATGTCACATGCCTGTAAGGGACAGAAAATGGCAAAACTAGAGAAGAAAACTGGCTGTGCCCAGGGTCCCTGCCTAGATAATGCATCTCTTGAATCTGTCCATTAATATCTAGATCTTTTGGGAAAAAGAACCTCAGATGTATAATCATGATGAAGTCAGAAGAACAGGGTCTGCAGAGTCCCTTGCTAGCTACTGTCCATACAGTACAGCAGTGGACAGCTGAACTGGCAAATTTGAGAATAATCCATTTGTCATTGCAGACTGTCTTCCTGGGAGCTTCGTTGCTTAAAAATCTTGAAGGATAAGAAGCTGTTTCTGAACTTCTGAGCTCACTGGTACTTGTTGGTTATGGCCGCTGGGTTACCGATGGTGTACAATGTCTCTGCTAGAGGATAAGAATAGTTTACAGAACAAGGAGGAGATGGACTCAAGGGAATGCACTGACATTGTAAACCTTGTCCTTTCAGTGTCCCTTGATTCACATTTCACACATTCCTGTCAGAAGAAGTGGGCTGTTGTATGGTAGGTGGGAACCCTACACGGGTCCATCACTGAGGTAGCCAATTTTAATTTCCTGTTCTCTTAGATAGTGAGATGGCAAGGATATGTGTGTGTTGTCTCAATTACAGCAGTAGCAGCTAGCAGGCAGGCATTTAGCAGTGGTGTTAATAAGGCACATGCTCCTGGTCGTGTCTCACAGAAGTAGTTGTGCAGCCCTTGCTTCTTTTCATGCTGTGGTGGCATCTGGCACAGCTAGACCCTTGTTTGGGTTATTTAATTGCTTCTTTGCCTGCCTTATGCAAACTACATTTGTAGCTGGGTCTGACGTGGGCTTCTGGGCACTCGGACCCATGACTGCACTGCATTTAGTAAGCACTCTGCTCTGTCCTGTAGGCAGTATTTCACATAGTCACTCAGTGACTTTATTGAATTCGCTGGTCCCCAATGTTATTGTTACTCTGCATCATTTACCAATACAATTTTCACAAACAAAATTAGTCATTGCAATGTAGGTGTATGGAAGCTGTCCCACTCTGGAAGGATTCATTAAAATTCCCATAATAGTCTCCTTGTCAGGACTCTTGCCTGCTGTCTGGGAAGTATTTCAACAAGTCTGTCCTACTGTTGTGTTAATTAAACATTGTTCTACTTATAAATGCTCCATTGGTCAGTAGCAGTTCCCCACACAGAAAGCGAGAAGGAGCAGTGGTAACTAAAAGTGATGTGCCAAGAAGACAGGGTCTGGCCATGCAGAGAAGCCAAGGGACAACCCAGACTGAGCAGAGTGCCCCTCATGGACCCATCATTGTCCTCATCGTGGCCACAGTGGTCTTCTGACAAGCAACTTTGGAGCAGAGGAGGGAAGGAGGTTTGCTCACTGCTTCTTCCAGCAGCTATTTTATTTCTGTTGTCTGTACATCATAATCCCTTCACGGTGATTGTCACGGGGTGTTGTAGAACACAAAAATATATCTGGGTTCAGAAAGAGACCAGGTAGATAAATGGAGGATAAAGCCACCACCCTTCTGTGCTTGTCTTACACTCCCCCCAGACTCCTCTACAAGTCACTTGCATGAACACACCTCTCTTCTAACATACGCATGAACACGAGGAGAGGGAGCTGTGGGAGCCCCAGGGTGCTGCTTGCTGCTACAGGATCATCTCCTGTGACTGGCAGTGCCTGAGTCTCAGGGGTCTCTGTCCAGTGTTGCTCTTTCTACATGTTCCCATTGTGCTCATTAGCAACCCTGCTCTGTGCTGACACCCTGCCCAGCAGTATCTGGCACTGCTGTTTGGTAGGGAGCCTCTCTCCCTTCCATGATTACTGTGACCTTCTGCCACAGCATCTTGTACTGCATCCTGTGATACTGCAGGTCCATGCCATCCCCCTTTCTGCACAGGTGGGGGCAAGTGTCAGCATTTTTACCCATTTCCTACAGGCTCACTGGCCTCAGAGGCAGAAGTGGGCCACCATCCTCACCAGCAGGTCCCTAAGAGGCAGAACCCAAACCTTTGGTGAAGCCCAGGGGAATTTGGGATTCAGGTGTGTAGTATTTGCAATGAGATGCTTCTGAAAGTTATGTCTGTGCTTTCACCTTGGTTTGCTGGTCTCATTCCACCCCACACTTGTTCTTGATACATCATGGTGGTGAGGGATGTGAGAGTGCCTGCATGAAGATGTATGCAAATGGGTACTTACCCTGGAAGCTGGTTCAAGGCATAAATCTTGAGCTGTCACAGCCCCAGATATAAGAAGCAGGAGGCCAAAGAGGTGGAGGAGAAGGAAGCAAAGATTTGAGAGCAGAAAGTGTAAAGTGCTATCAAGCTCATCCAGGGCATCTGTCTAGAACCTTACCTGGGTGCTCAATTCCAACTTCAAATCATTGAGCATGCAAAATCTGTGAGAACCACGTGAAACATGGGAGTTCATCTGAGCAGCAACACAGCCAGTGAGGTGGAAAAGATACAGTTGTGCTTCTCTGGTTTTTGGTAGTACCTGAAGTTTGACAGGTTATGACACTGTCAGTGTCCTCGCTAGGTCAGGGCCTGTAGCTGGGCAGACCAACACGATGTGCATTACAGTAACCTAAAATGTGGTTTGCTATAAAAGTTAAAACAGGATGAAGCAAAGTGTGTCCCACTGCCTGTTCTTCAGCCTTTTGGGTCAACAGCTCCAAATGCAGTTTGTGTGGTGTGGAGGAATATACACAGGCATTGCTTAGAAACTTCAAGTAAACGTCTCAGGTCTTTGAAGAACATCCTTCATCTGAAAGGCTCAAGGGGTTGGTTATTAATTACCAGTGACTCTTTGCTTGTAGACCAACAGTCTGATATTAGCTTATTTATTCTCTTAAAGCTATTGCTGTCCCACAGTGACACAGTAGTGGATGTAGGAAGGACTATAGGTTTTGTGTCGACTGGTTATACCATTGTTCGTTGGTGTGCCCTCAGAGATGCAAAAGCGAAGATTCCCATCCAGTACAGTGAGGCATTTAAGCACATGCTTAAAGGTAACCAACACTTAAGCAGACGGGCTGGCATCCCGCCTTGCTCAGGGAAACCCTCCACCACCCCTTGTAGGCCCTTGGTAAAGCAGGGCAGGGAACCTCTCCACGCGATTGCCTGGGCCGTGTTTGTCCTGGATGTGATGCAGGACTTTGCTCTCCCATGCTGTCAGTCAGGTGTCTTTCAGGAGCACCACGTGCACTTCTCCAAGGCACACGTGAATTATTGTTTACCCAATAACAAATCAAACAAATTCCCTCCCCTATTCAAAGCAAACTGCAATGATAAAAGAGGGCTGATTTCCAGTATTATTAGCACCGACTAATGTCTTCCCTTCACTTGACTGTCTTTATTTCACACACAGGTGGCTTTTTTTTCTTTTTTCTTTTTTTTTTTTTTCATTTAGAAATGTCATCATCACTTAATTAGCAATGCGTTGTTACCTGAAAGTAAAAGGAAGCCTATCTTAGGCCATATGGCAGGGTTTTAATCTGCACTGTCACGGTATAATCCTGTCGAAATGGCTTCCCTTTTCAGTTAAAACTGCATTTCACACTTTACTAATATGGGGCTTTTCCTTTCCTGTTCCAGAGTAATATAGCCCTGCCATGCAGCAAGTGCAAATTAAAATAGCTCACAGCTCCAACCAGCAGCAGGAGGGGAGGGAGGAGAACCCCATCCCAGAAGGGGAATACATGCTCTTTCTGTGATCTGCTTCTGTGAAACTGGACCAAATGAGCTTGGGCTCCATTTCATGAGACGCTCCCCACCCTGACCTCAAAGGCCTGGACTACGCCACTGGGGCTGATTATAGGGGTCTTTGTGATTTTAACCTTTCCTTCCCCAGTGCTATTGGGAGTTTATAAAAGCAGAAAGCAAGAGAGCAATGTGTTGCTGCAAAGCAGTGACCAGCAGAAAACTTGGGCAACTTGACTGCTGCGGTTGTTTACAGGGTCTAAGATAAGGTTGAAACACATGGCCTGGTGGGTGACTTTTTCAAAGGAATTTTGCTCCCAAGAAGCTTCCAGGTGATATGTAGGACAACAAATAGATGTTTGCTCTGATATTTTGGGGGAAGTGTAGCTCTTCTGGGAAAAATACGTAACTGGTGAAGAACATAAACAGGATTGAATTCTGTTCACAGTGGGTTGAAAGGAAACATGGGTTGTCTGCCCCCTAGAAAAATAATGCAGACTATTAATATGCACTGGCACTTCGCACAAGAGCAGAGCCTGGATCAGTGACCCTCTCTGTCTTGCCAGCTTTCTCACATTCTCTGAATGCTGCACATCCCCAGGCACCTGTGGGGAACTTCTCATGGTCTCTGTTCAGCATTTCTGGATCTCAAGCTAAAAGAGATTTGAGACAGGACCAAACAACAGACAACATGAATAGCTTCAGTTCAAGATCAATGCCTTGTCACAAAAAAAGTAGCTTTCCCTTACTTGCCCTTCTGTTCATTTTTACCCAATCTCTCCCTCTGCAATTAGTATAGTAAGTACCAGGTAGGCAGATAGAGGGAGAAAAGGGACCTGATGAAACTTCCCCCCTCTCCTTCTGGTTGCTTGTGTTTGCACAGGACTGAAGGGTCTGTGCCCACACAAGTACCAGCGCTCAGTGGGGCTCTTCCTTTGCTTACACCCTTCTGGGGACACACCTGGCTCCAGAGCTGCAGGAGACACCCGCCTTCTCTGGAGGAGTGTGGCAAGCACCATGCTGCTTGGATGCACTGTGCTGCTCCAGGGCCTGTGTGGGATGAAGGGCTGGAGCTCCCATGCCTGAGGTCAGAGCTCCTTCCCCATAGGATATATAGGAATCACACAGCTCCTTAACCATGGGCAAGTCTGACTTGTCTTTCTTTCACATGTCATCTGAGCTGTGTTGCCATGTCCCTTTGCTGCTATAACCCTCTAGAACACCTCAGATGGGGTTTAGAGATACTGCTTTTCTTCAGTCACTTCATGTTTTTGCTGGAATTTTATTTTTTTTCAACCCACATGCAAATACTACAATACACAGCAGTGCTCTCCGCTGCTCTTTCTCTCCCCCCCACCAAAAGGCTGGCTATAGAAGCTGTAAAGTACTGACCTGGTCCTTATCAGATATTAACATATACATGTACTTGCAATGGGACAACAAAGGCAAACAGGGAAAAAAAAAAAAAAAGTATTTAAGTGATCGTCTAAGGTTTTGCTTACAGTAAGAGAAGGAGCAGAGGTCTCTTGTAATTTAAATGCTTGGGAAAAATCCATGCATTGGCCAGGAAAGTCAAAGCCTAGATGTTCACTTACAGGCAGTGCAAGGGAGACTTTAAATAGTTTGGTGTCCTTTTCAGTAGGTATTTCACTACGGAAAAGGGCTCAAGCATGTGGGTAGTCTGGGTAGTTAAAGCTGTACATCTGAACTATGTTTCCCTAAAAAAAATTAAAGAGCAAGATAGCTCTGGTGCTGTACATGCACACAGCTCCTTTGACATGAGGTGCTTCAGCCCAGCTGTGGGTCAACCACAGAGGAGACCCACACGGCCACAGTCACGGAGACTTAGAAGTGGGACTTTGGAGGGAGCAGAGAGCAAAAGGTGGTAACAACTCTGCCAGGCTGCTGTTTCTCTGGGCACCTCATGTGTGCTTTGCAGGACTGATGCAGGAAAGGGCTGAAGATGCGGAGAGGCAGTGAGAGTGTGCATGACAGTCCCGAGAGAAAATATAATTCTGGAGCATGAAACAGAGGGATGAATATTAAGAGAGAACATCCAGCTGCAGGCCCTTTCCCCTTTTTCCTGCTTTTGGATGAACTGCAAAGCCGAGGGGGACTGTTAACTGCCTGGGCCTGTCCATTTGTCTCTCTCTCTCTACTTCTCTGTCTCTAACCCCCCCTCCGTTCCCCTCCCGCAGCTCCGGAGGGTGGAGGTGCGATTCGCTATGCCAGTTTTTTATTTCCAGCACGCTTGACAGGCTGGGCGAGGAAGGCGTTAATGTTTTCTGACAGGCCCCCTCTAATTGTTGGAGCTTTTCTTCTCTGCCTTTTCTGTGAAATTCTGACTTAGGCGAGCAGCATAACAAAATGCTCTGGCATTGAAATGTGCGCTTGCACTACACTGGGCTCGGGGAAACAGCATTATTCATGAAGATTTTCAGCTGTTTTTGTCTTTTAACTAACCTTTGAGTTTGATCAGAGGCTAGCCGGGCTCCCTTTCTCAAAAGGCGGTCTTGGCAACCCGACAATGGAGCCAAACTGTTTTCCCTGTTAAAGAGATAACTATGCCGTTGAGTTGGTACATGGGGGAAATTAATCTTCAGGCGCATACAAATGATAGCTTTTCCTCGGTCTGCAATCGCCTGCGTGGGATTATTAATAGGACGGGGGTAAGGAGCAGGAGAAATTCAGTCTGGGGCAGGGAGCTTTAAAAAAAAAAAAAAATTCCAACCCCAAACCCATCATCCCTTCTGACTGCATAAAGCCTGCGATTGATTCCTCACCACTTGCCTTTTGCAGCGGGAATTAGCCCTGCATTGTGCGGGCTGACACGCTAAAAGCGAGCTCGCTTGGGAGCAAGAAGTTGCTGTGCGCTGGGACGGACCGGGGTGGCGGCCGGGGGGCAGGGGGGACGCTTCTCCCCGCTCCCCTTTCCAAGAGGCGGCGAGGGGGGGAGATTCAGAATCCCCCCTGCACTTCAAGGCGAGCTAATCCCTGAATGCACTGAGTAATACGCGCTGCGTTATGGAGCTGCGCGCAGCGGCGAGCCAGGGCCCCCCCGGCCGCGCCCGCCTCGCCTTGGGCAGGTGCCCGCTCTCCTCGCGTGCTGCCTGTGTGCCGTGGCCCCCCCCACTCCCCCGTTCCCCCGCGGCCGCAGCGCGGCCAGGGCAGGTCGGGCGCGGAGCGGAGCGGAGCGGGGTGGGCGGCAGCTGCGGCGGGCGGACACCGCCCCCGAGCCCGGACGGGACCCGACGGCCCCGAGCCCGGACGGCCCCCACCCCCCTCCCGACCCCGCCGACGCCCCCGAGCCCGGCCGGGACACCCGCCCCCCCCCCTCCACCGACCCCGCCGCCGCCGGAATAAAGGCCGAGGCGTGACACGCGCGGGGGCAGCGCTGCCCGCTGCCTGCCCGGCCCCCGCGGCCCCCCCCGGGTGCCCCTGGGAGCCCGCACACAATAGGCAGGAGACCTGCGCCGCGGGAAGGGGGAGAGAAAAAAAAAAAATAAAAGGGAGGGGAGAAGGAAAGAGATGGGGAACAAACAAACAAACAAAAATTAAATAAAACATTTTAAAAGGAAAAAAGTTTTTAAAAAGGGGGAAAGCGACCCGGGCTCCCCAAAACCCGCTGCTTGCGGGGCTGGGTGCGGGTCGGCGCCTCGCTCCTAGGGCAGGGTGGGAGCGGCGGGCTGGGGGTAAGGGGAGGTTCTCCAGGGTGCCTACGCCCCTTTTCGGGAGCAGGGCCGGGGGGAGCTTCGCCCTCCGCTCTTACCTGAGCGCACTGGGCGCGGGGGGGGGCCGCGCGGAGGCTCGGCGGGGCCGGCGCTGGTCCCGCGAGCGGAAAAAAGTTTGGGCAGCGGAGGGGCCTGTGGGGAGGGGACAGCGGCGGGAGCAGGGATGGGGAGCGAGGGGAAAACCCACGCCGCGGGGAGCCTCCACCCGGCTCCCCGCCGGCTCCGCGGGCGCGGACCTCGGGGGCCGCCGCGCACGTCGCGGGGAGGGGGGGGGGGGGGGGGGGGGGGGCGCTGCCCACCTCCGCGGCCCAGCGCGGCCGCAGTGGGGGTCTGGCCGTGCTTCCGCGTCGCTGCCCGACGGCCTCGGTTTGGGGGCGGGGAGGGGGGGAGGACTAGGGGAGAGGTATTTGTTAACGGGACACTTTTCCAGCATTACGGTAAATAAATACATAGGTAAATAAATTAATAAATCCGTGGCCCTCCAACCTCCATCTGCATCCCCCCCCCCCCCCCCCCCGGCTTTTCTCTCACCCCCCCCCCCAGCCCTGAGTAACTCTAAAACTTATACTGCGCCCAAAGAAGTCCCTGATTTATGGAGTTTACTAATGCTAACTGAATACTGTCTGTCAGGCAGCGCTGAAAGGCTCTCCGCGCTAATACAAGAAAAGGCTTTGTGTTGCTAAGCGATTAGAGCAGATGTAATGAGATTTACCCCAATCCTGCTTTGCCCTTTCCCTATCTTCAGTAAAATTGTGTGTGTGTGTTTTCTTTCTTTCTTTCTTTCGGGAGGGGGCTGAGGGGAAAAGGGAGGGAGGAGGTGGTGAATTTCTGAGCCTGCCTTATACATTGTAGCGAACAACAGCGTAACTTTGCCTTTAGTTTAATGAGTCTGGATATTTACTATTCAGAAGTGAGCAAAAAAGAACACCTGTCTACACAAGGAAGAGAAATTTCGCCTTTGTAACAGAATGAAACATTATCCTAATGTTATATTCATAGCTATAAATTACTCGCTACACTTTCTTTGCATACCTTATCTGTACACTTGCAAAAGTGGGTAAATAAAATAGGAGATGCCGTAAAGGGAGAGCGGATGGAGACATATAACGGTTATTATTTTCATAACTAAACATTAGTTCCACGAGCGGTTAAAACAATGAGTGTTTGTGCTGAAGTAATGAGGGATTTCGTGACCCCAGCGTGTCCCGTCCCCGTCCCCCGTCGCCCCCCCCCCCCCCCGATTAAATCACATATTGATCATTTCAGGGCGTGGGGGGAGGAGGCGAAGAAGCAAATGTGCGTATACTTTTAAAGCGATGCAGAAAGGACTATACACTGGTACGCACACATGTATGGCCGTGTACGCATATGCGTGCGTGCAGATATATAGTTACACATACATGCACACACAGAAAAAAAATCCGGGGTGCTCCATCAAAGTTTTTCCCTCCTCTTTTTTAAAAATAGCGCATCTCTCGCAACTCGACAGCACATTTGTAGCGGAGCGGACTAGATTTTTTTAACTCCGTAGGACACACTGACTCTCCCCCCGGTCTTTGTTGGTTTTTTGGGTAGGTTTTTTTTTTTTTTTTTTTTTGGTTGTTGTTGTAAGATGCATTTTGCGCTTTGCTTTCCGCTTGGCTTGGTGCACGCAAACTGAATTTGCAAATGATGCAGGAGCCAGGCGAAAAGGAGAAGGCGAATTCTGGTCACGTCCTTGCTAACTGACAACAAGCAGGCTAGCCAAAAAAAAAAAAAAAAAAAAAAAAAAAAAGCGGGGCGGGGGGGGGAGAGTCCAATTTCTTTTTGAGTCTTGGTAATTGGGTACTTTTACAGGCAGATCACGCTATTTGGGTAGAATAACAAGCTTAGAAAGACCAGTGTCTCTAAGCTGCCACCCATTTCTACTACTTTATTTATTTATTTAATTTTATCTCCCCTCGCCTCTTGCTTCCCTTCTTCCCCCGACCGTTTTATTTATCCAGCCACTATCTTTGCAGAGGCAACACAGTGGCCCGTGTTTTCGGTGGCGGCGGCTGGGCCTCCCCCTGTGTTTTTCTGCCCCGTTGGGTCAGAGCCGCGGAAGACAGGGTCACACCGCCGAAATGCGGGATGGAGCGCCCTCTTTTTTAGGACTTGGGCTTTGGGGAGAATTCTTTAATGTGCCGTGATTTCAGGAAGGACAATGCAATCGTTAATCATCCCCTCGCCTTTTGATTTGGATACACATTTGCAACACAGAAGGGCAAGAAAACAATGGTGATACCGCTAGATCTTTGCATATTTATATAGAGATAGATAAAGATATATATGTTACATCCATCAGATACAAACACTTCATATGCAACTTAGCTCCGGCATAACATCATTTAACATTTTGTCCTTACATTCATCGTTGTCAATGGCAGAAAGAAAAAAAATTGCATGCAGTAGGCAGCTGATCATTTTAATTAAAAAAAGTTTTATTACGAAACTAGTTTGTATAAAACAGGGTTATACAGGACCTTTGTAAGTTTGTAATAAAACAGTAAGAAAAGGCAGTGGCATAGGGTTTTGTTTGTTTGTTTGCTTGTGTTTCTTGTTGTTTTGTTTTGTTTTTTTCTTTTTTTCAAAAGGCAGCATATAAAAACAAATGGCTACCATTTTGCGTTTGGACAATAGCTGCATAAACTTTGTTCACTTTGAACATTGTTTAATAACATTATTAATACATTAACAAAGTTTCTATAAAGTAAGACACGTTGGTGCTAAAGTACATCTGGAGGAAATCCAAGTCCTTTACAAAACCACATACAAAAATGGGAGTTGTAAGGTAACGTCGACTACAAGTCTAAACATGAAGAGGTAATAAGCATTACATATTAAAAAAGTATCAAGATATACACATTTTAAACCATTTGTACAAAACCTCTATAAATCTCTCTCTCTCTTATGTACAAAAATAGTTTAATATATCCCCAAACTGGTTAGGATAGATACAAATAGATTTTCTTATAATAAAAAAATTCACAAAAAAAGATTGGAAGCATTCTATGATGGAAACGAGAGGAAAAGCGCGGAGCGAGGGGAGGGAGAGGCGCGGGCAGGGGGGGAGACGGGGCTCCAGGGGCTTCTTTGAGTACAGCATAGCTTCATTTCAACATCTCCACAAACATCGGGGAACTAACTTTGTCCACAGAGCGATGAACGCCAGTCTCTGAAGGGCCGCGGCGGCGGCGGGGTGCGGAGGAGACGCGGGGGTTGGGTGGGGGGGGTGGCTTTCTGCTGGGGAGGAGGAAGAGCTCCTCCGCAGGCCGAGGAGCGCAGCGCCCTTCCCCGCGGCCCGGGGCGGGGGCGGCCCGGCCGGAGCCTCCGCGGCTCCCCCCCCGCGGGACACCCGCTCCGCCGGCGCGCAGTCCGTGGCGGCGCGACGGCATGCAAAGGCCGACCGGGCTCCGGCGCTGGGGGCGGCCGCCCCGACCGCCCCCGCGGCGCGCAGCGCTGTGCCCGCCCGCCGAGAGACGTGCCCGCACCGCCCTCCGACGGCGGGGGAGCGGGAAATGCAACAGGTTCTTTTTCTGGGTGGATTTCTGTCTGTCTTTCTGTGTGTGATCTATTTTTTGTTTGTTTGTTTTTCCCTTTTGCAACTGTCCTGTAACAATAAAAGAGAGAGCAGATCAGAGCCGCGCCGGGACCTGCGCAGCGCCCGGCGGCCGGAGCCGCTCGTAAGTACCGCGGGAGGCGCGGCGCCCGCCTGGGGGGCACCCCGGCTGCGCCCCCTCCCCCGGCGGCTGCACACCCCCCCGCCGCCCCGCGTGTCGATGTTCCCCCCCCCGGCCTCCCCCGGCCCGCGGCGCCCCGGCCCTCCGCGGGCGCGTACCCACCTGCCGCGGGGGGCCGCCGGCGCTCAGAACCAGCTGGTGAAGTCGAGCAGCTCCTGCTCCTCGGGGCTGAGCGGGTCGTAGGAGCCCTCGTCGGAGGAGTAGGAGGAGACGGGGGAGCCCGCCATGGAGTTCATGTCGTGGGAGTAGCTGGGCGAGATGGTGGGCGAGAGGACGCCGGCCTGGAAGGCGGCGCTGACGGCGTCGTGCTCGTCGAGGAGCTGCTGCAGGGCGCGGATGTACTCGACGGCGGAGCGGAGCGTCTCCACTTTGCTCATCTTCTTGTTGGCGGCGCCGTTGGGGACGTGCTCCCGCAGGGTGGCGAAGCCCAGGTTCACCAGCTTCACCCGGTTGCGCTCCCGCTCGTTGCGCCGCGCCACGGCCGCCGGCTGCTGCTGCGGGAGGCTGTACCCGAAGCCGCTGAAGTTGAGCCGCCGCTTGCAGCGCATCAGCTCCGGCGAGGCCGAGCGTTGCCGCTTGGCGGCCCGCGGCCCCGAGGGCTTGCCGCCCGGGGAGGGCTGCCCGCCCGCCGGGCTCAGCTGCGGCGGCGGCGGCGGCGGCGGCGGTGGCGGCCCCGGCGGGGCGGCGGCGGCGGCGGCGGCCACCGCCGCGGCGAAGAAGCAGGCCGGCTGCAGGAAGGGCGGCTGCCCGGCGCCGCTGGCCATCCTGGCGGGGCTGCCGCTGGCCATGGGCGCGGGGGCGTCCTGCGAGGCGGGGGCGCCCGAGCGGCGGCCGGTCCCCGTCGCCCCACCGCCCCCCAAAAAATTTAAAAAGAGGGGGAGGGGGGGGAAAAAAAATCAGAATTTGCGGCGCTCGCTTAAAAACAAAAAAAAAAAAAAGAGGCGACGGAGTGCAGGGGAAAGGGGCAGCGGCGACCAAAGGGCGCGGGCGGCGGAGCCGGGCGGGCGGGCGGCCGGGGCTGGCGGGCGGCAATGCCCGCCCCCCTCCCTCCCTCTCGCCCTCCGTGCGGCGGCCGCGGGGAGGCTCGTGGCGCTCGCGTGTGCGCACGCTGCTTTGCAAAGCCCCTTTTGCAGAAAAGTGGCTGGGGATTGTGTCTCTTATAAGGGGCGGACGGGGCTCGGCCCCCCCCTCCTACACACACACACACACACACACACAGACACGCACACGCACACACACACGCACTCTCCCCCCGCCGCCCCCCCCGCGCTCACACACACACACACACACACACACTTTGCACCTTGCGCCTTCCACGCTCCCCGGCTTTGCCGGCCGCGAGTCGCGGAGCGGCGCCGCCTTTTCAGCGCGGGGGGGGGGGAAAAGGGGGGGGGGGGGCGCACACCCACCCACTCACCCCCCCCCCCTCCACCATCCCCCTTACGCCCCCCCCCCCCCGCCCCCCGCGCCTCCCGGCGCACACGCGCTGGCCGCCGCCGGGCCCCGCCTCCCCCCGCCCCCCGGCGCCCGCTCCCCCGCCCCGCCCCGCCGCCCCCCACCCCTCGCGGGTTTGTTGTTGCAAGTGCGTGCGCCCGGCGCGTGCCGCGCTCCCGGCCCTGAGCAAACACCCGCGCCGGGGCGGCGGCGGCGGGAGGCGGCGCGCGTGGGCCGCCGCGGGGGGGGCGGGAGCCGCGGCTGCGGGGTGCAGGCGCAGGGGGAAAGGGGGGAGCCCTGCCCGGGGAGCCGCCGTTTGCCGCCGCGTCCTCCCGCTCCACGCCGGGGGGGGGGGGGGGGTGCGGGCAGCCCCGGGAGGTGCGGGGCGGCCTCTGCTCCCGGCTGCCGCCGGGGCGCCCGGGGGCTGCGGAGGGGACACGTCGGCGGCACCTGCCGGGGTTTGGCGGGGAGAGCCGCGGGGCGGGCAGTGCTGGCACGGAGGCGTCCCGTGGCGCGGACGGGGAGGCCCGGTGCGTGCCCACGGGAGAAGCGTCCTCGCCAGCGCCGGGGCGCGGCGTGTGTATGTGCGCAGGCAGCCGGGAGGGGAAACTTCGTGTGCGCGACCGCGAAAGGGCCGTTTTGTCCTTGTCCCTGGGAAGCACCGGTACCGCTCCCTCCGCTCACTGCCAGCCTGAGTTTTGGGGGCGTCCGCGACCCGCCGCCCGGGGCCCGCTCGGAGCCGCGTGTGCCCGGACGGCTCCATTGGCTTCCCAGAGCGGCGGGCGAACCGGTGCGGGTGTTGGGAGGAGCAGGAACGTGCACAGCCTCGGGCGAAGCCACCCTGAGTTACCCCCGTGACACGCTGAGTGCCAAGGGGCGAGTGCCTGTCTGGAGAGAAAGAATAACCCCCTCCTTGGGTGCGTCCGAAGCGGACGGTTACCCGTGCCACAGAGCTGTCACCGGCACGGGGAGAGGAGGTTCGTCTCGGAGGGAGACAGATTGGCTAAGCGAAGCAAGCGGGCGTGGAGTCAGCTCTCCCTTCGCTGCCAGAGCCCATTTCCCAGGTTATGCAGCTCCCCGAGCCCCTGCTGCCTTCCACGGCGCCCTGCAGCGTGGGAGCAGGTCACCACCTTTCCAAGCGGGTGATGGCATTTGCTTGTAACTGGGGAGTCAGACTCGACCTGGCCTATGCAGGGGAAACTCTGCCTGCTGATGGGTGAAGTCTCCCTTCTGGCTCAGGACCAAATGTGGAAAAGCGGTGCTGAGGCGCTGGGAGCGTGAGGCTGGCATGACTTGGGGGTCACACCGGCTCTTGGGGCTGGGGGGGTGTGGGCAGCCTTGGGAGACACGGCCAGGCTTAGCATCAGGGCACGCTGGTGGCCCTGCTCTTGGCACGAGCAGCGGTGAGGACCCCGGCATGGCCTCTCCCTGCCCTCCTGCCTTCCGCATATCCACGACCTGTGCAAGCTTTAACACATTTTCTGCCTTCAGTTGTGCCTCACCTCCGCTCTGAAAGCTCAGCTGTGTGTGCTTACTAAAAAAAGCAGAGCCATGGTATGACAGTCTTGCCATGGGTGAGATTATGGCTCTGGAAGTCCCTGGCAAGTGTCTTTCATCTCCGGTGCTCACACTAG